>NC_064854.1:131560161-131860161 GCF_024139225.1 Suncus etruscus | reverse complement strand
TTGGGATGAAAGCTCACAGTCTGGTTACTGTGGGGTAAAATTCACTGACTTTGAGCTGTGTCATTTCTTTTGGCCTCCTGAGGCCCACACAGAACAGTTCCAGGAACTGCAAGCTCTCCTGTGTGTTTCTCCACCTGAGCTGTCCTGGTCACAGGACCATGCCTTAACTCAGCCCGGCAACTGGGCACTGACTTGTCTGGGCTGGAGCTAGCATATCCAGCTTTCTAGCTGCAGCTAGACAGGAGAGAGTACCAAAATTCTCTTCTCCCGGCACTTTGGCAGCTTCCAGAACTGGGCAGAGTGGATTTATGGTCACTGTGCCACCTGCTGTCTGATTGCCCTCCAGGACAGGAGCCTGGAGGAACCAGGAACAGAGAAGCTATAGAAGGCCTGGGGGACAGGGCAGCTATGCTCACACCCTCAGCTTCTCCCGAGAATAGCCAAACACATTTCTCCTCTAGTGCCTAGAACCCAACCTGTACCTAAATGAGGGCAGCAGGGAGCAAACAAAGTAGGGTATCCTCTCCAGGACCTTTACCTCTTCTGTCTTCCTCCACTTCCCTCAGATACTAAGGTCCTGGTGGCCTTCCTCAAAGAAATCCCTGAGGGTGCACTGGTACTGGTGGCCTCCTATGATGATCCAGGGACCAAGTAAGTGAACTTGAACACACATACATGCACACACACACACACACACACACACACACACACCTTATATCAGATTACAGACACATTAGGAAGCTGACCTAATGCTCCCTTTCAGCACCTACCAGCACCTTCTCCAGAAGAAACAATGGGGCAAGCACGCTTAGAGTGATTTTAGGGGCTTCCACACAGCTTTACTCTCAGGCATGGGAAATTGGAGGCAGAATTTCCATCCACTGAAATCCCTCAGGTGGCAGACATTAAGCCTTGCAGTGACAGTGACACCCATGTCATGGTCATGTGACAGATCATGCCACATTTGAAGAACTGCAGAATGCTCACACTTTGGGATTAAGTGGGCAGCAGAGGTGAGAGCAGATTATCAAAGAATAGTTATGATCCCTGAGTCCATCAGGGGCAGAGAGAAGGAGAGAAATTAAAATGTTAGCAGACAGAATACAGTACAGCACTACATGCACAGCGGGTGGCCTGAGCAGTCCCTGGAAAAGAGCTCTCAACAGGGCTTCATTTGGAGGGCCGGAATCACCAAGGGGTCTGTCCCCTTGGTTGTGAATGTCATTGAGGCCTCCTCCCCTCAGAACCAGATACAGTGACCATGCTGAGAGGGTGAGGTTGAGCTTTTTGGCTACTTCACATTTTCTATAGCTCCAATGAGCAGGTGTTATATCTCAGTCCCCTCTGTTGCCTTTGAGATGTGCCCCACACCCCTGCCGCTGCTGTTCTCTCAAGCACACTCTGTCTGACAGGGTGGGGGGCTCGGTACCCACTCATCCTTCCTCTTTGACCTGCTCTTGGGGTTTCTGCAGATTGGACGACAGCATCAGGCAGTCCTTCTTAAACTTGGGCAGCAGCTATGCAAAGCAGCTGGGCTTCCGGGATAGCTGGGCTTTCGTCGGGGCCAAGAACATCAAGAGCAAAAGTCCCTTTGAGAAGGTGCGTTTGGGGACCACCTCCACTCCCCACAGCAAACGGAGGGTACTGTGCAGTGGTGGATGGCCAGGGTCAGGGCATTTGGGAAAGAGCTTCAGGAAGCAGGGGCAGACCCAGAGAGCGGGGCCCCAGGATACCAGTCCCCTGCAGCAGGTGCGTCAGATGAAGATGCAGAGAAAGTCCATGGAAAAGTGGAAAGGATAGGAAGGATGAAAGAGAGAAGTGGAAGGGGGTGGGGACAAGTTGCCTGGCTTCCAGCTCTAGCTATGATCTTGCTCTCCCCTGGGTCCTCCATCTCCCAAGGAGGTCCTTAGACCCTTTCTAAGTTCACTGTGCAGAAGGTGAACTCATTCATATTCCAAGAGGGGGACACAAAGAAGTATGGAGTATGTGGCAAAAATGGGAAGGGGTAGTAGTGACCCCAGACTCAGAGTCTGGAGGGGCTCAGAAGCATGATTTGTAAAGTACCTCAGGTAAGACAGGGAGAGAAGTTGACTGGAGGGTGAGAAATCTCCCTCAAGTAAATGCTGAGCCTTTTTTCCTGTCCAGACATCCAGGGGCAGCAGTTCTGATCCTTGGAAGGAAGATGAGCCAGAAGGAGGGAGGGAGATAGTCGCATTCTGAGAAGACCCCCACGGGGAGATGGCTTGGGGTGCCTCTTATTGAGACATTGACAAGGAGCTCTGGCCTGACAAGACTGGGGACCCATGAGAGGCTTAAGGGCAGAGTGGCAGGGCTGATTGGGGTAAGGTTGAGTAGCATTCAGCAAGCACTTTCCCTGTGCAGACCCAGATGCATAGGTCCCTGTGGGATCTTTCCCAACACTCAAGTCCTAGGCTTTACACACCATGAACCAACACATGAAAGAGGTTGGAGCTGACTTGCTCAGATCTCAGTATTACGGGCATGTTGATGAAGCATAACTGACTTCATGAAGCTTCCCCATCCTGCTACTTTAAGAACAATCTCCCAGAAACATTAGTAGTACATTTTACCTAATGTTCTAGATCAGCTAACTGGGATCCATTGCCCAAAATGCACCATGATGCTGCAGACACAGTTGGGCCGCTTGCAAGCGGTCAAGCCAAGTTTTTTCCCAGCACCACCAGGAATCATCCCTGAACAGAGAGCCAGGAGTAATCTAGTATCTCAAATCCAGTTCCACCACCACCATTCCCCCAAAATAATAACCTGGATTTAGACTGGAACACCATAAACTCCAAGGTAATGTGCTTACCTTGCATGTGTGAGGCTCTGAGTTTGATCCCTAGCACTAAAAAAAAAAAAGTAGTGAATTCCTTTATTTATTTTTATTTTTATTTATTTATTTATTTTTGGTTTTTGAGCCACACCCGGTGGTGCTCATGGGTTACTCCTGGCTCTGCCTCAGAAATCGCTCCTGGCAGACTTGGGGGAAATGGGAAGACTATATGGGATTCCAGGGATCAAACCCAGGTTCTTCCCGAATCAGCCCTATGCATGGCAAACACCCTATCGCTGTGCTGTCTCTCTGACCCCTAAACCTTTCCTCTTATCGTTGCTATTGTTTGGATTATCTTAAAGGGTCTGATAAAGATTTAGGGAGAGCAGATCTCTAAGTCTCACCGTGCCCACACAACACGATAGACCATTAGGCCCCACCTGAAGCATTGGCTACTGCATCCCTCTCTGAGCTTCAGTTTCCCCATCTGTAACATTGGGCTGTTAATATTTCACATCACCACTTCCCCCCAAGGGACTGGGCTGAGTGCAGTGAAGACATTCAGGTGGTCAAGCCTTGCATAAATGCAAGGGAGAATCCTTATCAGCCTTTCCCATGACCAGAGTTTCTTTCTCTTCTCTCTTTAGTTCGTGAAGAACAACCCAAAGGAAAACAAATACTCAGACTGGCCTGAACTCGTGGAGCTAGAGGGTTGTGTGCCCCAGAAGTTACTCTAGGGAGCTTATGGCCCTGCGGAGTATGTGCTCTAAGGTGGGAGCCAGCCGGTCTTCCAGCTGGGCCAGTGGTCGGCCAGCCAGGGCGCCCGAGCCACATGCCCACATGCGGCTCTTTACACTTTTTAATGCGGCTCTTCTGCGTGCCGGGCGGCTGCTCCAGGAGTCAGGCATTAAAAAGTGTAAAGAGCCGCATGTGGCTCGCGAGCCGAGCTGCTGCTTGCCGACCACTGAGCTAGGCTGAAACTTGAGAAGGACCAGCGAGAAGAGCAGCTGAGTGGATCATGCTGAGCCTCTGCCCTGCCCTGCCTGGCATCAGCATTCCTCTCAGAAAACGACCCTCCTTAAAAAGAGGCTCCCCCAGAAGTGATGGGCAGGGCTCCCATGGCTGGCTTGAAGGGATGCACTTTTCCCCAGGGACAATCTACAGTCACAAAAGCCAAGCACTGTCCATCCCTGAGCACAAGTAAACCTATTTTTGATGATTCGGATGAATTTTCTGACTGCTAAACCATACACTTCCCCTTGTAGAAGAACGAGTCATGTTAGGGTCCAGAGTCGAAGGACAAGACCATGGCAACTGGAGTAAAGCAAACAAAACTTTATTCCATCAGCCACAAGCTCCAAACTGGCCAGTCAAGGCTCTATCCTGGAGAAGTCAACTCCTGCACACCCAGTCAACCCCTGGTCACCAGCCAGCGGAGGGGGAAGGGTGCTAGTTTCTGATGATCTTTAAGATGATTGGCTGCTGTTTGGGGTACCTTCCTACTGCTCCCTCCCTCCCCTCATGCACTTTCCAGATGGAATACCTAGTATGGCTAGGTAGCTCAGGGTGGTGTTAATGAAAACTTGGACTTGAGAACAAGAAGCCTAACACGTGGTCCTTTACAAAAATGGCATCCCTCCTTGTTCAGAACCCAGGGTCCCACAGTCAGACTGGGTGAGCCCATCCAGGACAGGCCAGGACAAGGGTACTTCGAGCTCCTGTGGCTCATCAGGTAGAAAACTGGTTCCAGAGATGTATTCTTGAAGCCTGGGGGAGTGAACCCTTGTTCCGGGAAGAAGGTGGGAGACCTGGTCAGATCAAAGCAGCCCAAATATAGCTGGGTGTGTTGCCTTCACCTGCCTGGCTAGGATTGGTAGTAGTTCCTCTTGAAGGGTTTGAAACAATTTATTAGTGAATTAATCTGGGCCTGGGCTTTTGTTTTGGGGCAGACATTTGATTACCATTTTAATTTCCTCAATGGTGATGGGGATGTTTAGATATGCTACATCCTCCTTATTCAACCATGGAAGGTTATAAGAGTCCAAGAATTTATCCATTTCTTCCAGCTTCTCATGTTTAGTGGCATAGAGTTTCTAAGAGTAGTCTCTGATTACCCTTTGAATCTCTGCAATATCTGTAGTGACCTCCCCCTTTTCATTTCTAATATGGGTTATCAAGTTTCTCTTTTTAATTTTTGCCAATGGTCTATAAATCTTGTTTATTTTTTCAAAGAACCGACTTCTGCTTTTGTTGATCTTTTGGATTGTTTTTTGGGTTTCCACTTCATTGATTTCTGCTCTAAGCTTTGTTATTTTTTTATTCCTCTTGTTGATCATTTTCTAATTTTATAAGCTATGTCATTAGGCTATTCGGGTATGCCCCTTCTTCCTCCCTGATGTGTGCTTGTAAAGCCATAACTTTTCCTCTCAGTACCACTTTGCTATGTCTCATAGGTTCTGATAATTTGTGCCTTCATTGTCATTTGTTTCCAGGAAAGTTTGATTTCCTTTTTGATTTCATCTCAGACCCATTGGTTGTTTAGTAGTAGGCTATTTAATTTCCAGTTGTTAAAGTTCTTCTTCTCTATCCCTTTGTAGTTCACATCTAATTTCAGAGCCTGTGGTCAGCAAAGGTAGCCTGCAAAATGTCTATTCTCTTGATTTCATGGCGGTATGTTTTATGTGTCATCATGTGGTCTATCCTGACCCATGTACTTTGGAGAAAAATGTGTATCCAGGTTTCTGGGAATGGAGTGTCATATATATATATCTACTAGGCCTCTTTCTTCCATTTCTCTTTTCAGGGCTAGTATATTTTGTTGGGTTTCAATCTGGTTGACCTTTTAAGTGTTGACAGGGCTATGTTGTGTCTCCCACAATTATTGTGTTATTATTGATACCCTCTTTCAAATTTGTCAATAATTGTATTAGATATTTTGCTGGTCACTTGTTGGGTGTGTATATGTTTAGTAGTGTGATTTCATCCTGTTGCGCATATCCCTTGATTAGTAATGAAGTGTCCATCTTTGTCCCTTACAACTTTTCTGAGTTTAAAGTTTGTGTCATCTAAGATTAATATGGCCACCCCAGCTTTTTAAGGGTGTTGTTTACTTGGATGATTTTCCTCCCGCCTTTGATTTTGAGTCTGTTTGTTCTGACTATTCAGGTGTTTTTCTTGCAGGCAGCATAAGGTTGGATTCATTTTTTTGATCCATTTCGCCACTCTGTGTCTCTCAATTGGTGCATTTAGTCCACTGACATTGAGGAAGATGATTGTCATGGGATTTAATATCCTCTTTGTGTATAAGTTTGGTGTGTCTGTTGGTCTGTCTTGTCTTAAAGTAGACTTTTAAGTTTTTCCTTTAAGGCTGGTTTTGGATCTGTAATGTTTCTGTTCTGTTGCTTATCAGTGAAGCTATGTATCCTTCCTTCAAACCTGAACATGAGTCAGGCTGGGTGCAGTATTCTAGGTGAAGCATCCATTTCATTCATTTTTGTCACAATATCCCACCATTGTCTTCTAGCCTTGAGAGTTTCTTGTGACATGTCTGCTATAAATCTTACAGATACTCCTTTGAATGTCTTTTTTTTTTTTGATCTTGTTGCTTTCAGTATTCTATCTCTATCTGTAGGATTTGTCATTGTAACTAGGATGTGTCTTGGGGTGTTTATCTTTGGGTCTCTTTTAGCTGCTTCTCTTCATGCATGCAGGATTTATTGCATGCAGTCCATAGCTCTGGGAGTTTCTCTGTGATGATATCTTTGTTGATTCTTCCTGGGGGATCCCCTTCCTGGGACTCTGGGACTCCAATGATTCTTATGTTTCTATTAAGTTTATCAAAGACTTCTATTTTCATCTGTTCACATTCCTTGAGTACTTTTTCCCATTGTATCATCATTTGCCTTAAGGTTCTTTTCCAATCTCTTCTTCTGTATGGAGTTGTTCTGCATTTCATCTTCCAGTTCACTGTTTCTGTCCTCAGCTCTATTACCTTGATGGAGAGGCTTTCCATTGAGGTTTTCAGTTGAGCTACTGTGTTTTTCAGATTTTTTATTTCAGTTTGTATTGTTTTGATTTCTATCTTTGTGTTCTTTTATCTAGCAATATGTTTTCTTTGATTTCCATTAGGATCCTCCATATTTCTATTCTGAACTCCTTATCTGAGAGATTAATCAGATGGTTGGTATTTTTGGGTCATCAGAGCTATCATCTCATTCTCTGTTCATGGTGTTTGCCTGTGAGGTTTCCCCATTGTCAAGCTTATAGTGTGATTTTTTTCTGTGTTATGGTGGGGTTCTTTAGCCTCAAAGTGAAGTGGAGCAGCAGCGCTTTTCTGGAGCCTCTAGAAGACAGTTTTTGCTGGGCCCTTCTCAGCCCTCTCAGGAGAAATTTAGGAGACAGAAGATTAGAGAAACACACACAGGCGACAGGCCCCCTCAGTCTCTCCCAGTGGTAATCACAGCACGGGCAGATTCCTCCCACCTGCCTTCACAGATAAAGAATCAGCCTTTCTGCAGTTTTCACTCACCCAGTCACTCTTGGCCCCTCAGCTTGGGCACCTCCAGGAGAGAGTTTTTGCTGGGCCCTTCTTGGCACTCTCAGGAAAAGTTTAGGAGACAGAAGAGTAGAGAAACACACACAGGCAACAGGCCTCTCCTCCTTTTTTTTAATCAAATGGATAGGGCTGGAGCTATAGTTGTCCTAGCCCGTGGGACACTTAAGACATTGGTGCCTCTCGGAGGAGTGTGCAAGTGAAGGAGACATAAAACAAAGACAAACAACAGACACAGAGACAGTGAAAATGGGAGAAGAGTTTGTTTTATTTGGGGTGATTCTTGCCTTAAATACACTTCCAGAATGTGGGCTTTTCTTTGCAGGCAGAGTTCTGCACATAGGCAATGTAGGCAGTGGTATCCATTCTGCATGTAATCAGAAATGCCTAGATAAGGGAGCCATCACGGGCAGGCAGGAGTGTACAGATAAAAGGAGCCATGAAAGGAACCATAAAAGGAACCATTGTGGGCAGACAGGAAGGAATGTAAACAACTCCCTAAGACATCTGGTCACATAGATAACAGAAGCCCACAACTCACAGCATAATCAAAAGTTCCCCAAAGTTGCGAGTGCAGTGGTGGGCAATCTTTTTTTTCAACTGAGTTAAATCTCGCCAAAATCACAATTGAAATTTATTTTGAGAGCCACCTTTTTAAAACCGAAAACACATAGGACGGTACACTGTTTTTAGTTTCAATAAGTTTTTATTGAGAATATTCTGCATGCAAGTATTCACATAGGTTGGGAGGATACAAATAACACAACTAATAAAACAAAAACTTTACAATGATATTATATATTGATAATGTTAAATTCCATAAAATTTGCCTTACAATGTAGAGAAAATTACATCCTGACAATGACTGAAAAAGTCACAAACACGAATGTGAACACTGGCCTTGCATTTCTTGGATAGTTTGAGTAAGTCAGGTTTGTATGTTGTTGTTTTTAATTTTAGGCACGATTCCAGGTTCTCATCGATGAGATGATTTCTCAATTTACTCTTGATAAGATTCATGCTTGAAAAAGATTGTTCGCATAAATATGTAGACCCAAACAAGAAACAAACAGCAAACACTAGCTTTTTTAGTTGATTATATGAGTCAGGAATACTATTCCAGGTGTTACAAATCAACATATCTTCCTTCTCCAGGTCTTTCAAAGCAGACCACTTGTGCTGTGAACTAAGTTCACATTTGTGTTTCTCAAATCTTTCTAAATTAATACAAAGACATTCAAATTGTGAGCTTCACAGTTCTTTGTTTTTTAAACCCAGCAATTGCATTTCAAAGTTGCCAATGTCGATTTTTTTCTTTTTTTTTTCTCTTTATTTGGATATCTTGATTACATAAATGATTGTGATAAGG
Source organism: Suncus etruscus (assembly GCF_024139225.1). Taxonomy (NCBI): domain Eukaryota; kingdom Metazoa; phylum Chordata; class Mammalia; order Eulipotyphla; family Soricidae; genus Suncus; species Suncus etruscus. The sequence goes on along the minus strand of NC_064854.1, from coordinate 131,851,443 downwards.
TTTCAGTCCTATAAAGATCACCCCTCTTCACCAGTGCAACATTCCCGCCACCAAAGTCCCTAATCTCCCTCCATCCCACCCCACCCCCACCTGTACTCCAGACAGGCTTTCCAGTTCCCTCATTCATTCACTTGATTATGGTAGTTCTCAGTGTAGTTATTTCTATAACTGTGCTCACCACTCTTGTGGTGAGCTTCATGGAGTGAGCTGGTGTTCCAGCTCTCCTCTAATTGTCTCTGAGGATTGTTACAAAAATGACTTTTATTTTTCTTAAGACCCATAGATGAGTGAGACTATTCTGCGTCTCTCTCTCTCCCTCTGACTTATTTCACTGAGCATGATAGATTCCATGTACATCCATGTATAGGAAAATTTCATGACTTCATCTCTCCTGACGGCTGCATAATATTCCATTGTGTATATGTACCACAATTTCTTTAGCCATTCGTCTGTTGAAGGGCATCTTGGTTGTTTCCAGAGCCTGGCTATTGTGAATAGTGCTGCAATAAATATAGGTGTGAGGAAGGGGTTTTTGTATTGTATTCTTGTGCTCCTAGGGTATATCCCTAGGAGTGGAATAGCTGGGTCGAATGGGAGCTCAATTTCCAGTTTTTGAAGAAACCTCCATATCGCTTTCCATAGAGGCTGTACTAGACGGCATTCCCACCAGCAGTGGATAAGAGTTCCTTTCTCTCCACATCCCCGCCAGCACTGATTGTTCTCATTCTTTGTGATGTGCGCCAATCTCTGTGGTGTGAGGTGGTATCTCATCGTTGTTTTGATTTGCATTTCTCTGATGATTAGTGACGAGGAGCATTTTTTCATGTGTCTTTTGGCCATTTGTATTTCTTTTTTATCAAAGTGTCTGTTCATTTCTTCTCCCCATTTTTTGATGGGATTAGATGTTTTTTTTGGTAAAGTTCTGTCAGTGCCCTGTATATTTTGGATATTAGCCCCTTATCTGAAGGATGTTGGGTGAATAGTTTCTCCCACTCAGTGGGTGACTCTTGTATCCTGGGCACTATTTCTTTTGAGGTGCAGAAGCTTTTCAGTTTAATGTATTCCCATCTGTTAATCTCTGCTTCCACTTGTTTGGAAAGTGCAGTTTCCTCCTTGAAGATACCTTTAGTCTCAATGTCATGGAGTGTTTTACCGACATGTTGTTCTATATATCTTATGGTATCTGGTCTGATATCAAGGTCTTTAATCCATTTGGATTTTACCTTTGTACATGATGTTAACTGGGGGTCTATGTTCGCTTTTTTGCAAGTCGCTAACCAGTTCTGCCAGCACCACTTGTTGAAGAGATTTTCTCTGCTCCACTTAGGATTTCTTGCTCCTTTGTCAAAAATTAGGTAATTGTATGCCTGGGGAATGTTCTCTGAGAACTCAAGCCTATTCCACTGATCTGAGGGTCTGTCTTTATTCCAATACCATGCTGTTTTAATAACTATTGCTTTGTAGTACAGTTTAAAGTTGGGGAAAGTAATGCCTCCCATTTTCCTTTTCCCTAGGAGTGCTTTAGCTATTCGAGGATGTTTATTGTTCCAGATGAACTTCATAAGTGTTTGATCCACTTCTTTGAAGAATGTCATGGGTATTTTTAAGGGGATCGCATTAAATCTGTATAATGCTTTGGGGAGTATTGCCATTTTAATGATGTTAATCCTGCCAAGCCATGAGCAGGGTAAGTGTTTCCATTTCCGTGTGTCCTCTCTTATTTCTTGGAGCAGGGCTTTATAGTTTTCTTTGTATAGGTCCTTCACGTCTTTGGTCAAGTTGACTCCAAGATATTTGAGTTTGTGTGGCACTATTGTGAATGGGATTGCTTTCCTGACTTCCATCTCCTCCCTATTATTATTGGTGTATAAAAAGGCCATTGATTTCTGTAGGTTGATTTTGTAGCCTGCCACCTTGCTATATGAATCTATTATTTCTAGAAGCTTTTTAGTAGAGTCTTTAGGGTTTTCTAAGTAGAGTATCATATCATCTGCAAACAATGAGAGTTTGACTTCTTCCTTTCCTATCTGAATTCCCTTGATATCTTTTTCTTGCCTGATCGCTATAGCAAGAACTTCCAGTACTATATTGAAGAGGAGTGGTGAGAGAGGACAGCCTTGTCTTGTACCCGAATTTAGAGGAAAGGCTTTTAGTTTTTCTCCATTGAGGATAATATTTGCCATTGGCTTGTGGTAGATGGCTTCAACTAGATTGAGAAAGGTTCCTTCCATTCCCATCTTGCTGAGAGTTTTGATCAAGAATGGGTGTTGGACCTTATCAAATGCTTTCTCTGCATCTATTGATATGATCATGTGATTTTTATTTTTCTTGTTGTTGATGTTGTGTATGATGTTAATAGATTTACGGATGTTAAACCATCCTTGCATTCCTGGGATGAAGCCTACTTGGTCGTAGTGTATGATCTTCTTGATGATGCATTGGATCCTATTTGCCAGGATTTTGTTGAAGATCTTTGCATCAGCATTCATCAGGGATATTGGTCTGTAATTTTCTTTTTTGGCAGCATCTCTGTCTGGTTTTGGTATCAAGGTAATGTTGGCTTCATAAAAGCTGTTTGGGAGAGTTCCCTTTTTTTCAATTTCATGGAAGAGTCTGGCTAGGATTGGTAGTAGCTCCTCTTGAAAGATTTGAAAAAATTAATTAGGAAAACCATCTGGGCCTGGGCTTTTCTTTTTTGGTAGATGTTTGATTACAGTTTCAATTTCCTCAGTAGTGATGGGGGTGTTTAGATATGCTACATCCTCCTTACTTAAATGTGGAAGGTTATAAGTGTCCAAGAATTTTTCCATTTCTTCTAGGTTCTCATGTTTTGTAGCATAAAGTTTCTCAAAGTAGCCTCTGATTATCCTTTGGATCTCTGCAATTTCTGTTGTGATCTCCCCCTTTTCATTTCTAATACGGGTTATCAGATTTCTCTCTCTCTCTTTCTTTGTGAGTTTTGCCAATGGTCTATCAATCTTGTTTATTTTTTCAAAGAACCAGCTTCTGCTTTCGTTGATCTTTCGGATTGCTTTTTGGTTTTCCACTTCATTGAGTTCCGCTTTCAGCTTTATTATTTCCTTCTGTCTCCCTATTTTTGGTTCATTCTGTTGGTCATTTTCTAATTGTTTAAGCTGCGCCATTAAGTTATTCAGGTATGCTCCTTCTTCCTTCCTGATGTGTGCTTGTAGAGCTATAAATTTTCCTCTCAGGACTGCTTTTGCTGTGTCCCATAGATTCTGGCAGTTTGTGTCTTCATTATCATTTGTTTCCAGGAAAGTTTTGATTTCCTTTTTGATTTCATCTCGGACCCACTGGTTGTTCAGTAGCAGGGTGTTTAATTTCCAATTGTTAAAGTTTTTCTTCTGTGTGGCTTTGTAGTTCACATCTAATTTCAGAGCCTTGTGGTCAGCAAAGGTAGCCTGCAAGATTTCTATCCTCTTGATTTTATGGAGGTATGTTTTATGTGTCAGCATGTAGTCTATTCTGGAGAATGACCCATGTACATTGGAAAAGAATGTGTATCCAGGTTTTTTGGGATGGAGTGTCCTGTATATATCTACTAGTCCTCTTTCTTCCATAACACTTTTCAGGGCTAGTATGTTTTTGTTGGGTTTCAGTCTGGTTGACCTATCAAGTGTTGATAGGGCTGTGTTGAAGTCTCCCACAATGATTGTGTTATTATTGATTTCTTCTTTCAGATTTGTCAGTAATTGTATTAGATAATTTGCTGGTCTCTCATTGGGTGCATATATGTTTAATAGTCTGATTTCTTCCTGTTGCACATATCCCTTGATTAGTACATAGTGTCCCTCTTTGTCCCTTACCACTTTTCTGAGTATAAAGTTTGTGTCATCTAATATTAATATGGCCACCCCAGCTTTTTTCAGGGTGTTGTTTGCTTGGATAATTTTCTTCCAACCTTTGATTTTGAGTCTATATTTGTTCTGACTATTCAGATGTGTTTCTTGTAGGCAGCAGAAGGTTGGATTCATCTTTTTGACCCATTTTGCCACTCTGTGTCTTTTAATTGGTGAATTTAGTCCATTGACATTGAGGGAGATGATTGTCATAGGATTTAATGTCATCTTTGTAGATAAGTTTGCTGTGTTTGTTGGTCTCTCTTGTCTTAGAGTAGACCTGTCAGTTTTTCCTTTAAGGCTGGTTTATCTTCTGTGAAGTTTCTGAGCTGTTGTTTATCCGTGAAGCTGTGTATTCTTCCTCCAAACCTGAATGTGAGTCGGGGTGGGTGCAGTATTCTTGGGGAGGCATTCATTTCATTCAATCTTGTCACAATATCCAACCACTGTCTTCTGGCCTTGAGAGTTTCTTGTGACGTGTCTGCTGTAAGTCTTAGGGATGCTCCTTTGAATGTAATTTCCCTTTTTGATCTTGCTGCTTTCAGTATTCTATCCTTATCTATGGGATTTGTCATTGTAACGAGGATGTGTCTTGGGGTGTTTTTCTTTGGGTCTCTTTTAGCTGGTATTCTTCGGGCATGCAGTATTTGATTGCATGTAGGCTTTAACTCTGGGAGTATCTCTTTGATGATGTCTTTGACAGTTGATTCTTCTTGGAGATCTCCTTCCTGGGTTTCTGGGACTCCAATGATTCTTATGTTGTTTCTGTTGAGTTTATCAAAGACTTCTATTTTCATCTCTTCGCATGCCTTGAGTACATTTTCCATTGCCTGTTCGTTTGTCTTAATGTTCTTTTCCAATTTCTTCTGTTGTGTTGAGCTTTTCTGCATCTCATCTTCCAGTACTCCGATTCTCTCCTCAGCTGCTGATACCCTGTTGGCGAGGCTATCCATTGTGGTTTTCAGTTGAGCAACCGTATTTTTCAGATCTGTTATTTCAGTTTGGAGTTTTCTGATTTCTGTTTTTGTGTTCTCTTCAGATCGATCTATGCTCTTTTTGAGGTCTACAAACATATTCCATATTTCTACTCTAAACTCCTTATCTGAAAGGTTAATCAGGTGGTTGTAATTTATTAGATCAACCGAGCTTTCGTCTTCATTCTCTATGGATGGTGTTTGCCTGCGAGTTTTCCCCATTGTCACGCTTGTAGTGTGGTTTTTCCTGCGTGTTGTGGTGGGGTTCATTGATTAGGAAGAGTTAGCGGCTGCAAAGGGAAGCGAAGCGGCTGAGCGCTTTTGTTGCCTCTAGTTGCAAGTCCTCAGAGTGAACAAAGGCAGGGCAAGGTAGAGCGATCCCGCAGCCCCAGAATGCAGCTGCTCACCAGCTTCAAAATGCAGTTTTTTAGGGGTGCACTCCCTAGGTCCCTGAGGAAACCTTCGGAAGTTCAGAAGCACAGTTTCAGGCAGACAGAGATAGGAGTTTTCCCCGAAGTCCTCAGAGTAAACAAAGGCAGGGCAGGGCAAAGCGATTCCGCGGCCCCACAATGCAGGCACTCACCAGCTTCAGAATGCAGTGTTTTTGGGGGTGCGCTCCCTAGGCCCCTGAGGAAACCTTCGGAAGTTCAGAAGCACAGTTTCAGGCAGACAGAGATAGGAGTTTTCCCCGAAGTCCTCAGAGTGAACAAAGGCAGGGCAGGGCAAAGCGATTCCGTGGCCCCACAATGCAGGCACTCACCAGCTTCAAAATGCAGTGTTTTTGGGGGTGCGCTCCCTAGGCCCCTGAGGAAACCTTCGGAAGTTCAGAAGCACAGTTTCAGGCAGACAGAGATAGGAGTTTTCCCCGAAGTCCTCAGAGTAAACAAAGGCAGGGCAGGGCAAAGCGATTCCGCGGCCCCACAATGCAGGCACTCACCAGCTTCAGAATGCAGTGTTTTTGGGGGGGCGCTCCCTAGGCCCCTGAGGAAACCTTCAGAAGTTCAGAAGCACAGTTTCAGGCAGACAGAGATAGGAGTTTTCCCCGAAGTCCTCAGAGTCGCCAATGTCGATTTTAAAGGGAGAAAAATTTAATTCCGTTACAGTGGCATCCAGAGGTCTTTTCTTGTGTTTTATTTTCTTTTTTCTTTTTCTTTTTCATTTTTATTTTTTTGGTTTTTTGGGTCACACCCGGTAACGCTCAGAAGTCGCTCCTGGCTTGGGGGACCATATGGGACGCCAGGGGATCGAACTGCGCAGTCTGTCCTAGGCTAGTGCTGGCAAGGCAGACACCTTACCTCTAGTGCCACTGTGCTGGCTGAGGTTTTTAAACAAAGACCAACATCGCTTTGCTGTTTCTGAAGTCCTAAAACCTCTTGAGAAAAGCTTCCCTCATTTTTAAAAGTGCTGTTTTAGGGGCCGGAGAGATAGCATGGAGGTAAAGTGTTCGCCTTACATGCAGAAGGTCAGTGGTTCGAATCCCAGTATCCCATATGGTCCCCTGAGCCTGCCAGGAGCAACTTCTGAGCATAGAGTCAGGAGTAACCCGTGAGCCCCCGGTGTGACCCGAAAAACAAAACAAAACAAAACAAAAGTGCTGTTTTAAAATAGGTAATGTCAACATCAGAATTATTTTTTTGGTGATGTTTCAACAGGCTTAGAAAGTGAATCAGTTTCTCTGTCAAAATCTTGAGCAAAAACAGATAATTTGTTTTCAAACAAAATAACTTCTTCTCCTAACATCAAAAAAAGTGTGTTTCCTTTCCCCTGTGGTTTATGATTAAGCTGATTTAGATGTGAAGTAACATCCACCATGAAACACAGTTTTTGAATCCACTGATTATTTGTTAATTCTGGATAGTGAACACCATTCTCAAGGAAAAATGCTTTAAATTCTGATAACAAGGAAGCAAAACGTTTCAAAACTTTTCCTCTTGATAACCAAAATGTGCTGAAAATTTGAAACCTTACAATATGGAGATGAAACAGGTAAAAGAGAAAAACCTGTTAACAATCTTTAAAAGCAAGAACAGTGTTCCAGAGAAAAGTAGTGATTTCACTGAAAGGAAAAAATATCTATTGGCACTTTAGTGTGTGCTGCAAGAAACCAAACTAAAATACACACAAAAACAAAAACGGCAATTTGTTTAAGGCACATATCATATCATAAAGGAATTATAATAGAGTGCCTGAAACATTTAAAAAATAATTTTTTATTTAAGCATATTTGTTACAAAATTATTCATATTTGTTTCAGTCATAGAATGTACACCACCCTTCACCAGTGCACTTTCCCCACCACCAATGTCCCTTGTTTCCTTCCCCTTCACCCTCCTCTGCCTAGGTCAGGGGCAGGCATTTTGCTTTTTTCTCTCTAGCTCTCCTCTTCTTTATGACACTGAGGTTTGCAAAATTTTCTTTATGACACCGTGGTTTGCAATATTGTTAATTAAAGGGTACCATGCATGTCACTTATCCATTTTCAGCATCAGTTCTTGTCCAGAGTGATAAGTTCCAACTATCAATGTCATAATGTACCTTTCTCTATTCTAACTGATCTCACTACTTTTTATGGCAAGCTTCCTATCATGGACTAGTCCTCCTGTCCCTCATCCTTATTTTCTCTAGATATTATTATCATATTGCCAAAAATTATTCTTATATGCCACAAATGATTATTCTGTGTCTACACCTCTCCTTCTGACTCATTTCACTCAGAATAATAATCTGATGTGTTGATGTATGTACAGATGATGCACTGTGCATGGCTCAGTGCTTTTGTGTAGTCACAAAAAACAGAAGTTGCACACCCGTACACTGTATCCACTCATTGTATGATAGACTGGATTCAAAAAAACTCCCTGCTGAACTAACTCTGTGACAGATGACACAGTAAAGATAATTTGTAAAATTCACAGTTGTGATCAAATCCAGGCTATTCACCACCCTGGGTGAGAGTATGGATGCCCACTACTAGCATCTTCTCCATGAAGAAGTGAAGTGGCTATTCAGGGAAAGGGTGCTCTTGTTCACAAGAGGAAAGAAATAGTGCAGTTCCTGTGAGAGCAGAACTCTGACTTTGTACAGCCTCAGTTGGACAAGGAATGGGTAGCTAAGCTTGTGTATTTGGCAGACATTGTTCATTTTCTCTATGAACTTAATATTTTTCTGCAGGGGAGTTTCACAGTAGTTTTTACAGTGAGACATAAGATGTAACAATCCTCAGAGACAATGAGAGGAGGGCTGGAACACCAGCTCACTTCATGAAGCTCACCACAAAGAGTGGTGAGTGCAGTTATAGAAATAACTACACTGAGAACTGCCATAATCATGTGAATGAATGAGGGAACTGGAAAGCCTGTCTGGAGTACAGGTAGGGATGGGTGGGATGGAGGGAGTTTTGGGACATTGGTGGTGGGAATGTTGCACTGGTGAAGGGGGGTGTTCTTTACATGACTGAAACCTAATCACAATCATTTATATAATCAAGATGTTTAAATAAAGAAAAAAATGGGAAAAAAACAAAACGAAAAAAAAAGAACTGGAAGCCGGGAAGTTCACCACCTCCACCCTAACCCTCCCTCCTCCAGAGCTGGGTGGGAAATGGGGAAAGCCTGGGATCCCCATTAAACTTCTTGCCGGGAACCACCTCCCTGGCTCCCTGGGCATGTGGCCCAGGGGTAGCCCTGGTGTTCCAGAGGAGGGAGGTGGAAGAGTAAACATATTGTTTAAATAAATATATTATATATTTAAAAAAAGAAGGCATAGTTCTTTTGAGATGATTCAGAAAAAATCTTTGGTGGCCATAGCAATGGCACAGCGGTAAGGCATTTGCCTTAGATGCAGAAGGACGATGGTTCGAATCCCGGCATCCCATATGGTCCCCCAAGCCTGCCAGAAGCGATTTCTGAGCATTGAGCCAGGAGTAACCCCTGAGTGCTGCCGGGTGTGACCCAAAAACAAACAAAAAAAAAAAGAAAAAAGAAAAAATCTTTGGTTCCAGAAGCTCTGAGCTAAGTAATCACTGCCTGAAAGGCTCAGAGGACCATACCGGATGTTAAGATTGAACCCAGGTTGGTAATGTGCAAGGCAAGCGCCTGACCCAGCACTGTTGTATTAATTAAATTATAAAGAGTCCTATAGTGGTGGATGGGTGGTGAGGCATTTCTCAGCCCAGCCCGATGCCTGTAGAGCCTATGGCCTTACAGATCTGTAGGTATCAGAATGATGGTGAAGAAATACTTCAGAGCAGTCAGGTGAAGATTCAGGAGACATCAGCTTTATTATAAGGCTCTATCCACCATGTGTGGCATTTAAGCTAAGCTTTTTTTTAAGCTAAGCGGTTTATGCAGCCTCTTTCAGCTGCCCTTCATTCATCCTGTTTCTGAACTCTACCTGCCGTGTCTTCTTTCTGAGTCTCTCTCTCCTCTTAGGCAACCCCCCCCCTTTTTTTTTTTTACCAACCACAGACCCCATCCAGATGTGGACTGGTCTGACCATCTGGTAAGATTAGTATTTGGCTTTGGGAAGGGGTAACAAGGCACTATATCTCTGGCCAAGTAATTTCCCTTTTTATTGCTAAAACACACTGTTTACAATTTTTGTAATAGTAAACCTTACTGGAGAGTTAATCTGGCTAGACAGCAGACTAATATATTAGTAGGCAGTAATGTAACAGTGGACATCCCCAGACATACAATGAATTAATCTTTGATAAAGGGGCAAGAAATCCAATATGGGGCAAAGAAAACCCCTTCAACAAGTGGTGTTGGCACAACTGGTTAGCCATTTGCAAAAAAGCAAACTCATACCCTCATCTAACACTATGCACAAAGATCAAATCCAAATGGATTAAAGACCTTGATATCAGGCCTGAAACATAAGATATATAGAACAACATGTAGGTAAAACACTATATGCCATTGAGAGTAAAGGCATTTTCAAGGAGGAAACTGCACTCTCCAAACAAATGGAAACAGAGATATACAGATGGAAATATATTAAGCTGAGAAGCTTCTGCACCTCAAAGAAATAGTGCCTAAGATGCAAAAGCCACCCACAGAATGGGAGAAACTTTTCACACAATACCCATCAGACGAGGGGCTAAATTTGAAAATATACAAGGTACTGACAGAACTTGATAAGAAGAAAAACATATAGCCCCATCTAAAAATGGGGAGAAAAAATGAACAGATACTTTCTCAAAGAAGAAATACAAATGGCCAAAAGACACATGAAAAAATGTTCCGCATCACTAATTATCAGGGAGATACAAATCAAAACAACAATGAGGTACTATCTCACACCATACAGACTGGCATATATCACAAAGAACAAGAACAATTAGTGCTGGTGGGATGTGCTGGTGGGGATGGAAAACAATATGGAGATTCCTCAAGAAACTGGAAATTGAGCTCTCATATGATCCAGCTATTCCACTCCTAGGAACATATCGTAGGAAAGCAAAATGCACTAAAAAAATCTCTTCCTCACACTTATAATCATTGCAGCGCTATTTACAATAGCCAGACTCTGGAAACAACCAAGATGTCCTACAACAGATGAATAGCTAAAGAAACTGTGGTACATATACACAATGGAATATTATCAGAAGAGACGAAGTCATGAAATTTTTCTATAAATGGATGTACATGGAATCTATTATGTTGAGTAAAATACGTCAGAGGGAGAGAGATAGACACAGAATAGTCTCAGTCATCTATTGTTGTGTATGTAAATATTTTATGGGATTATTATGTTACTGACCCTACCCTGATCGGTGATTGTGCCCTACCCTAGGGTGTGGCCTGGCATTCTGCCCCCACCCTAGGGTGGTACCTGATTCTGCTTCCACCATTGGATGGTATCTGATCCCACCATTGGGTGGTACCTGATTCTGGGGGATAAAAACAAGGGTATGTGGAAGGCAAGAGGCTTTTTGCTGGGACTAAGGCTGAGACTTTGGACTTCAGTCTTGTCCACTGAATAAAGCTAATATTTCCACAAGCCTGACTGTCTGCGAGCTGTTTACCCACCATTTCACCTCAGAACCGTCGGCTGGATGGGGTGGCAGACGCGTGCTCCGAGCTGGAGAGGAAAGACCTCTTCCTCCATCCCTCCATCAGTCAACCTCTTCAGGGGCTGACTTGCAACAATCTATGGGTTTTAAGAAGAATTAAAGACATTACTGTACCTTAAATATAGACAAACAAGTTTGAGGCCCAGCTCCCCATGTAATCTCCAGAAATGATCCCTGAGCAGAGCCTGTAGTAAGCCCTAAGCATCACCCAGAGTGGTAAAAAAGAAACTTCTAGTAGGAATATCATATGTCAATTCAAAAATATAGTTTCATTACCCCAATATTAATGCCATCTATTATTTAATATTCATATCATTATAAAATAACATATCTCAGAGTAAGAGCATATTTAATAATCAAAGGGGGTCACGAACCCATAGCCAGCAGGTAGGGCACTTGCCTTGCACATGGTTGACCAGACACCTCAATCCCCAGCATTTCATATGGTGCCCCAGGCCTGCCAGAATTAATTTCTGTACAGAGCCAGGACTAACCTGAGCTATGTCGGGTGAGGACCACAAACCAAATAAAAGAAGAACCAAGAGAAGAGGAAGGAGGAGGAAGATAAAGAAGAGAAAGAAGTAGGAGGAGAACAAAGAGGAAGAAGAGAAGAGATGAAGGAATAAGAAAAGGAGGAGGAAGAAGAGAGAAGGAAGAGAAAGAATAAGAAAGAAGGAAGAAAAAAGAAGGGGAGAGAAAAGAGGAAGAAGAAAAAGTAGAAGGGGAGGAGGAAGAAGAAGAAGAAAGAAGAAAATGAGGAGGGGAAGGAAGAGGAAGAAGTAGGAAGAAAAAAAGAAGAAAATGAATAAGAGGAAAAAAGAAAATAAAGAGGAGGAAAGAGGTAGGAGAATGGGAAGGAGAAGGAAGAGAAAGGAAAAGAAGAAATAGAAGAAGAAATAATGAAGAAGGAAGAAAGAAGAGGAAGAAGAAAAGAAGATGAAAGAAATGAAGAATAGGAAGAAGAAAGAAGAGAAGGAAGAAGAGGAAGAAAAGGCAAAGAAGAAGAAAAAGAAAAGAAGAACAAGAACAAGAAGGAAGAAGAGAGAAGAAATGGAAGAGGAAGAAGAAAAAAGAAAAGGGAAATAAAGAAGGAAGAAGAGGAAGAAGAAAAGAAGATAGAAAAGAAGGAAGAAGAAAAGGAAGAAGAAAGAAGATGAAAAGGAGAGAAGAGAAAGAGAAAGAAAAAAGAAGAGAAGGAAGAAGAAAAGAAGGAAAAGAAGATGAAAAGAAGAGAGAAGAGGAAGAGAAAGAAAAAAGAAGAGAAGGAAGAAGATGAAGAAAGAAAAATGAAAGAAAGAAAGAAAGAAAGAAAGAAAGAAAGAAAGAAAGAAAGAAAGAAAGAAAGAAAGAAAGAAAGAAGAGAGAAAGAAAGAGAAAGAAAGAAAGAAAAGAAATAAGAAAGAAAGAAAGAAAGAAATAAATAAATAAAGAAATAAAGAAATAAAGAAAGAAAGAAAGAAGAAAGAAAAGAGAAATAAAGAAGAAAGAAAGAAAGAAAGAAAGAAAGAAAGAAAGAAAGAAGAAAGAAAGAAAGAAGAAAGAGAAAGAGAAATAAAGTAGAAAGAAAAAAGGCAGAAAGAGAGAGAGAGAAAGAAAGAAAGAGAAAGAAAAGAAAGAAAGAAAGAAAGAAAGAAAGAAAGAAAGAAAGAAAGAAAGAAAGAAAGAAAGAAAGAAAGAAAGAAAGAAAGAAAGAAAGAGAGAGAGAGAAAGAAAGAAAGAAAGAAGGAAGGAAGGAAGGAAGGAAGGAAGGAAGAAAGGAAGAAAGAAAGAAAGAAAGAAAGAAAGAAAGAAAGAAAGAAAGAAAGAAAGAAAGAAAGAAAGAAAGAAAGAAAGAAAGAAAGAAAGAAAGAAAGAAAGAAAGAAAGAAAGAGGGCCGGGCGGTGGCGCTAAAGGTAAGGTGCCTGCCTTACCTGCGCTAGCCTAGGACGGACCGCGGTTCGATCCCTCGGCATCCCATATGGTCCCCCAAGCCAGGAGCGACTTCTGAGCGCATAGCCAGGAGTAACCCCTGAGCGTCACCGGGTGTGGCCCAAAAACCAAAAAAAACAAAACAAAAGAAAGAAAGAAAGAAAGAAAGAAAGAAAGAAAGAAAGAAAGAAAGAAAGAAAGAAAGAAAGAAAGAAAGAAAGAAAGAAAGAAAGAAAGAAAGAAAGAAAGAAAGAAAGAAAGAAAGAAAGAAAGAAGAAAGAAAGAAGAAAGAAAGGAGGGAGGAAGGAGGAAGGAAGGAAGGAAGGAAGGAAGGAAGGAAGGAAGGAAGGAAGGAAGGAAGGAAGGAAGGAAGGAAGGAAGGAAGGAAGGAAGGAAGGAAGGGGCTGAGCTTTGCATACATAAGAACAGGTTCAATCTCCAGCACTGCAGTTCCCAGTACACCATCAAGAGCAATCACCAAGCAGTCTGATATTGCCCCTGAGCACTATTGAGTGTGGCCCCAAACCAAGTATTTTTCCTCAGTTAAAATTGATCAAAACCAGTATACTGGGGCCAGAGAGATAGCACAACTGTAGCATGTTTGCCTTGCACAAGTTGACCCAGGGGGATGGTGGTTCAAATCCCGACATTCATATGGTCACCCAAAATTGCCAGGAGCTATATCTGAACACAGAACCAAAAGTAATCCCTGAGTAATGCTGGGTGTGTGTAACCCAAAAGCAAGCAAGCAAACAAACAAACAAAAACCTTAGTATACAATGTTAGGCATTTGGGTGTTGCTTCCTTTTTTTTGTTTTTTTTCAATCAAATGGACAGGGTTGGAGCTGTAGTTGTCCTGGCCCATGGGACACTTAAGAATTGGGTGCCCATTTCCCACCTGGCTCCAAAGGGAGGGTTAGAGTGTGGTGGTGAACTTCCGGGCTTTCGGATCTTGAAGGATCTTTTTCCTTCCTGGGAGCCGAGAGTTTTTGCCAGCATGGGGAATGGCGGGCCTCCGCCATGCCAAAGGCCTTTTTAACCAGGCCTAGGAGGGGTGCAGGGCTTGGGTCACCCCAGCACCCTTCCTTCCTCCAGAACTCCAGAGCTACCCCTGGGCCACGTGCCCAGGAGGCCAGTGATGTGGGTCCTGACGAGGAGTTTAAAGAGGACCCCAGCCTTTACCCATTTCCCACCTGGCTCCAGAGGGAGAGTTAGTGTGGGTGTGGTGAACTTCTGGGCTTCCAGCTCTTGAAGGATCTCTTTCCTTCCTGGGAGTCAGGAGTTTTTACATGCATGGTGAATGGCAGCACAAGAGGTGCTGGCTTTCAGGAAGTCACAGGCAACTTTCCATCCTACCCTTCTTCATTCTAAAACCACGCGAGGGCTATGCCCCCACATGGAAAATATGGACATTTATTTAGATATCAGTGGGTTTAATCTGTTTGTCATATACAGAATATCTATGTTGTATATTTTTCTTCCCCCCCCTTGGCTCACCACCCAGAAGCTCATTTTTAGTTCTTTACTCCCTCACTCTCACCACCTATTACCCTATATTTAACCATTTTTACTCTCAGTTCTTGGCTCCCTACGAAGTACATTATTATCCCACCCAAGCTAGCTGCCAACCAGCTACCAAAGTGAGAATATAGACTCTCAGGCTGAAAATAAACCACTATTCTGTTCCTATTTATATACTCTCAGCGGCATCCTGTCCTCCACCTTCCTTCACTATGTAACTGTGATTGTTACCATACTAGGTTTCTGATTAATTCCTGCTCAAAGACATTTCCTGATATGGAACTGCTGGGAGTCATTTTTCAAACTCGAGAAGGCCAAATCACAGATCAAAGTGGCATTCAGGATTCAGCACTATTCTCCCGACTATTTTTAATGACATTAAAATGACATGCATATCTCCTTTGAATATCCTAGATGTATTCCCTTAAGTGCTATAACTCTTATTGAATATCCCTTTATTCAGTGACAATTATGTCCACTGTTTTTTGTTTGTTTTTCTTTCTTTCTTTGTGATTTGTTCAACAAGGAATTCTGGTAGAAGAGTCTTTCGCTTTAGAATTCATGTCAGAGGGGCAGGAGAGATAGCATGGAGGTAAGGTGTCTTCCTTTCATCCAGAAGGTCATTGGTTCGAATCCCGGCATCCCATATGGTCCCCCGAGCCTGCCAAGAGCGATTTCTGAGTGTGGAGCCAGGAGTAACTCCTGAACATTGCCGGGTGTGAGCCAAAAACCAAAAAAAAAAAAAAAAAAAAGAATTTATGTTAGAACCAAGTTAAGGGGATTGTTGGACTTGTTCCCTTGGTTCCCCAGAGTCACCAATAATACATAGTGCAATGTTCCTCTTTTGCGTAGGCGCATTAGAATGGGAAAATACTACATATACAAACAAGTTATTATCCAACAGAGATCGGAATACAAATTTTGTAATGCAATTAAACCTTATACCCTGAACACTGGCATAATGACTTGGCTAGACCTCCAAAAAATGGGCATTGCCCATACACCCCTAACCATTGATCATCTATGGAAGCAACCACAATTGTCTACAACATTGCCAGTAGGCAAACCTCTACCCTGGCATTGACTTTACTCCAAGGAGTGTTCCCTTGACACCCAGATGACTCAGCGACAGCAGCAACTTGCTTGCAGGGCAGTACGCACTGCATCTGATGGTGTGGTGAAACTGGAGAAACTCCACATCCTGATTTCGATGAAAGACAGAAACCATAATGTTTATGGCACAGAAACCAGAATCTTTAACTACAGAAACCGGACAACAACTAATGTGTGAAAAAAAATTTCACTGTGACCACAGAGAATGACTCAGGGGTTGGACAACTTAGTATGCCTGGAGCCCAGAGTCGGTCTTATGCCAGAGAACTTCAGGGATAAGATCTCTTTGTATTTAGGACAAGGCTTTTTTTTCCATTTTACCATATTTTGCTGGGCCTATGCAAACAACAACACTTACCACTATCAACACCGTTATTGCTGTATTTTTTTTAACTTTTATTCTTTTAAAGAAAAAGAACTTATGGGCCTGGAGAGATAGCACAGTGGCGTTTGCCTTGCAAGCAGCTGATCCAGGACCAAAGGTGGCTGGTTCGAATTCCGGTGTCCCATATGGTCCCCCATGCCTGCCAAGAGCTATTTCTGAGCAGACAGCCAGGAGTAACCCCTGAGCATCGCCGGGTGTGGCCCAAAAACCAAAAAAAAGAAAAGAAAAAGAACTTATATAAACTTTCTGCTGGTGCTTCAATGAATTTATTGTGAGTCAATAGTTTTCAAAAATATTCTTTCTCTTCTCTTTAGTTTTTCTTTCAACTTTATATTTAAAAAAATGTTGCTTTTGGTCTTCCTTAAAATGTATTATTATCAGCTATGTCAACTATGTAATGAATTTTCTTTAAATAAATTAATTTCAAAAAAGATTTGGGTGCCTCTCAGAGGAGTGTGCAAGTGAAGGAGACATAAAAGAAAAACAACAGACGCAGAGACAGTGAAAATGGGAGGAGTCCGTTTTATTTGGGGTGATGCTTGCCTTAACTACACTTCTAAAAGGCGGGATTTTCTTTGTGGGGAGAGTTCTGCACATAGGCAATATAGGCAGGGGCATCCATTCTGCACATAAGTGAAAATGCCTAGATAAGGGAGCCACCGTGGGCAGGCAGGAATGTACAGAT
This sequence comes from Suncus etruscus, assembly GCF_024139225.1. NCBI lineage: Eukaryota > Metazoa > Chordata > Mammalia > Eulipotyphla > Soricidae > Suncus > Suncus etruscus. Next base: position 131,834,921 of record NC_064854.1, on the reverse strand, counting down.
AAAGGATAAAAGGAGCCATGAAAGGAGTCATAAAAGGAACCATCACGGACAGGCAGGAAGGAATGTAAGCAACTCCCTAAGACATCTGGTCACATAGATAACAAAAGCCCACAACTCACAGCATACATCCAAAGTTTCCCAAAAGTTTCCCTGCCCAGTCTTGTTACGATAAGACATTGCCTTCAGGTTTAACTTTATGGGAGCAGGCTGCATCCTATTCAGGCATCTTAAAACTGCCAGGGCTTCGGCTGCCTGCAGATAGTTCAGCAGATATAGTGTTTGCCTTGCACATGGAGGACCCGCGTTAGTTCCCCTTGTGCCCCCCAGTTGTGATCCCTGAGTACTGAGCCAGGAATAAGCTGTGAGCACTGACAGGTGTGGGCTCCTTCCCTGCCCTCGCAAAAAATACTCACATTGGCACGGGTGGGCTGGAGAGATAGTAAAGTGGGTAGTGTGCTTGCCTTGCATCCAACATAGGTTCAATCCCTGACACTCCATATGGTCTCCCAAGGCCTGCCAGAAGAAATCCTTTAGCACAGAGCCCAAAGTAAGCCCTGAACAGTCTGGTGTGGTCCAACTCCACCCACCCCATAAAATAATTTTTATTTTATGCCCACATAAAATAATTTTGGTGACACGTACAAATTAGAAATTTTATCGAGGCAAATAAGTGGCCCAGCTCCACACCTGATCTCGGAGAGACACCACAGCTGAGCTGATCCGGGTAGTCAGGGTTTGATTCACTCACTGGACCCTGAATTGACCTTCTTGACATTTTTATCCTGGGAAGAGATGGGTCAGCAGCAGGAGGGGCTAGTGTGTGTTTCGCATTTTGGGCCACATCCAGAGTTGCTGTTTTAGCTCCTTTGGCTCTATAGTATTGGTTTCATCCACCAGTGCTCAGTGAATCTAATGCATGGATTGGCTCTGAATAGTCTGTATGCAAAGCAACACCTCCAAGAACTTCCTGATACTATTTGCATATCATGTTGGCTATTAAGGCTTTCTAGCATGATGTCTGGGAACCTTCCCCTCTTGGTGTTCATGGAGAGAGGATGTGGAGATTGGATGTGGAGAGGCAGATTGAGAGTCCCTGAGACCCTCTGGGGCCCTATGGGATCCTATCTCCCCCCTAAGGACCCTAAGAGCCTTGGCCCTGACCCCTCCTTTGTGTGCTTAGTGTTTGGTGACCTTCCTGATGTGGCCATGAGCTTCTCTCTGGAGGAGTGCTTGTGCCTGGGCATCTCTTAGAGGGAGCTCTACAGAGATGTGATGACCCTACGAGCACCTGCAGGCAGGGACCTGCCCTGGGACCACTGCTGAAGGCCACAACCTGGGTGACAGTTAGGTGCATGGATCTGCAGGGATATGGGCTCAACAGGAGGCATGATTCAGCTGAGCCCAAGGTCAAGCCCTTCCCTACTTTTTATTTTGTTTGTTTGTTATTAAAGGTTTTATTTATTTACTTTATTTTTGGCCTCGTTGGCAAAAGTGGATTTGATTCCCAGCTCTCATATGATCCCCTAAGCTTGACAGTGTCCCCCCTAAGCAGAGACCCAGAAGTCAACACTGATTACTGTGGGTTTGGCCAAAAGTGATGTGATTTCATAAACTGTGTGATCTTAGCCTCTTGACTCTGATTCAAGGATCACTCCTAACAGGTTTTAGCATCATCTTGGTTGCCAGTGATTATCCCTGGGTTGTCCTGTTTATGGTCATGTGCTATCCTCTCTACTATTGTTTCAATCCTAACGAGACTGCAAAATTTATAAGTTTATTAATTTCTTTTCATGATTTCAAAGTTCTACTTGGTAGCATATTCTGGAGTCTCCCCAGTGCTTATTGGCACATTATTTTGGGCTCGTATCAAATCTTATGTTCCTGCATGCAGAGCAAGTTACCCAATATATTGGATCCTGTCTCAGGTCGCAGACTATTGGACTTCTTTTGTTTTGTTTTGTTTTGTTTGTTTGTTCGTTTTTTGTTTTTGGGTCACACCTGGCGGTGCTCAGGGGTTACTCCTGGCTGTCTGCTCAGAAATAGCTCCTGGCAGGCACGGGGGACCATATGGGACACCAGGATTCGAACCAACCACCTTTGGTCCTGGATTCGGCTGCTTGCAAGGCAAATGCCGCTGTGCTATCTCTCCGGGCCCTGTTTTGAATTTAGACTATACAGGCAATCCAGTGGCTTATGCCCAGATATGCACCCAGAAATCCCTTCTGGTGGGGCTTGGTAGAAGCTGTATGGTTCCTGGGAGTCATTGTCATGGTTCCTTCGAATCAACTCTTATCATTTCACATGCCATCAGGAGAGATGAAGTCATGACATTTTTCTATACATGGAAGTACATGGAATCTTAAATGTTGAGTGAAATAAGCCAGAGGGAGAGAGATAGACACAGAATAGTTTCACTCATATATGAGTTTTAAGAATAATTAAAGACATTATTGTAGTAAGGCCCAGGGACAATAGAGTTAAGGGCTGGAAGGATCAGAAGGACCAGCTCACAATTTGAAGCTCATAACAAAGAGTGATGAATGCTATTAGGGAAATAACTAAAGGAACAACTAGCATGACAGTGTTAAAGAATGAGAGAAGTAGAATGCCTGTTGCAAATACAGCCAGGGGTTGGGGAAGTGGGAGAGCATTGTTGGTGAGAATGTTGCACTGGTGAAGAGGGTATTCTGTTTGTGACTGAAACCCAACTACGAACATGCTTGTAATCGTGGTGCTTAAATATTTATTAAAAATATTTTTATTTATTAAAAATATTTATTAAAAACAATCTCTGTTTGGGGGTACATCTAAGTTGTAAACAAACAAAGAAACCAATAATGATCTTTGTTTTGGGTAAAATAAGGTATAACCCAACAAGTGCCCCTTTTTGTTTAAAAAAGTGAAGGGTACATAAGCCATGTTCTATTGTTCTTTACTAGAGGCAGGAACCCCAGATCAGAATTTGCCAAAGTGGGGGGAGAGCAGTGGTGCAACTGGTAAGGTGTCTGCCTTGCCCGCACTAGCCTTGGATGGATTCCCCGGGGGTCCCACATTGTCACCCAAGCCAGGAGCAATTTCTGAGTGCATAGCTAGGAGTAACCCCTGAGAGTCACAGAGTGTGGCCTAAAATCCAAAAATAGTAGTAGTAGTAGTAGTAGTAGTAGTAGTAGTAGTAGTAGTAGTAGCAGTAGTAGTAGTAGTAGTAAATAATAATAATAATAATGAAAAAAAGAAAAAAATTGCCAAAGTGATTATTTTGCATAGGCATAGTAAAAGTTGGCTGTAATAGCATCGAAGTTTAAACTGTTTACATCATTTTTAAAGCAATCAGCTTTTTTCATCTTTTCACATCTCATACTTTTCATAGACTTCTCTGAATATAAACATTAGGGCCTTTCTGAAAATGCACTTAATTAGAAAATTCTTAAACATTCTTACACTGAGCACTATAATACAAGTCTAGAACATCCAAGTTCCTTTTCATGAACTTCATTACACAAAAATCACAAGAACATTTCCACACACACACACACACACACACACACACACACACACACACACACACACACACATATATATATATAGTTTGAAAATAAGTTTGCTAAAACATTCTTTTTTTTTTTTTTTTGGTTTTTGGTTTTTGGGCCACACCCGGCGGTGCTCAGGGGTTACTCCTGGCTGTCTGCTCAGAAATAGCTCCTGGCAGGCACGGGGGACCATATGGGACACCGGGATTCGAACCAACCACCTTTGGTCCTGGATCGGCTGCTTGCAAGGCAAACGCCGCTGTGCTATCTCTCCGGGCCCGCTAAAACATTCTTATAATGAGCACTGTTAATAATAGTATATAGTATTTTTTTCTTAGTTTTGGGTCACACTCGGCAGTGCTCAGGGGTTACTCCTGGCTCCACGCTCAGAAATCCGCTTCTGGCAGGCATGGGGGACCATATGGGACGCCAGGATTTGAACCAATGACCTTCTTCATGAAAGGCAAATGCCTTACCACCATGCTATCTCTCCGGCCCCTAGTCTATAGTATTAAGGTTCCTTTTCCATCTACTTCTGTGGACAAAGAGATCAGAACATTTTTGCAGACATAATTTGAGAATAAGATGGTACATAAGGTACACAATAAAACATCATAGCAATTGAGAAACATTCACTAGGTTAGCTGAGAACTTTCAAAACTCTAACATGCATTTCTCCAGAATTGTGCAAACAAATATTAAAGCACTAAAGTTATATACAAAATTTTCTATTTGCAATGGGGCTTAGAACAAAACAATAAGATTCATATAGATAGGGGTCTGTGAGATAGCATGGAGGTAGGGTATTTGCCTCGCATGCATAAGGATGGTGGTTCTAATCCAGGCATCCCATATGGTCCCCCGAGCCTGCCAGGTGCAATTGCTGAGCTTAGAGCCAGGAGTACCCCCTGAGCACTGCTGGGTATGACCCAAAAACCAAAACAAAAAAATCCATATTGATAAAACACAAATTAACCAGCAAGATGAATAGAGTCAAGAGATTTATCTTGAACCAAAGTTAGGATGTTGGAAGTGATGAAAAAAAAGCTTGTCCTTTATTAGTCTTCAGCTGGTCTTGGATCCTAACATCTTCTGAATCTTCACCTTCTGTGTTAGCTGCCAAGGTCATCGGGGCTGGAATCTGGGTTGTGGAGAATCCACTCCTCTGCCTGCTACCAGTCCCTTTCCAAGGAGAATTTCTTTCAGCTTTTTTCCAATCTGTGACCTCTATTTGCAATATGGGCTTCCATGGTCCTCGGAAAAGGTACCTTTGGTAGGAGATAGGTCGGGTGCTTTGGCTTCTGCAGGGGGGGGGCTCCAAATTTTCAGCTCTTCCCCCTTCATTTCTAGTGTATATCCCATCTGAAGGATCCTCCACCATGTTCAGAACAGATGCCATGTATGTTCTAGGCTGTCCCTTCTCAGTCCATCTTAGGAAAGTGGTGACAAGCCACCATAATGCCAAAGCACTCACCATTGTTGCAGTTTTTTCTTGGGTCCAGGGTTCAAGTCAGCCCAAGGTTTAGGCTCCAGTTGTAAAAATCACCCCATGCACTGTATCTCCAAGTCCAGGTGAATGGTTCTGAATCAGGGCGCACAGTAAATCATTCAGACCAAGCAGAGGGCAAAACACTTGTTGTCTGGCTGTCTTCTACCTATTATGGAGCTCCTGATGCCTGAATGGCCGTTTTTATTGAGTACCTCATTTTTATTGAGATTACCCCTGTGTGGGGCAGTAAACCCACCAAAGTTTACAAGTAAGACAATCTTTGTTTTGGGTGAAACCAAGTTGTAAACAAACAGATATAAAGAACCAGGGATAAACTTTGCTTTAGGTCAAATGAGGTGTAATCCAACAACTGCTCCTTTTGAATGATTCTAAATCAGAGTCACACAAGAAATAATCCAGACCAGGCTGAGGGTGAAATGTATGGAGTTAGGCAGTCTTCTACCTAGTATGGAGCTCGTGCTGCCTGCCAGAACTAACAGCCTTTTTACTGAGTACAGGGACCCCTTCTGGGTGGAGCGGTAAACCCATCCAGGTCTACAAGTAAGACTATCTCTGTTTGGGGGTAAATCCAAGTTGCAAACAAACATACAAAGAAACCAGGGGTGATCTTAGTTTTGGGAAAAATAAAGTGTAACCCAACATCTGACCACATCCCAGCCAGCAGAGATTGTTGCCAATATTTTTGATATGTGCTATCTTCACTGGTGTAAGATGATATCTCATTGTTGTCTTGATTTTGATTTCCCTTTGATAAGTTGTCAGGCTCACTGGTGGTGTCCAGGCATGCTGAAAAGGTCTGAAGTCTCCCCTTGACCAAGTTACTCCTTTATGAAGTTGGGGACAGGTTAGATAAAGGGGTCGCTGCGGGATTGAACACACACAGAAACAAGCAGGCATAAAAATGTAAAGAGAATAGTTTATGATGAATAAAGGCAATCATATATGTTAAGCCGAGCAGGTTTTAGTCAGGGAGTAATTTATCACCTGGGCACAGCCTGCATGTGCTCACTTCCTGGTATCCAGGATGACATGCCAGATAAGACTTAAAGGGTATGCAGTTCTCAGTGGCCAAAGACAAGGCAATAAGGTGACTCTGTGTAGGCATTATTTGCCTCATTGTTGGGCCTTTAAATTGCCAGATGAAGAGGGGCCTTAATTGCATGGGCAAAAAGATATACACACACTGCTATTCATTGCAGCACTCTGCACAAGAGCAAAGACTTGGAATCCACTTAAATGTCTGACAACCAACGAGTGGATCGTGAAGCTGTGGTACATATCTACAATGAAATACCACAGAGCTGTAAGTAATAATGCCATCATGCAAATTGCAGTAACATGGATGGAACTAGAAAATGTTATGTTAAATGAAATAAGCCAGATGAATAAATACAGAATGACATGACTTACATGTGGTATTTAGAATAAACACAATGGTCTAATTGGTAGTTATCTCAAACATTGGTGTAGAAGGAAATAAGTGAGAAGAAAACAAACTGAGGAGAAACACAAATGCTCATATCCTCTTTTATGCACCCAAGAGGCCTGCAACCTGGAGACAGCTGTTTAGCTTCAGCAGGTGTTTAATTAACTGTTCTTTATAGAGGTCTATAATAATGTTCTAATGCTTTTACCCAGAGAAATAGGTGCAGAATGCAATTGGACAGCATGAACTCTCACTACAGTGCTCACTCTAAGAATGCTTTAGTGACTTAATTTTAATGTCTCTAATAATTCTTTCATCTTTTTGTTCATAGTGGTTCTTGGTGATATAGGTTGTCATCCTGTTAATATAGCAGTGCAGTGCTTTATTATATTAGATTCCCAATATACTGCTCTTTTTGTGTGTATTTTTGGGTCACACCCAGCAGTGCTCAGGGGTTACTCCTGGCTTTACATTCAGAAATCGCTCCTGGAAGGTTTGGGGGACCATATGGGATGCCAGGATTCGAACCACCGTCTTCTGCATGCAAGGCAAATGCCTTACCTCCATGCTATATCTCCAGCCCCCTATACTGCTCATTTTGATGTCTTGATATTCAACTCTATTCACTTTCCATTTGATTATGCCTGCTCTTGTTATCTAATGTTTATGTCTACTATATGGGCATCATTGCCACTGGAATAGGCAACTGCATATCAGACACTCTTGCTATAGTGCTTATTCATTGATGTTACCCCTACCAATGCCATATGCTAATCTCAAATGAATGGTGAGATACACCCACAGCTGGGAGGAGTCTATGGTTGGTAATTAAGGGATTCCTGGGTGAAGGATAGAGAGAAGAGACACAGGATGGATGGATGCAGAGCAGCAAAAAAGAGTCTACTTAGCTTACTTGTGAAAAAAGCACATAGAGATTAAGGCCTTGTAATAAAACTGGATGTCTCCTGAAATTTCAACTGATTGCCTATGGATCGTTTTTTTTTTTGTTGTTGTTTGTTTGTTTTTGAGCCACACCCGGTAACGCTCAGGGGTTACTCCTGGCTATGTGCTCAGAAGTCGCTCCTGGCTTGGGGGACCATATGGGACACCGGGGGATCGAACCGCGGTCCGTCCAAGGCTAGCACAGGCAAGGCAGTCACCTTACCTTTAGCGCCACCGCCCGGCCCCAACCTATGGATCATTTCTTCACCATCACCCTGCACCTACAGACCTGCCAGCCGAAGGGGCTGCAGGTGCCCCACAGAGTGAAGAAAGGCCTCACCACCATCCACACCACTAGGACTGTATAGTTAATAATTAATACAACAATTGAGTATGTTTTTGCAATTTGTTTTCAATTCAAGCTAGCTTACTCTTAGATCATAATGCCCACGTTTTCATTTTGCTTTCAGAAAAGGAACCTGGATGCTAAATATCTGTTAAACAATACTTCATGGTATAGACTCTTTAGAATGCTCATTGCCATATAACTTATTATTCTAGACTTGAAATTATGATTTTTAACAATGTTTTATGCAAATCTAACACAGGAACCCTTTCTTCTGCAAAGTTTACCCTCACCAATGATAATTTGCCTAGGAATCAAAAAACCTTTCCACCTGACCTGTTTGCTTGATATTTTTTAAGTGCTCTAACCCGTTCTACCTGGGTCAGTTTTTCTTTTTTTTTTTTTTTTTTTTTTTTTTTGGTTTTTGGGCCACACCCGGTAACGCTCAGGGGTTACTCCTGGCTATGTGCTCAGAAGTTGCTCCTGGCTTGGGGGACCATATGGGACACCGGGGGATCGAACCGCTGTCCGTCCAAGGCTAGCGCAGGCAAGGCAGGCACCTTACCTTTAGCGCCACCGCCCGGCCCCAAGGGTCAGTTTTTCAACTGCAATCTATGGATCGATCTTCATTGTTTATATGTTTGTGTGAGTGTGTGCGGTGGCCACCTTTATGTCTGTCTAATGTCCATCTGAATTATACATAATGCCTATGTTGTATACAGTCCTTCCCTGTTTTATATATTTCCTTTCCCCCCTCCCTTGCTCACCACTTTACAAATCTTTCTTCTTTTCTTTTTTCCTTTGTCTTTGGACCACACCTGGCAGTTCTCATAGGTTACTCCTGGCTCTGTACTCAAGAATGGCCCATGGCAGGTGCAGGGGCCCAATTGAGATGTAGGGAATCGAACCCAAGTCTATCCTGGGTTGGCTGCATGCAAGGTAAATGTCCTATTGCTGTGTTATCACTCCATCCCCTACAAATCCTTTTCTAGCCTTTTATTCTCTCACACTTGATCTATCATTTCTCTCTATTTAAACCTTTTTATCCTCAGTTCTTAACTCTTCAGGAACCGTAAAGTTCCTCCCATCCCAACCTGCTGCCAGCCAACTCCCAAAGTGAAAGGACAGTCATCTAGCCCCCCTTGCCTTTGTCTGAGAAGTTGTTACCACCACTGCTAATGTGCTCTTGATGCCTTCTTTTTTTCCCCACTTCCCTTTGCTGTGGACTGTTGCTCACTACCGGATTCAGGTTTTGAGAGACCCCTGAGGATATCTCCTGATTCATGACTGCTGTGAGGGAAAAGCAGAGTGTAAACTCTGAGTGTTTTAGGTTCACTATGGGGCTGGTGATGATCCAACCCAGTCATCCTTATGCAAAACAAATGCCCTACTGGATGTGCTATCACTCTGGCCCCAGACAGTCCTTCATCTTTCTACCTTTAACCTATCTGCTTGGGTCCGGAGTAGAAGGACAAGACAACACAAGTGGAATAAAGTTTAATACCTTAATCCATCTGCCAACAAGTACCTCATACTGGCCAGCCAGGGCCACCTCCAGAAGTAGATGAACCCCACCCAAGGTCATGAGGAAGATTATGTAGGGAAAAGATATAGGGAGGTTCCAGCTTCCTGATGATCCTTAAAATGATTGGCTATTGCCTAAGGGTATCTTCCTACTGCTCCCTTGTCTTTCCCTGATAGGCTACCTGAAACAGTAACTGTAACAGTACCCATTTATTGCATACCACTGATATCCCAGTTTCTCTTTCGACCTCTCACTTTTTTGCCTCCGAACATTTCATTTCTCTCTCTTCCTTTTGTTTCCTTTGTAGACATTGGTTTACCCTCCTATTAAGAAGGGGGAACTGTGCATGTCATTTCATTTCATTTTAGCACATAGTTCTTGTCCAGAGTTTTAAGTTTCAACTATCATTGTCACTGGCCATCATTCCCTTCTGTATCCTAGCTGCACAGCTCCACAATTGTGGCAAGCTTCTTACCAATGACTGGTTTTTCCTGATCTTCATCTCTATTGTCTCTGGATATTCTAGCTATACTATATAAATTTTATATCCCACAAGTGACTGAGAGTCTTCTTTATTTATTTTGCTCACTATGACCATTTCACTCAGCATAATACTCTCCATTTCCTTCCATGTATAAACAAATGTCATGACTTTATTTTTCCTAAGAGCTACATGGTATTCCAGTGCATCTATGTGCCGAAAGGGCTCTTTATCCGCTCGTTGGCTCTTGGGCAATTGGGTGGTTTTCAGATTGTGGCTCTTGTAAATACTGCTTACCAAATGTGATTCGTGGGCGCCCAGCTGGAGTAAATAGGAGCATGGCCCGGTGGGTACCGCGGTAGTATATAAAGATCATTAAAAAGAAAAACAGAGTCGTTGACGTTTCAGAGAAATAGGTACAGTGGGATCTTTGCCAAAATTATTTTGTTGGGGGCCAGGCCACACGTGGCAAAGTTCAGGGGTTCTTGCTGGCACGCAGGGATGGCTCCAGGCTGCCTCCGGGGCCCTCCGGGATGCCTGGGATTGAAGCCAGGAGGTCGTGGGCCATGCAGTGGCCTCCCTAGGTCCTAAGGCTCAGGCACTCTCGAGGGGCACTTCCTTTCCGTCTTGTGGGGCCTCACCCTGGCCTCGCCTTGGCACAGGTGAAGATGGGCTGCCCGCCCGCCCTCTGGGCTCGAAGCACAGCCCCACGGCGGGTGTGTCCGCGTTTCTCTGAGTAGGACCCTTCCGTTTCCGCCGAGGAAGCGAGCGAGTCCTCCCTACCTCGAGTACCGGAAGGAGACGGCAGCTTCCGGCCAGGTAGCGTCAGGGAACGAGAGGGCGCCGGGCCCTTTAAGAGTCGGGCGGAGTCGCGTGACGTCAGGCCGCGCGCCCTCTTCCTCCTCCCCTTCCGGCCAGACCCTCCGCGCACGCGCCGCTCCGTTCCGCCGCCCCCGCGGCCCCGCCCGGCGGGTTCGGGGTCCCGGCGGCCAGGGGGGCCCCGAGGGACGACTCTCCGCGCCGTGCGTTCTTGCGTCCGTCCGTCCGTCCGTCCGTCCGTCCGTCGAGGGCCCCCTCGGAGCGCGCCGGGGTCCCGAAGCGCGCGCCTCGGCACCGCTGCCCCGCCCCGAGAGCGTGGATTGCCGGGAGCTTTGCGTCGGGCAAGTCCGAGCGCGGACGGGTTCCCTCGTGGCCTCGGCCGGGCTGTGCGTGTCGTTGGGAGGCCGGGCTGGGCCGGTGCGCGCGCGCCCGGGGCGCTTTCCGCAGTGTCGGGTCAAGGGCCGGCTGGAGACGATGGGGGCCCCCCGGCCGACGTCCTGTGCCCAGGTAAAGGGGCCGCGTGGCTCTGAGAGGGTCGGGACGGGGGAGGCGGTGCAGCCCCCGGGTCCTGGGCCTCGGAGACGCCTTAGGAAGGAACCTGCGCTGGGCATGGCGGGGCCCTGCTCGGAGGGCGCCGTTGGAGGCCGCCTGGGCGTCTTTTGGCTGTCTGTGCAAGGTATTCCTCGGACCTTCCTCCTGACTCAGCGCTCTTGGGTCACCCCTGCCGCTCGGGGACTGTCGGGACGCCAGGTTCCAGGGTTCAGCTCCTGGTCATGGACGCCTGGATGCTGGTGAAGGAGTCCTAGATCCCAGGATTTCTGCCAGAGAATAACATTGCTACCTCGCCGGGACAAAGGCGCTTTGATGCTTCTTTTTCTCATTGAGGGCACCACGGGTAAAAGGAAATGCTTTGGCTTCTGCACTCTGGAATCATACCTTCTGGGGCTGGGACCCTCTGCCGTAGCAGACATTCAGCCTGGGACAGCCCCATCTGTCTGAGGCAAGCGCCCACCAAATTGTCTGCACGGGCCAGCACAGTGTTCTTTAGTATTTTTTTCGGCTGCTCTTCAATGCCAGGCCGATGCCTGGCTCCCTACCTCTGAGCTCCTGGTGAAGAATTTTCTGCCTCCCCTGAAGGAACACAAGAAGGACCTTTCCTGCATGCGCTCTTTGCTGTGGGCTTCCATTGGTTTTTGTGGTAGGTGCTTTGTGCTGTGCTGTGCTGTGTCTGCTTTTCTGTTTTGTCCTGAATTCTGTGCCACATTGGTGGTGCTCAGGCTTTTCCTTGACTCTACACGGAGGCTTCACTCCAGGCGACCTAGGGGACACGTGCCTGTGCCTGGGATTGATCCCATGTTGGTCCTGGCACTGTTGCTCAAGACCCAGGACATGCAGCTCAACTCTTTTGTCCTTCACTCTGCAGAGTCAGGCTCCTCCCTGCAGCCACATTTCTCCTCCGTAAGCCAGGTGCACTTCCAAAGCCTCCTTGACTGCAGTCCCATGGCTTGGCGCTTCTCGTTGAGAAACAGGAGCAAAGGATTTTCCTGGAAGCCATAGTTGCTGGGAGATGGGTCATTTTCTTTCCTTGGGGTAGAGGTGGGGGAGACTGGGTCATACCTGGTGGCGCTCAGGGGTTACTCTTGGCCCTGCACTCAGAAATTTCCTGCCAGGCTCAACGGACCATATGGGATGTCGGGAATTGACTGGTGTTGACTGCATGTGAGGCAAATGTCCTACCGCAGTGCTGTCGCTCCAGCCTGAGTTGGGTCATTTGATCTGCACCAGGAGGGATTTGTTTGGGTGTGAACCACGAATGCTGAAATTCCCAAACTCAGGTTTGATTCACTCCCTGGACCCTGAATTGACCTGGCTGCTTGTATCCTGAGCAGAGATGTGCTTGGTGACAGGAGGGGTTAGGATATGATCAGCATTTTGGGCCACCTCCAGAGTTGCTGTTTCAGCTCCTTTGGTTCTGTAGTCTTGGTTTCATCTACCAGTGCCCAGTGAATCTAATGCATGGGTTGGCCCTACGTGGTCTGTGTGCAAAGCAGCACCTCCAAGGACCTTCTTGAATACTGTCAGCATATCATGTTGGCTGTCTAGCATGATGTCTGGGAACTTCCCTCTGAGTGCCTGTGGAGAGACAATGTGGAGGCAGGGTGCTCGAGAGGGTAGATTGAGAGTCCCTGAATACACTAGGACCCTAAGCAATCCTATTTCCCCCTTACCGCCCTGGGTGAGCCTTGGCCCTGACCCCCTCCTTTGTGTGCTCAGGACTTGGTGACCTTTCCTGATGTGGCCGTGAGCTTCTCCCCTGAAGAGTGGCCATGCCTGGACGTCTCTCAGAGGAGGCTCTACAGGGATGTGATGCTGGAAACCTACGAGCACCTGCAGGCAGTTGGTGAGAGTTGCCCTGGCCCTGGGCCACTGCTGTGGGCTACAACCTGGGGTGACAAGGAGGTGCCTGGATCTGCAGAGATATGGGCTCATCCAGGGTCATGATTCTGCTGAGCCCAAGGTCAAGCCCTTCCCTACTGTTTGTTTGTTTGTTCATGTATAAACTTTGCAGCTATCAGGTGTGACTCTTGGCTCTATGCTCAGAAATTGCTCTTGGTAGATTCAGAGGAACATATGAGATGCCAGAAATCTAACCTCAGTCTGTCCTGGGTTGGCCTTCTGTAAGGAAATTACCCTACCACTGTGCTATGCTTCTGGCTCCACTTCCCTACTGTTCTGACCCTCAGCCTCTATTTCATGGCTGAATCCAACTTTATATTTGTAAATGTCCTTTCAGCGATTAGTGACATACATTGTTTTGAAGGTTTGACATATCTGGGCCAAAATGGATTTGATCCCTGAGCACAGACCCAGAAGTTGACCCTGATTCCTTTGGGTTTGGCCAAAAGTGATGTGATTTTCTGAACCAAGTGATCTTAGCCTCTGGACTGTTTCGAGGATCACTACTGATGGGTTTCAGCATCATCTTAGTTGCTATTGATCATCCCCGGGTTATCCTGTTTATGGTCACTTGCTCTTCTCTCTACTATTGTTTCAATCCTAATGAGACTTCAGAATTTATAAGTGAGTGAATTTCTTTTCATGATTTCAAAAGTTCTACTAGTTAGCTTATTGGCACATTATTTTGGGCTGGTATCAAATCTGATGTTCCTGCATGCAGAGCAGGTTACACAGTACATTGCATTCTTTCTCAGGCCAAGGACAATTCGACTTTGTTTGTTTGTTTGTTTTGGTTTTTGGGCCACACCCGGCAGTGCTCAGGGGTTACTCCTGGCTGTCTGCTCAGAAATAGCTCCTGGCAGGCATGGGGGACCATATGGGACACCGGGATTCGAACCAACCACCTTTGGTCCTGGATCGGCTGCTTGCAAGGCAAACACCACTGTGCTATCTCTCCGGGCCCGACTTTGTTTGTTTTTATATTTGGATTATACAGGCAGTCCAGTGACCTATGCCCTGATAGGCACCCAGAAATGCCTTCGTTGGGGCTTGGTGGAAGCTGTATGTTTCCTGGGATCGAATCATTGTCAGTTCTGATCATGTCACATGAATGATAACTTCCGTAATATCAGTCCAGCTTTTCCTTTTTAAGACATTCTTTTGGATGAATATCTTTCTGCATAGGGGATACATACCCAAAAGAGGGTTTGCATGGTCTTGTGACAGCTCAATTTTGAGTGTAGTGAGAACCCTCCATAGGGTTGGATCAGGTAGCATTCCCACTGGAGTGGAGAAGTCTTCCTTCTGACCACATCCCCGCCAGCAGGGATTGTTCCCAGTGTTTTTGATGTGTGCCATCCTCACTGGTATAATGTAGTACCTTATTGGTGTCTGATTTGGATTTCCCTAATGATGAGTGATTGTAACCTAAAATCCATAAGTTATGAGATCATCCCTTGCATATATTTCTGACTCCCATTGGAGAGGTCTTTTTTTGGTTTTCATTGGAGAGGTTTTAAGCAGAGTAGCAGCAAAGAAATAATCCAAGCTAGTCAGGCAAGAGTAAGGCTTCTCCCACTTGGTCTGTACCAGAGCCAAAAGCCAGAACTCCATTTTCTTTTCTTAAACCAATTCTCTCTACACCACAAGGGGGAAGGTTGAGAGTAATCCAGGTGGGCTTTATATATCAAAAGAGAGATTTACGGGAAAGAGGAAAATGGGGGAATGCCTTTGCTTTGGGTTAATAGCTGGGTGCCATGCTAAAATTCCACCCTTTCCGTTTAAAACAAAACAAAATTAGGAAAAGCTATAAGTTTTGTTCTGCTTTTCTCTGCTAGAGGCAGGAACCCTAGATCAGTAATTATAAAATGGGTACTTTTCTATAGGCACAATAAAAATTGGCTATAAAAGCATCAAAGGTCAGATTGTGCATATTTGTTCTCAAACAATTCACTTTTTCCATATCTTTGTCTTATTCATATCACAAAAATTTTATTTCATCGGCTTTTCTGAACATAAACATTAGCACCTTTTTACAGATACACTTAATTAAAAATTCTTTTTTTCTTTTTTTCTTTTTGGTTTTTCGGGCCACACCCGTTTGATGCTCAGGGGTTACTCCTGGCTAAGTGCTCAGAAATTGCCCCTGGCTTGAGGGGACCATATGGAACGCTGGAGGATCGAACCACGGTCCTTCCTTGGCTAGCACTTGCAAGGCAAACACCTTACCTCTAGCGCCACCTCGCCGACCCCAGTTAGAAAATTCTTAAACATGGGCCCAGAGAGATAGCACAGCGGCGTTTGCCTTGCAAGCAGCTGATCCAGGACCGAAGGTGGTTGGTTCAAATCCCGGTGTCCCATATGGTCCCCCATGCCTATTTCTTTTTTTTTTTTTTTTTTTTTTTTTTTGGTTTTGGGTCACACCTGGCGGTGCTCAGGGGCTACTCCTGGCTGTCTGCTCAGAAATAGCTCCTGGCAGGCACGGGGGACCATATGGGACACCGGGATTCGAACCAACCACCTTAGGTTCTGGATCGGCTGCTTGCAAGGGCAAGCACCACTGTGCTATCTCTCAGACAGCCGGGAGTAACCCCTGAGCACCGCCAGGTGTGAAGAAAGAAAGAAAGAAAGAAAGAAAGAAAGAAAGAAAGAAAGAAAGAAAGAAAGAAAGAAGGAAGGAAGGAAGGAAGGAAGGAAGGAAGGAAGGAAGGAAGGAAGGAAGGAAGGAAGGAAGGAAGGAGAGAAAATTCTTAAACATTCTTACACTGAGCACTTAATATAAGTCTAGAACATCTCTAAACAAAATCACAAGAACATTTCTGCAGATATATATTTTAAAAGTAAGTTTTCTAAAACATTCGTATAATGAACACTGTAATAAGAATATAGTATTGAAGTTCCTTTTCCATAAACTTGTGTGGACAAAAACATTAGAACATTTTTTGCAGACCTAATTGGTGAATAACTTGCTAAATAATACATGCAAACATCAATTAGAAAACATTCACTAGGATAGCTGAGAACTTTTACAAACTAGAACTATGCAAACTGATATTAAACCACTAAAGTTGATTGCAGATTTTTCTATTTGCAGGGGGCCTAGAACAAAACAGAAACTATTAGAATCTGTACAGGTAGAACACACATTTGAATCAGCAATATAATGACTGATGCAAATAGGATCAAGGCATTAGCCTATAAGAAAGTTGCAGAGGTTCTGAAAGCAGGTTCTCCACAGTATGGTCTTCTGCTGGACTTGGATCCTTCTGTAGTAGGTTGATGACGTCATATGGGATGGAAAGGCCTTTGGTTCATTGGGCTGGAATCTGGGTGGTGTACCTGTTCATCTCCCTGTTATTGTTAATGACTTCCTGAAATGGAGCTTTCTCTTTGGCTACTACACCATCAGTGACCTTGTTATGTTGGATGGGCCAAGGTCCTCAGACGAAACACCTTTGGTAGAAGAAAGGTGATAATGTCTCAGTCTCTGGGTTGCTGCTCAGAGTCTTCAGCTCTCCCTGTCACTGTCTGCTTCTGGCTGAAAGGGTCTCTAACAAATTTAGAATGGGGCAATGTCCACCAATGTCCAGTGATGGGCACTGCACACTCAGTCCAAATCAAGGAGGCCATCATAGTGATTATCCACCAGAGGATCACCGCATCATCATGTGGTCTTCTCATGTCCCTGGGTTCTGAGTCTCTGGAGGTCAGTAGAAATAAAATCTCCAGTGTTGTGAAATTACCCCATGCATTGTAATTCTACCTACCCTACCCCCCACCCCACCCCCAGTACAGACAGGTTTGAAGAAGCAGGGAAGTGGTGAAGAAATAAAAATCCAAGCTAGTCAGGAGAGAGTAATGGAGTCAGTGGCTGCTCATGGTCTCCCTTGTGGTCTCTGCCAGAGCCTTCCACAGACCCTTGTTTTTATCCCCCAGAATCAGGCACCACCCAATGGTGGGATCAGATACCACCCAATGGTGGAAGCAGAATCAGGTACTACCCTAGGGTGGGGGCAGAATGCCAGGTCACACCCTAGGGTAGGGCACAATCACCAATCAGGGTAGGGTCAGTAACATAATAATCCCCTAAAATATTTACATACACAACAAAACCAGTTCCCAGTACACCAGGAGAGGCAAGGTGGAGAGTAATCCAGGTGGGATCTACATATCAAAACTGATTTGTGGGAAAGAGGAAAATGGGGGAACACCTTTGTTTTGGGTTAATAGTTGGGTTTCATCTTACAGTTTGGGGCTTTTTTTTTTTTTTTTTTTTTTTATGGGCCACAAGCTCAGGGATAATTCCTTGCTCTGTGCTCAGAAATCTCTCCTGGCAGGCTCAGGGGACCATATGGGTTGGTCTTGCGCAAAGCAAATGCCCTCCTACTGTGCTGTCACTCCAGCCCCATTGGACAGTATTTTAAATGGGATAGAGTCTTTGATCTCTTTCTTCTCTCAGGCCTTATTTGTGTAAAGGAATGCAACTGTCTTTGTGTATTGGCTTTGGTCACTTTGCTGTATTGGTTTTGCGCAAAGCAAATGCCCTCCTACTGTGCTGTCACTCCAGCCCCATTGGACAGTATTTTAAATGGGATAGAGTCTTTGATCTCTTTCTTCTCTCAGGCCTTATTTGTGTAAAGGAATGCAACTGTCTTTGTGTATTGGCTTTGGTCACTTTGCTGTATTGGTTTATTGTTTCCAGGAGCTTTTGTGTGGACTCTTTAGGGTCTTCGATGTATAGCATCTTGTCATCTGCAAATATAATTTCACTTCCTTCTCTTGTCTGATTGCTTTTATTTGGACTTCTAATACTATGATGAATAAGAGTGGAGGCAGAGGGCATCCTTACCTAGTGCCTGACCATAGTAGAAATGCTTTCAGTTTTCCGCCATTAAGAATAATAATAGGCAGCTATTACTATCCTGAGGAAGGTTGAGGGTTTTCTTTATGAATGGGTGTTGGATTTTGTCAGCTGCTCTCTCTGCAGTGATAGATATGATCATGTGATTTTTATCTTTTCTTTTACTGATGTGGTGTATGTTGCTGATTTATTTGTGTTTGCTGATTCATCCTTGCATTCCTGAGGTAAAATCCACTTGGTGAGGATTATAATCCTTTTGATATGTTGTTGGATTTGGTTTGCTAAATTTTGTTAAGGATTCTGTATCTATGTTTATTAGTGAGATTGGTCTGTAGTTTTCTTTCTTGGTAGTATCTGTCAGCTTTGAGAATGAGTGTGATATTAGCTTCATAGAAGGAATTTGGGAATAGTCCCATCTTTTTAATGTTTTGGATAGTCAATGGTAGTGACATCTCTGAATGTGTGATAAAATTCACCTGTCAACCCTCCTGGTCCTGGTGGGAATTTCTTAATTACTGTTCAATGTCCGTACTTGTGATTGGCCTGTTTTTCCAGAAATCTGCCTATTCTAGGTTCTCTAGCTTAAATGAATACAGTTGTTCAGAATAAACTCCTGTAATGTCATGATTTCTTGCGGGTCTGTTGTACTCTCTCCTCTTTCATTTCTGATTCAATTTATTTGAATAATTCCTTTTCTTTCTCTTGTGAGTCTTGCCAGCGATTTGTCTGTCTTGTCTGTTTATTTATTTAAAAAAAACAGCTCCTTGTGTCATCAATTTTTTTATTGTTTTTGTTGATAATTTACTACTGATTTCTGCTCTGGTTGTATTGTTTCATTTCTTCTGCTTGTGTTTAGATTCTTTTGCTGTTGGTTGTCCACATATATAAGGTGTCCCTTTAGGTCAGAGGTCTCAAACTCAATTTACCTGGGGGCCACAGGAGGCAAAGTCAGGGTGAGGCAGGGCCGCATAAGGGATTTCAAAAAAAAAAAAAGCCTCAAACGTCATTATTAACAGTTTTAATTATTTCTTCTGAACATGAATAGAACATGGCATCTTTTGCCTATACCTTGCTGCCAGAGACTTGACAGTGCTTCTTCTCACAACTCTGAACCACATTTGGCTTTAGAGATGAAGCAGTTGAGACCCTCAGTATGGCTTGAAGATGATCACCATTAAGTCTAGACCTGTACTTTGACTTATTGAAGTTCAATGTGAAGAATAACCTTTCACACAAATATGTGCTCCCAAAAAGGCACATGGTGCGCTTGAACATTCGGGAAAGCTCGGAGGCTGGGGGGCAATTCTCTCAAAAATTGCCCATGCATTTCTGCTTTTCCACTAATCTCCCTGAACTTGACTTTGAGAGCATAGTTGCATTGCAGGTCAATGAGCTCTATTTGAAGCACAGGAGGGGCATCTTGCACATCAAAGGAAAAGAGGTCCACAAAAATTTGGAAAGTGGCTCTGTGCTTTTTGAAGTCTGCAAATCTGTGATCAAATTCCTTCTCTACCTTAAAAGTAGCATCAACATATTTCTCATCACTGAATGGTATGCCTGTATCCACAAGTTCCTTGCATGCTGGGAAATGGCAAAGGTTTGTCTGAGAGAGCTGGGATTTCCATAACACAAGTTTTGTGGAGAATGCTCTCACGTTGTCATAGGCAGCACTGATAAGCTGCCCTGGGCCTTGTAACATCTTGTTTAGTACATTCAGCTTATGTATAATGTCAATAAGAAAAGCTAAGTCCATGAGCCATTTGTGATCACTCAACTCAGAAACAGCATTCCCATCCTTCTCCATGAAGTCTTTCACTTCTCTCAACTCAAAAAATCTTTTCAGGACATTTTCCCTGCTGAGCCAACGTACCGCGGTGAAATAGAGCACATCTCCATATTCTGACTCCATTTCCTCTAAAAAAAAAGCACGGAACCTCCTGTGCTTAAGCCCCTGTATCTGATTTGGTTGATGCATTTCACAACAACAGACATCACATTGTCACATGGCAGGCATTTACTGCAAAGGGCCTGCTGATGGATAATGCAGTGAAGAGCAATGGCCTTCTCTACACCCTCTTCAAGTTTTTTTTGAACAAGTGCCACCAGTCCATTTTTCCTCCCTGTCATTGATGGCACTCCATCGGTTATTATTCCAACAAACTTCTTCCATGGCAAACCTGCATTCTCAATGGCATTACACAGATGCCAAAATATCTCATTAGCGGTGGTCTGACCATGCATTGGAATTATTGTGAGCAGCTCCTCTGTCAATTCAAAATTACAATCAACACCGTGGACATAAATTGTGAGCTGCGCAGTGTCTGTTATATCTGTGCCCTCGTCAAGAGCAACTGAGTATGCATCAGAACATTTGGCTTTCTCACACAGTTGCTGATAAATGTCACTTGACACTTCAGAAATGCGCTCTGCCACAGTGTTGGCAGAAAGACTGATTTTGCTAAACTGACCTTTCTTTTCCGGACAGATAATACTTGCAGCCTGTAACATGCATTTTTAAACAAACTCTTCTTCTGTGAATAGTTTCCCTGCCTTAGCAATCATCTCACTAACCATGTAACTAGCTTCGATTGATGCAACATTCTCTTTGGCTGCTTTCTTGAAGAAATCTTGTTGCCTCATTAGACATGCTTTAAGACTGGCAACCCACTTGGCTCTCTCATTTCCTTGATATTTTGCACATCCCTCAGCATGTTTAGTTGAATAATGGCATTTCAAATTGTATTCCTTGTGCACTGCAACTTTCTCTAAGCAAATAAGACATGGGGATGCCGCTGTGCTCAACAAAGAAATACTGCGTCTCCCACTTTTCCTGAAATTGTCTGTGCTCGTCATCAATCTTTCTCTTCACTGCAGGCTTTGATGAAGTCATGATGAAGGTATGACAGAATCTAATTCTGTAATAAACTTCTCTCCCTTAGGCCTCCGATAATGCAAGGGACAGCGGGCAGGAGCAGCAGAAATGACGTCTGCACTAGGCGCAAAGTATTCGCAATTATTCGCTTACCAAATATTCGCAATAAAAATCGCATTAGTAAGAAAAAAATCGCATTAAACATTTGCATACCCTGAACAGAACTGCTCGGGGTATGCAAATGTTTAATGCGATTTTTTTCTTACTAATGCGATTTTTTATTGTGATTATTCAATAAGCGAATAATCACGAATACTGTGATATTTGAAGGCCGCTGCGGGCCACAAAATGTTGTATGGAGGGCCGCAAACGCAAGTTTGAGACCCCCTGCTTTAGGTGGTTGATTTTGTCTGTTTCTTTCCTCATGCAGGCCTGTATTGTTTCGTTTCCCCTAATTACTGCTTTAGCTGTTTCCCATAGAGTTAGTCAGTTTTTTCTTCATTATCTTTCATCTCAAGGAATCTCTTCATTCCTTGATTTCCTCTTTGATCCAGCTGTTTTTGAGCAGCATGTTGTTTAGCCTCCAGGTTTAGTCTCCACATCTTTTTATAATCTTTTTATAATCTCTGGCATTGTGGTCTGATATGGTGCTTGATATAATTTATTTTTGGTATGATTTTTTATTTGTGAATTTTTGTATGTTAGACTTGTATCCTGAAATGTCTCTCCTAGATAAGGTTCCATGTGCCCTTGAGAAGAATGTGAAGAAATGAAGAAGAAATTCAGCTTTTTGAGGAGAAAAAGTCCTGTATAGATTTATCAGTCCTACTTCTTCTAGTTTCTCATTTAAGGCTCTTATATCTTTGCTAGTGTTCTGACCAGTCGATCTGTTTCGTGGAGATAATGGCATGTTGAAATCTCCCACTACTATCATGTGGCTGTCCCTATGTTTCTCTAGGCTTATTAGTAAAAGCCTTACATATTTCACTGGCTCTACATTTGGTGCATAATGTTGATCAGAGTTAGTACTTCTTGGTTTATTCTTCCCCTAGTCAATAAGTAGTGTCCATCTTTGTCTCTAAGTACATTATTGATTGAGGTTGAATGCAATTTGGTCTGATGTAAGCATGACTGTTCCAACTTTTGTTTGTTTTTCAGTAGCTTGTATAATTATTTTTCTATCCTTTTATTCTAAATCTATGTCTGTCCTGAACTTTGAAGTGTGTTTCCTGCAGGCAACCCGTGGTCGGGTTTTGTTTCCTAATCTGAGCTGCTACTCTGCCTTTTGCAGGGAGAGTTTAGTCCATTGACATTTAAGGAAGCTATTGACAGAAAGGGCTCCTATGACATTATGTTGTGTAGGGTTGTTGCTATTGTTGTTACAATCTGGTATTTGGTTTATGTAATTGTTCTTTGAATAGTTCTTTTAGAGTCAGTTGTTGGCATGAATATTGCGAGTTCTATTTTGTCCCGTGAAAGTGAGAGTTTGCTTGCTCAGCAGTGGACTCTAGGTTGAAACTTTCTTTCATTTAATGCTTTGAATATGTCATTCCACTCTATGCCTGGGTGTTTTAAATGGGATCTGATTTGACTCTTACGTTCTTTTCTTTATACTTAAAGTTCTTCCTCCTTCACTGCTTTAAAGAGTTTATCTCTCTCTCTTTCTTTCTTTCTTTCTTTCTTTCTTTCTTTCTTTCTTTCTTTCTTTCTTTCTTTCTTTCTTTCTTTCTTTCTTTCATCCTTCCTTTTTTCCTTTCTTGTTTGTTTCTTTGGGATTTGTTTTGTTTTGTTTTGCCATCTGGATTACTATATGCCTTTCTGCTTTTTCTGTTGAGGTCTATTTTGTTGCACTTTTTTGTGTCTGATTTGTATAGCAACCTCTTTCCAGAGAGTTGAAATTTGTTTTTATCTCCCTCACTGTTTTTTCTTTTTTCACTTTTTTCTCCCACTGATATTCCTGTCATTCAGAGATCATTCCTTTTGTCTTTGTTCAATAGGTACCTTACATTTTTTCCAATTATTTGTCATTTCTTTTTTGACTTATTTATTAATATTTTTGACTTCTTTCATTTTGTATTCAACTTTGTACAATTCTCCAGCTGTATATATCTGGTATTGTGGCTTGCTAACATGTTTTCTTATTTCCTTCAGTTCCATTTGTATAGATTCTATTGTCTTCTAAAAGTGTTCTTTGAATCTATAGTTATCTTATGCTCACCAGGTAGTGACTCCTTGATCTCTGTTGCTGAAACATGAAGGGTTGATTTTAGGTCCTTAGTTGTAAGGCTCAGGTGTTTTGGTGGATTTGTAAATTTGCCAGGATTTCTCTCAAAATCCCAACTGCAGATATCTTCCTTAGTTTTTCCATTGTTCTTTGCATTTGGTGGTTTGGAATGCTACAGTTGCAGGGTGTTTAAGAAAGTGATCTACTGAATGGATTGTATAAAAAGTGGCTAGAGGTATTTCTGCTTTAGCGATTATTTTTGTTTGTTTGTTTTTTGTTTTTGGGTCATACCTGGTAGCACTCAGGGGTTACTCCTGGCTCTATGCTCAGAAATCACTCTTGGCAGGCTCAGGGAACCTTATGGGACTCTGGGATTTGAACTACAGACTGTCTGCATGCAAGGCAAACACCTTACCTCCATGCTATCTCTCTGGCCCCAGCAACTATTTTCTAAAACAGGTGAAGTTATCTAAATATGAAAAAAAAATATTGCAAACTAATTAATTGGTTTGTTCAACTGGGTTTTGAGGTGTATATTTTTTTAGGAAAAAGAAGTGCTATGTTCAGTCATCCTGAAAATATATGATATAAATTGAAATGTCCTTAAGCAAATGCACTAACATTCTTATAGTTTGGGTAAAGGAAGGTTGATGGGAGGGACCAGTGGGTCCCTGTGTCCACTGGCACAGGATGGTAGGAGGATCAGGACCAGCAGCCTCCAGTCTCCTTGTTTTAAGACACCTTTGGGCTTTGATGGTTGTTGGTTTTGCACCTGGCTTTTCACCTTTAGCTCACTCCCTGAGGGACACAAGGCAGTACTGGGGGTACCAGGGTCAAATGAAGATTGGCCATGTGCAAGCCAGTACTGACCTATTTTTTCCCCATCCCTCTGCTGTATTCTCCATCCCCCTCAAGTAGACTCTTTTTATTGTAGCCTATTCTCATCTCTGCAATAACCAACATGCATATGGAGAGCAGTGATTCTGTTCTTCATTTGTTCTGTACAATTTGGCCATTTTCATTAGGGATCCAGAGCAGGGACTGCTGTGTCCCCTTTATTGTCTCTAAACCAAGATTATCTTTCTGTGGCAGGGTATTTTGGGGTAAAGCCTGCGATAATCTCCTGGTTGGAAGGAGGTGCCCTGGGGAGGCTGCCACAAAGCCTGTTTGCTGGTGAGTGTGGGAAGAGCCTCCTGGGCTCAGGGTATGGTTTGGGTGTGGATTGTCATGGGCCTGTATGAGATGGGGGCCCTGGGCTTGGGCCTTGGGACTCCCAGGTCATTGGTGTATGACATCTCTTGCTTCCTTTGAATTACCTTGATTCTGAGTCCCAAAATACTCTGCTGCTTTGCTGTCCTACCTTTGCTATTTCTGGTTTTATGTCCGTGGGTCTTTAGAACAGATCCCATATTTCTTCACTCCATTTTTGTGGTCTCAGTGTGGTTGCACCCATGTCGGGGTGCCCTTCTTAGGCCCCCTTGTATTTTTCCTTTGCTCTGACCTTTGCCCTTAGATCATTAGGAATTTTTGATATCCCCAAGGAAGTGATTTTCTTCCTTTAATTTTGAGGTTCACTTAGTGATAATAGTTGGGATTAATCTTGGCCCTCTGCTTTAGGAATTACTCCTTGTGGGCTTGGGGGACATTATGGGGTGATGAGAATTGAATTTGGGTAGGCCTCAAGGCAAACAACCCCTCCCCCTGGCTGTGCTGTCCTCTGGCCCACTCAGAAATATATTTTTGTCTGTATTTTAAACCATTTATCAGCAAGTCCAATTACAAAGCTAATATAGATTTTTCCAAGCTCCTCACTATGGTGCTTCCAACCTGCCTTGCCCTTTTTATGTCAGCTTATTTAGTACCTAAAAACAACATGTATTCACTCTACCTATGTTGCCAATTCAACCAGGTTTCATTCAACTAATTCTTTTTTTTTTTTTTTTACTTTTTATGGTTTTTGAGCCACACCTGCTGACTCTCAGGATTTATTCCTGTTTATGCACTCAGAAATTGATCCTGGCTTGGGGGACTAGATGGGACAACCAAACAGAAAAACCCACCAGACTATTTAGGAGCATGAAGATTGTATCTTGCTTTATCAAGAAAAATAAGCAAAGCTAGAACAGGCTTTAGCGGGGGATAGAGCTAGGTTCAGACAGTCTTGTCAACATCTACTCTGACCAAAACCTTTCTCTTTCAGCAGAATTGAAGCCAGAAATTCATCCTTGTTCCTTCTGCTCTCTCAGCTTCTCCAATCAGAGCTTTCTCATTCGTCACATGAAACGAAGTCATCCTTCTTGGATCCTCCTGGGAATACCTGGAAGAAAGCGCCCTCAATCAGAGAATTCCTGTCGATATGAACTGAACCAATGGCAGCAGCATTCTGATCTATCTAATGACAATCCAAAGAATGACATACTTGAAAGTGAGAAAAACATAGAAAGTACCATACATTTGGCTAATAGGATGAGTCATAGTAGAATATCAACAGCCTTTTCTAGACTATTTAGTGGTCAAATAGATAGTTCCAGTAAACAGATGACAGTTGAGGAAGACATTAACACAGACCTGAAAGAAAATTCAAAGGAGACAGATGGAGTTGTTCCTCGGATAGACTTGCCAATAATTGTAAGAGACAAGTATGTAAGGCCTGGGCAAGGCTTCGGTGATGGATCAAATCTCATCACGCATCAAAATACTCACACAAGAGAGAAACCCCATGTTTGTATGGAGTGTGGACGTGGCTTCAGTTGGAAGTCAAGTCTCACAAAACACCAGAGAACACACACAGGGGAGAAACCATATATTTGTCGAGAGTGTGGGCGAGGCTTCAGTCAGAGGTCTCATTTTATCACACACCAGAGGACACACACAGGGGAGAAACCCTATGTTTGCGGAGAGTGTGGGCATGGCTTCAGTACAAAGTCACTTCTTACCACACACCAAAGGACACACACAGGGGAGAAGCCCCATGTTTGCATGGAGTGTGGGTGTGGCTTCAGTGTGAGGTCAACTCTCCTCAGACACCAGAGAACACACACAGGGGAGAAACCCTATATTTGCGGGGAGTGTGGTCGTGGCTTCAGTGAGAAGTCTTATTTTATGGCACACCAGTGGACACACTCAGGGGAGAAACCCCATGTTTGCCAAGAGTGTGGGCGTGGCTTCAGTGAGAGGTCAAGACTCATCAAACACCAAAGAATACACACAGGGGAGAAACCCTATGTTTGTTTGGAATGTGGGCGTGGCTTCTGTGAGAGGTCAAATCTCATCAGACACAAGAGGGTACACACAGGGGAGAAGCCGTATATGTGCAGAGAGTGTGGACAAAGCTTTGGTTGGAGGTCAACTCTCATCAAACACCAGACGACACACACAGGGGAGAAGCCCCATGTTTGCAGAGAGTGTGGACTAGGCTTTGGTTGCAAGTCACAGCTCATTATACACCAGAGAACACACACAGGGGAGAAGCCCCATGTTTGCAGAGAGTGTGGACGAGGCTTTGGTCAGAAGTCATATCTCATTAGACACAAGAGGACACACACAGGGGAGAAACCCTATGTTTGCAGGTTGTGCAGTCGAGACTTCTGTGATCGGTCAGCTTTCATAACACACCAGTTCACACACACAGGCAAGATGCCACATGTTTGCAGGGATTGTGGACGAGGCTTTGGTCGGAAGTCACATCTCATTAGACACGAGAGGACACACACAGGGGAGAAACCCTATGTTTGCAGGTTGTGCAGTCGAGACTTCCGTGATCGGTCAGCTTTCATAACACACCAGTTTACACACACAGGCAAGAAGCCATATGTTTGCAGGGATTGTGGGCAAGGCTATACTCTGAGATCAACTCTCATCGCACACCAGAGGATACACACAGGTGAGAACCTCTTAGTTTGCAGAGAGTGTGGACGAGGCTTTGTTCGGAGGTCATATCTCCTTGCACACCAGAGAACACATACAGGGGAGAAGCCCCATATTTGCACAGAGTGTGGGCGAGGCTTCAGTGAGAGATCACATCTCATCTCGCATCAGAGGACACACACAGGGGAGAAGCCCTATATATGTAAAGAATGTGGGCGAGGCTTTAGTGCAAAGTCAAGTCTCATCTCACACCAGAGGACACACACAGGGGAGAAGCCCTATGTTTGCAAAGAATGTGGGCGAGGCTTTTGTGCGAGATCAGGTCTCATCTCACACCAATGGACGCACATAGAGGAGAAGCCCTATATTTGCAGAGAATGTGGTAAAGGCTTCGGTCTGAGGACAGGTCTCATAAGACACCAGAGGACACACACAAGAGAACGCCATGATTGCTGATTGGGTGGCAAGGCTTCTGCCAGGTTTTGCATCTCATTACACCAGAGGGCACACCTTAGAAAGCCAATATTTGAAGAAACTAGACTAATGGGCAGTAACATCATCGCATCCACAGGGAAAAAATGCGACCAACACAATCTACATTGTGTATCCAGGAAGTGTTCTGACATATAAAATAAAATACATGCTTATGTAGTTCTGATCTTAATGTTTTCTAACCCCCCTTCAAAGTGGAGGGGAATAGAATGGACAGAAAAAACTATCACCCAACATTAAACAGAATCAGTACCTTATATGTGTAGACAGCAGTCACCTTAATTTATTAATTAGTAAATTGATTCCTAGGCTTTCTCAGAAAAATATATTTAAGATGACGTAATTGTAGGAAACATCCAAAAGGCCAAGATTTATGGTAGTTAAGATTAGGGTGTTGGGGCCGGAGAGATGGCATGGAGGTAGGGTGTTTGCCTTTTATGCAGAAGGACGATGGTTGGAATCCTGGCATCCCATATGGTCCCCCGAGCCTGCCAGGAGCAATTTCTGAGCATAGAGCCAGAAGTAACCCCTGAGCACCACCGGGTGTGACCCAAAAACGAAAAAAAAAAAAGATTAGGGTGGATAGGGTTAGAGTCAGGGTCAGGATTAGGGGTTAGTGTTAGGGTCAGGATTCAGCCTGGGACATCCACATTTGAGCCAAGCACCCACCATATTGTCTTGATGGTCCAGTCCAGCAGTGTTGTTTACTATTTTTCTGTTGCTCTTAGATGCCAGGCTGGTGCCTGGCTCCCTACCTCTGGGCTCCTGTTGAATTTTCTGCCTTACCTGAAAGAACACAGCAAGAAACTTTTGTGAATGTGTATTTTCCTGTAGGTTTTCTTGGTTTTATTTTTAGTGCTTTATGCTGTGCTGTCTGCTTTTCTGTTTTGTTCTGAATTTTGTGCCACATCAGTGGTGGTTAAGCTTTTTCTTAACTCTACACAGAGAGTTCCCTATAGGGGACACTATTAGCATATATGCCTGGATTAATTCCATTTTCCATTTTGTACCCTCCCTGGCACTGTTGCGCAAGATCTAGGACATACAGCTCACTGTAAGAATGTGTTAGTGCCCAACTGTGAAAAATTCTCAGTGCTGCCTGTGTGTGTCTATCTACTGTCCTCTTGCGTGGGCCGAAAAGAGGCTCCAGAAAACTTGCTCTCCCAGAGGCCAATTCTAGGGCAGGAAGGCCAAGGAACTGCTCCATAACGTGAAAACGGGCTATAAGCAGTACTTGGCAGAAGCCAGGTCCCCTGTTTGTGACGTCAGGCTGGGAAAATCCACAAAACTACGCCTGCCCAGTGGGGCCTGACTGAAAAATTGTGAGTGCTGCCTCTGTGTGTCTACTGTCCTTTTGCGTGAACCTCTTGGGAGTGGGCTGAAAAGAGGCTCCAGCAGAGCACTTTGGCTCCGCTTCACTACGCGGCCATGCGCTCTAAGAAAACATCACAACAAGAAGAAAAAATTACACTTAAGAACTGTGCTGAATCACTGAAGCCCAGCATTTCTCTCCAGACTCTCCTCTTTGCTGCGTGCTTGGGCCTAAGATTTGATCCTGTGTGAGGCTTCATCCACGGAGAACTCCCCTCCCTTGGAGGCTAGTCGACCCATCCAGAAAAGGCGGAGCCAGAGCAGTGTGGCTGCCTGCATCATTTAGCCAATGAATACCACCACAACACATAGAAAAACCCACAATACAAGTGTGACAATGGGGAAACAATGCAGGCCAGCATCAGATATAGAGAATGAAGATGACAATTCTGATGACCAGATAATGACCAACAAACTAATCAGCCTCTCAGATAAGCACTTTAGACTAGCAATATGGAAGATGCTCAACGAACTCAAAGAAACCATGGATCGAGTTGAACAGAACACTAAATAGAACCAAGAAAATATGAAGACAGAAATCACAAAACTCCAAACTGAAATAACATGTCAACTAACAGGCCTGAAAAACTCAGAAAACGAATGACAAAATGGATAAGCTCTGGGACAGGGTATCAGAAGCTGAGAATAGACTTGCTGCTGTGGAAGATGAGATAAATAACAATTCCATACAGCAGGAGAGATTGGGAAAAAAAACTTAAAGCAAATGAACAGACAATGGAAAAATTAGTCAAAGAATGGGAATAGATGAAAATAGAAGTCTATGATAAGCGCAACAGAAACAACTTAAGAATCATTGGAGTCACAGAGACCCAGAAAGAAAATTTCCAGGAAGAATCAACGGTCAAGAACATCATTAAAGAGAAACTTCCAGAGCTAAAGAATATATGTGATCGAATCCTGCATGCTCGAAGAGTACCAACCAAAAGAGTCCCCAGAAAAACCACCCCAAGACACATCCTAGTCATAATGACAAATCCCACAGATAGAGACAGAATTCTGAAAACAGCAAGATCAAAAAGGGAAATTACATTCAAGGGAGCATCATTGAGATTTACAGCAGACCTGTCACCAGAAACACTCAAGGCCAGAAAGCAGTGGTGGGATATTGTGACAAGACTGAATGAAATGAATGCTTCACCTACAATATTGTAACCAGCAAAACTCACTTTTCGGTTTGACAGAAGAATACATGGTTTCACAGACAAAAAACAGCTCAGAAATTTTACAGACTCAAACTAGTCTTAAGAGAACGACTGAAAGACCTAATTTAAGACAAGACTAACCAAAAGACACACCAAATTTCGATATAAAGATGGCATTAAATCCCAGGACAATTCTTTCAACGTCAATGGACTAAATGCACCAGTTAAGAGACACAGAGTGGCTAAATGGATCAAAAAACTCAATCCAACCTTTTGCTGCCTACAAGAAACGGACCTGAATAGTCAGAACAAACAGACTCAAAATAAAAGGCTGGAGAAAATTATCCAAGGAAACAACACCCATAAAAAAGCTGGAGTGGCCATACTAATATCAGATAATGCAAACTTTATACTCAGGAAGGTTGTAAGGGACAAAGACGGACATTTTATATTAATCAAGGGGCATATAGAGCAGGAAGAAATAACTCCTAAACATATATGCACCGAATGAAGGGCCATCAAAAATATTTAATACAATTGTTCACAAATCTGAAAAATAATATCAATAACAACACAATAATCGTGGGGGACCTCAACATGGCTTTGTCAACACTAGATAGGCCAACCAGACTGAAACTCAACAAGAATATACTAGACCTGAGGAGAGAAATGGAAGAAAGAGGCCTAGTGGATATATATAGGACACTCCATCTCCAGAAACCTGGATACACATTCTTCTCCAATGTACATGGGACATTCTCCAGGATAGACTACATGCTGGCACATAAAACATACCTCCATAATATCAAGAGGATAGAAATTTTGCAGACTACCTTCGCTGACCACAAGGCTCTGAAATTATTTGTGAATTCTAAAGGGACACAGAAGAAAAACTTTAACACCTGGAAGTTAAGCAGCCTCATACTGAATAGCCAGTGGGTCCAAGATGAAATCAAGGAGGAAATCAAAAGGTTCCTGGAAACAAATGACAATAAAGACACAAACTATCAGAACTTATGGGACACAGCAAAAGCAGTACTGAGGAAAATTTATAGCTTTGCAAGCACACATCAGGAAGGAAGAAGGAGCTTACCTGAGTAGCTTAATGACACAGCTAATAGAACTAGAAAATGCTCAACAAAAGGACCCAAAAAATAGGGAGACAGAAGGAAATAAAGCTGAGAGCAGAAATCAACGAAGTGGAAACCCAAAAAACAATCGGAAAGCAACAAAAGCAGAAGTTGTTTCTTTGAAAAAATAAACAAGATTGATAGACCACTGGCAAAACTAACAAAGAAAGAGAGAGAAACTTGATAACTCATATTAGGAATGAAAAAGGAGAGATCACTACTGATATGACAGAGACTCAAAGGTTAATTAGAAATTACTTTGAGAAACTCTACGCCACTAAAAATGAGAACCTGGAAGAAATGTATAAATTCTTGGACTCATAATCTTCCACGGTTGAAGGAATCGGATGTACCATATCTAAACACCCCCATCACTATTGATGAAATTAAAACGGTAATCAAATGCCTGCCCAAAAACAAAAGCCCAGGCCCAGATGGATTCACTAATGAATTCTTTCAAACTTTCCAAGAGGAACTACTACCAATCCTGGCAAGACTCATGAAATTGAACAAACAGAAACACTTCCAAGTAGCTTTTATGAAGCCAACATCACCTGGATACCTAAACCAGACAGAGATGCTAAGGAAAAAGAAAATTACAGACCAATATTGCTGATGAACACAGATGCAAAGATCCTCAACAAAATCCTGGCAAATAGGATTCAATGCCTCATTAAGAAGATCATCTACTCTTGCATTAAATAATTAACGATGGTGCTGAATGGCGGTGGATGGCGATGGATTTCTTTGTGCCATTCCAGCCCACGTGGCTCCACAACCCCATCTAGCTGGCGGGTTCCAGGCCAAGGTGAACGGCATAATGAAGACTCACTCACAGGCAGGCTTCAGGAAGCATTAACTTTATTCATGCCCTATTCACCACATGTGTGTGGCCTACTCATAACCTTTCAAGCACTAGTTATTCTTGGCCCTGCATCTTAAACTCCTTTCAGCCATCTTCCCTTTGGGCTCCATGCTCGCCCAAGAACGCACAGACCCAAAAGCCAACAAGCTCAGCCGGGCCAAAAGGTTCAACTCCCCTGGCTCCAGGGTTTATCTACCTATTCCAAGACCCCTCCCAGGAATGGGCCGGGTCTTACAGGTAAGGTCACACCTAATATCCGGTTCCCAAGTCCCCTCCCAGAAATGGGTGGGTCTCAGGTTGCTACACGTAAATCCAGGGTCGAGTAACATTTCCCCCTTCTTTGAAATATAAAAAGAGCCTTTTGTAATTTTGACTCCACCTTTAGCCAATGGTGGGTTAATATTTTCATGCAGCAACGTAATAAAGTGAAAATACCAGCCCTTTTTAAAAACATAACATTTTTGCAAAATATACTATACACTTATAACTTAAATTTTTCTTTTTTTTTTCTTTTTTTTTTTTTGTGGTTTTTGGGTCACACCCGGCAGTGCTCAGGGATTATTCCTGGCTCCAGGCTCAGAAATTGCTCCTGGCAGGCACGGGGGACCATATGGGGCGCCGGGATTCGAACCGATGACCTCCTGCATGAAAGGCAAATGCCTTACCTCCATGCTATCTCTCCGGCCCTTAAAATTTTCTTAATGCTTTTTTACCAAGCACTATTTTGGAACTTTCATGTTCCTATACTTTTAAACTCTATTGGGGGAACTTTTTGTTCCTATAACCTTTCCTATACACAAGTACTACAGCATTAATGCATAGCATACATTTTAAAAACAGGCTAAGTACATTAAAATACACACAGTAAAACATTTTGCAATTGAAAATATTAACTATGAAAGACAACAAAATACATTTAAATTATAAAGAAAATGACTTAAGACAAAGATGCAGGTGGTTAGAAATTAGATGTTTTAGTTTGGCTAAGCTGTATTACCTCCCTATTTTTTTTAAACCACTAACTAAAACTTATCCCATCACCAACTGTGTTTTTTTAAACCACTAACTAAAACTTATGCCATCACCAACTATGAGTAAAATATAAGACTACCCGCTTAGTTCCTATACCTAAAGTCCAGATGCTGGTTTGTTCCACGCTGATTTCAACACGTGGCTTCTGTAAACTTTTTGCAGGCCGGTTCATTCGAGCCATTTGTGATTTGGAGGGTGGATTCCAGGCTCGCCGCTTTTTGCCGGATTAGGCACTGTTCGCCGCTTTTCTGCTACAGGGCCGAGTTCTTGGTTGATAGCAGCTGCCTTTTTTTTCCCTCCGGACGGCACTTTTGGAAGCAGGTTTCACTTGGCCACAGCTTTTTTGCAGGTGGCTTTTGGATGTTTAGAGTTGTAAAAGTCCAGTCCGAAGTTTTCAAAGTCGAAATCCAAATTCAAGGAGAAGGTTGTTCTCAGAAAAATCAGTCCACTTTTAATAGTCTTTTTTCTCCTCCGTTTCCAATTTAGACTTTTAATAAGTCTTTGAAGAGGCCGAGGTTTTTGTTTCTTGTAACGAAGTGTTAGTTCTGGGCCTGGGCCTGGGCTGGAGGTGATGCAAGCTTTCACCTCCCTTGTTTTAATGGCCTTTGAGCCCCCAGATGGGGTATCGGCCATATTTGAAAATTGTTGCACGTGGCCCAGGGTTTTGGGCTCAGTGCACCCGAAAAGAGCCAATATGAAACTGAAAAGCAGAAATCTCACCATCATTGTTTTCTTGGGTCCAGGATTCAGGTCAAAGTTCGGGTGCCATTTCTTGCATTAAATAGTTAACAATGGTGCTGAATGGCGGTGGATGGTGATGGATTTCTTTCTGCCATTCCAGCCCACGTGGCTCCACAACCCCATCTAGCCGGCGGGTTCCAGACCCAGGTGAACGGCATAATGAAAACTCACTCACAGGCAGGCTTCAGAAAGCATTAACTTTATTCATGCCCTATTCACCACATGTGTGTGGCCTACTCATAACCTTTCAAGCACTAGTTATTCTTGGCCCTGCATCTTAAACTCCTTTCAGCCATCTTCCCTTTGGGCTCCATGCTCGCCCAAGAACGCACAGACCCAAAAGCCAGCAAGCTCAACCGGGCCAAAAGGGTCGACTCCCCTGGCTCCAGGGTTTATCTACCTATTCCAAGACCCCCTCCCAGGAATGGGCCGGGTCTTACAGGTAAGGTCACACCTAATATCCGGTTCCCAAGACCCCTCCCAGAAATGGGTGGGTCTCAGGTTGCTACACGTAAATCCAGGGTGAAGTAATCTATTATGATCAAGTAGGTTTCATCCCAGAAATGCAAGGATGGTTTAACATCCATAAATCTATCAACATAATACACAACATCAACAACAAGAAAAATAAAAATCACATGATCATATCAGTAGATGCAGAGAAGGCATTTGATAAGATCCAACACCCATTCTTGATCAAAACTCAGCAAGATGGGAATGGAAGGAACCTTTCTCAATATAGTTAAGGCCATCTACCACAAGCCAGTGGCAAATATTATCCTCAATGGAGAAAAACTAAAAGCCTTCCCTCTAAATTCTGGTACAAGACAAGGCTGTCCTCTCTCACCACTACTATTCAATGTAGCACTGGAAGTATTCACTATAGCGATTAGGCAAGAAAAATATCAAGGGAATCCAGATAGGAAAGGAATAAGTCAAGCTTTCACTGTTTGCAGATGACATGATACTCTACTTAGAAAACCCTAAAGACTCTACCAAAAAGCTTCTAGAAACAATAGACTCATATAGCAAGGTGGCAGGCTACAAAATTAACACACAAAAATTAATGGCCTTTCTATACACCAATAGTAATAAGGAATAAATGGACATTAAGAAAACAACCCCATTCACAATAGAGCCACACAAACTCAAATATCTTGGAATCGACTAAAAATGTGAAAGACCTATACAAAGAAAACTATAAAACTCTGCTCCAAGAAGTAAGAGAGGACACACGGAAATGGAAACATACCCTGCTCATGCATTGGCAGGATTAACATCATCAAAATGGCAATACTCCCCAAGGCATTATACAGAATTAATGTGATCCCTCTGAAGATACCCATGACATTCTTCAAAGAAGTGGATCAGGCACTTTTGAAATTCGTTTGGAACAATAAACATCCTAGAATAGCTAAAGCAATCATTGGGGAAAAGAATATGGGAGGAATTACTTTCCCCAACTTTAAACTTTACTACAAAGCACAGGCCCTCAGATCAGTAGAATAGGCTCGAATACTCAGAAAATGTTCCCCAGACATACAATCACCTAATGTTTGATAATGGAGAAAGAAATCCTACATGGAGCAAAGAAAGCCTCTTCAACAAGTGGCGTTGGCACAACTGGCTAGCCACTTGCAAAAAATTGAACTTAGACCCCCAGCTAACATCATGTATGAAGGTTAAATCCAAATGGATTAAAGACCTCAATATCAGACCCCAAACCATAAGATATATAGAACAACACATAGGCAAAACACTACAGGACATTGAGACTACAGGCATATTCAAGGAGGAAACTGCACTCTCCAAGCATGTGAAAGCAGAGATTAACATATGGGAATATATTAAGCTGAGAAGCTTCTGCACCTCAAAGGAAATAGCGCGCAGGATACAAGAGCCACCCACTGAGTGGGAGAAACTATTCACCCAATACCCATCAGATAAGGGGCTAATCTCCAAAATATACAAGGCACTGACAGAACTTTACAAGAAAACATCTAATCCCATCAAAAAATGGGGAGAAGAAATGAACAGACGCTTTGATAACAAATGGCCAAAAGGCACATGAAAAAATGCTCCTCATCACTAATCATCAGGGAGATGCAAATCAAAACAACAATGAGATACCACCTCACACCACAGAGATTGGTGCACATCACAAAGAATGAGAACAATCAGTGCTGGCGGGGATGTGGAGAGAAAGGAACTCTTATCCACTGCTGGTGGGAATGCCATCTAGTCCAACCTCTATGGAAAGCGATATGGAGATTCCTCCAAAATCTGGAAATTGAGCTCCCATTTGACCCAGCTATTCCACTCCTAGGGATATACCCTAAGAACACAAGAGTACAATATAAAAAACCCCTCCTCACACCTGTATTTATTGCAGCACTCTTCACAATAGCCAGGCTCTGGAAACAACCCAGATGCCCTTCAACAGACGAATGGCTAAAGAAACAGTGGTACTTATACACAATGGAATATTATGCAGCCGTCAGGAGAGTTGAAGTCATGGAATCTATTATGCTGAGTGAAATAAGTCAGAGAGAAAAATGCAGAATGGTCTCACTCATCTATGGGTTTTAAGAAAAATGAAAGACATTCTTGCAATAATAATTTTCAGACACAAAAGAGAAAAGAGCTGGAAGTTACAGCTCACCTCAGGAAGCTCACCACAAAGAGGGATGAGTTTAGTTAGAGAAATAACTACATTTTGAACTGTCCTAATAATTAGAATGTATGAGGGAAATGGAAAGCCTATCTAGAGTAAAGGTGGGGGTTGGTTGGGGAGGAGGGAGATTTGGGATATTGGTGATGGGAACGTTGTACTGGTGATGGGTGGTGTTCTTTATATGACTGAAACCCAAACACAATCATGTATGTAATCAAGGTGTTTAAATAAAATATATTAAAAAAGAATGTGTTAGTGTCTTAATTTTAATCTCTAAAATATTTTTTATTTAAACACCATGGTTATGGACATGATTGTAATTTGATTTCAATCAAAAAAGATCAAGAAAAGAAACCAAAAATAGGCAGAAGGAAATAACAAAGCTTAGAGTAGAAATCAATGAAGTGGAAATCCAAAATATCAACAAAAGCAAAACTTGGTTCTTTGAGAAAATAAACAAGATTGGTAAGCCACTAGCAAATCTCACAAAGAAAGGTGGGAAGGAAAGCTGATAAACTGGATTAGAAATGAAAAAGGGGAGATCACTACAGGTAGTGCAGAGAATCAAAGGATAATCCGAGTCTACTTTGACAAACTCGATGCCACAATACATGAAAACCTGGAAGAAATGGATAAATTCTTGGACTCATAGTCTTCCCAGTTAAACCAGGATGATCTAGCATTTTTAAACAGACCCATCACTACAGAGAAAATTAAAATGTCATCAAGATTCCTCCCCAAAACAAAAGCCCTGACACAGATTTACTAATCCTTTCAAACCTATCTAGAGGAGCTTCTGCCAATCTTCTTCAGGGTCTTTCATGAAACTAAAGAATCAGGAACACTTCAAATAGGTTTTACAAAGCTACCATCACCTTAATACTAAAACTAGACAGAAATGCTGCAAAAATGGAAAACTACAGACCAATATCTCTGGTGAACACAATGCAAAGATCCTCAACAAAATTCTGGCAAATAGGATTCAGTGCCTCATCAAGATGGTCATACACTACTACCAAGTAGGATTCATTCCAGGAATGCAAGGATGGTTCAAAATACATAAATCAATAATACACCATATCAACAAAAATATATCAATAGATGCAGAGAAAGCATTTGATAAGGTCCAATACCCATTACTGATAAAAACTCATCAAGATGGGAATGGAAGGAACTTTTCTCAATATAGTCAAGGCTACCTAGCTCATATCAATGGCAAATATCCTCAATTGAGATAAACTAAAAGCTTTTCCTCTAAAATCTGGTACAAAACAAGCCTTCCCTCTCTCATCACTCCTATTCAACATCGTGCTGGAAATTCTTGGCATAGTGAGTAGGCAAGAAAAAGATATCAAGGGCATCTAGATTCAGGAAAGGAAGAAGTCAAGCTCTCACTGCAGATTACATGATACTATACTTTAAAAATCCTAAAGAAAATTCAAAAAGCTTCTAGAAACTATAGATTCATATAGAAAAGTGGCAGGATACAAAATCAACACGCAAAAATCAATGGCCTTCTTAAACACTGATAATGATAGATATGAAATGGACATCAAAATCCCATTCACATTTTTGCCCTGCAAACTCAAATATCTTGAAGTCAACTAAAGATGTGAAGGACTTACACAAAGAAAACTACAAACCCTGCTTCAAGAAATAAAAGAGGACACTCAGAAATGGAAACACATACCCTGCTTATCAAGTGACAGGATTAATATTAATATTAACATGGCAATACTCCCTACAGATTTAATGCAGTCCCTCTAAAGATATTCCTGAAATTGATCTGGAACTTGTGAATAGCTAGAACAATCCTTGGGAAAAGGAATATGGAAGGTGTCCATTCTCAACTTTAACATGTATTACAAAGCTATAGTTATTAATACGGCATGGTATTGGAATAGACAGACCCTCAGATCAGTGGATAAACTATTCAGAGAATGCTCTCCAGATATACAATAAATCTTTGATAAAGGGGCAATGAATTCAAAATAGAGCAAGGAAAGCCTCTTCAACAAGTTGTATTGGGACAACTCATTAGCCACTTGTTAGAAACTGAACTCAGACTTCATCTAAAACCTTGCACAAAGGTCAAATGCAAATGATTAAAAACCTTGATATCAGACCTGAAACCATAAGGTATCTAGAACAGCACGTAGGTAAAACACTCCTTTGACATTGAGACTAAAGGCATCTTCAAGGAAGAAATGGCACTCTCCAAACAAGTTGAAGCAGAGATACACAAATGGGACTATATTAAGCTGAGAAGCTTCTGCACCTCAAAGGAAATAATACCTAGAATCCAAAGCCAACCACAGAATGGGAGAAGCTATTCACCCAATATCCATCAGATAAGGGGCTAATATCTAAGATATACAAGGTACTGACAGAACTTATCAAGAAAAAATCTAACCCCATCAAAAAATGGGGAGAAATGAACAGACAATTTCTCAAGAAATACAAAAGGCCAAAGGCACATGAAAAAAAAAGTTCCACATCACTAATCATTAGGGAGATGCAAATCAAAACAACAATGAGGTACCATCTCACCACAGACTGGCACATATCATAAGGAACAATCATTGCTGGCGAGAATGTGGGGAAAAAGGGACTCATTCACTGCTGATGAGAATGCCATCTAGTCCAGCCCTTATGGAAAACAATATGAAGATTTCTCAAAAACAAAACAAAAACAACTCTGTATCTTCCATGCAGGACATGCTATATTCAAGGAAATAAGCTGCTTTTCCCATACACTCAGGTCACCTCTTAATTAGTTGTTATTGTGATGACTCCAATGCTGTATAGTCATTAATGCGATTGATCCAGTTTGCAGGTCATTTTATTTGGGAAATCGCAGTCTCTTCTTCAATACATCTAGACTACAGATAAAATATCTCTTCTTAGTCTTCTGCTGTCCCATAAACCTCCAGCTCACTAAGGTTGGACATTGTTGAGGTGCCTCTTGTTATTCGGATTTTTTATTGTAAAAAGTGCAGACCTCATGGTTTGGTTTTATTGATAGTGCTTGTCATTTTTGTTTCAAGGGTGAGAGCCTGTCATTGCTTTTATAGAACATTAAAGTTTGAACATATTGCACGATTTCTTTCCTGTGCATCTTCCTTTAAATTACATTGTTTTCTGGAGGATCTTTGGGTGTTCAGCATTCCTTTGGGAGTTTTGTGTGACAACAGAGAATTCAGAAGAGATGTTTTAGTCATAGTCTTGATGGATCTTCTCTCCCCCTCCATGTCCCATCTTCTCTCTCCCCTCCCCCATGTCACCTCTTCTTGTGTGTTGGCTATTGCACTCCTTATTTATTAGTGGCTGGTAGTGCCTCTCAAGTGTGCTTCTGCATCTTAGCCCTGCCCCTGGACTTCAATGGGTGGGGCCTGCGTGAGGTCATGTTATTGGGCTGCTCAACCTAAAATGCCGGGCCTATTTTTGTCCCAGTTCAGCCCTCCCTGGCAATGCGTTCCTTGAAGCTGCCTGAACCACTGTGGGGCTGTGAGAAGCAAAGTCTCACTCCTTGCCTCCACCTCTGAACCCGCCCAGGTACTCGCCGAGTGTTCTGTCACGCCCTCCCACCCTGGCAGGAGACTTGAAGAGAACAAGAGACACAATCTGCATTCTACATCATTTATTATTAGGTAAACTACTTTGCACTGCCTGTGCTGCCTAATTTTAATTGGACTAATAATGCTAATGTTAATTATAAACTTAACTGGGCTCCTTTTTAAAAAACCTACTAAATTATCTGGCTATTTTTCTAGGTGTCCAGGTTAGGGTTCACAAGTCCAGTTTCTCACTCGGACAGTATATTTTTTCACCAAGATGGATGTCTACAATTAGTAAAATTCCCCAATCACATTTTATGGGGACGGATTTGTATGCAGCACTTAGTTAGATTTTTTTTTTATTATACAAATTTTATCTTTTTGTAGACTTAAAGTCTTGAACAAAGAAAATGAGTACAGCATAAAAAGCAAAAACAGAGAGTGGAAGGCCATTCCTAGAGGCCTGGAACGAGACATATGGAGTGATTGAACGAAGTGGGAAAGCATTGTGTGTTATGTGCAATGTAAGTGTTGTGTCTCGCACATCAAGTGTCAAATGTCAGGGCCAGAAAGATAGCACAGTGTTAAGGCGTTTGTCTTAGAAGCAGAAGGATGGTAGTTCAAATCCTGGCATCCCAGATGGTCCCCCGAGCCTGCCAGGAGCGATTTCTCAGCATAGAGCCAGGAGTAACCCCTGATCGCTGCCGAGTGTGGCCCCTCTCCCCCCCCAAAAAAGTGTCAAATGTCACTTTGAGACTAACCATAACAGTGTTGCTGAACTTGGTTTAGCTCAAAGAATTTCTTGTAGGAAAATTAAAGAAATATCACTCCCAGTCTCTTAGTTTTAGCAACTATCTTTCAAAAACTAATCATCTTACAGTTGCCAGCTTTCAAATTTCACTGTGCATGGCAAAACATGGTAAGCCCCTCTATGATGGAGATTTTATCAAAAAGGCAATTTTAGCTGGGAGTAATTCACTCTTCCATGATTTCCAAAACAAGGATAAAATTGTGCAGTGCATCTCTGAGATGCCGCTAAGCAGAAATACTGCAAAAAATAGGGTTCTGCGAATGGCTGCTGATGTTAGTCAACAGCTTACTTGCAACTTTCAAAAAGCACCCTTCTACTCCATGTGCTTGGATGAAAGTACAGATATTACTAACCATACAAGACTAGTGCTCATTTTGTATTATGCTACTGGTGACATCATGACAGAAGAGTTGGTAAAACTGCTGTCTTTGCCTGGAAGAACACAAGGGATAGATATCCATAATGCTGTGATGGAGGCGTTTTCATCACTAGACATAAGTCCAGAAAAAGTGGTTTCAGTTACTAGCGATGGAGCACCTAGCATGGTGGGAACAACATCAGGATTCATTCATTTCTTTGCTAAGGAAACAAAACATCCACTGATTCAATTTCACTGCAAATACATCAAGAGGCTCTCTGCACCAAAGAAAGCAGCAAAAAACTTGACGATGTCCTCAAAGATGTCACAAAAATGGTGAACTTCTTTCTGCTGGTCCTAGAATCTCGCTGGACCTAGAATTTCTTTAATTGAGTGGGGGAAATGCTCTATGTTGGGAGTTAGGACTCCCATACTTAGGATACAGGGTGCTTGTGGGGCCATGCAATCTGAGGAATTAAACCTAGAAATTCAGGGCCAGTGTAATAGTAAAACAGGCACTTGCTTTGCAAATAGCTGACTGCCAGTACCCCATAAGGTCCCCTGAACCCAACAAGAGTGACCTTGGGCCAGCAGTAGCCATGAACACACAGTTGGGTGTGACCTAAAAACCTGCCAATGACCCTGCCCAAGATACTGTTTCCCCAGCCTCTAGAACTTTCTCCAGTTTTGGTGGAGGGCTCATACCCAGCAGTGCTCAGGAATTACTTCTGGCTCTCTTTGCTGAAAGATTATTCCTGGAAGGCTCAACAGACCATATGGGGTTCTGAGGATGAAACCTGGTCTGCCACCTGAAAGATTAGTAAATTCCCCGCAGTGCCATCACAGGGGCACTTCTGCATTTTTAAATAGCAATGCCCCCCTCTCATTTCCCTCCAAGTCCAACTGTGGAGAAACCATAAAAAATAAACCTTTTTGAAAAATAAGCAAAGGGGCTGGAGTGATAGTACAGTAGGTAAGGTGCTTGCTTTCAGCTTGCCAGCCCATGTTCCACCCACAGCACCCCTTATGATAACAAGAGCCCTCGCAGGTGTCATCCCTGAGCACCAAAGTAGGAATAAGCCCTCTGCATCCTCACATGTGACCCGTAAACCAAATTTAAAATTTTTTTCTTTTTGAAATAGTAAGGCCTAAGAAAATTCAGCACCACATAAACTAGTTTCTTTTCTGACACTGATTTGCACTGCTATTAATGAAAGGGTGCCGTGCATGCCATTTTTTCTCTCCTTTCAGCATGCAGTTGTCAGTCAATTCCCCTCTATCAAAATGCCTCCTAGCAAATTGCCTGTGTAGGTCAGAAAGGTGCAGCACTTCCTGTGTGTGTGAGGGCCCAGTGTAAATCCTCAGCACAAAAACGAAACAACACCAACAAAAAAACATTGCCAACTGAACTAAACTGCTACTCACAAACTCCCAATCCAATGAAGACAGTCTCACCTTGGTTTATGCACACATGTTCAGGAAGACTTAGCAAATTAAAATCTCATAAAAATGGGGGCCGGAGAGATAGCCCAGCGGCGTTTGCCTTGCAAACAGCCGATCCAGGACCTAAGGTGGTTGGTTCAAATCCCGGCTTCCCATAAGGTCCCCCGCACCTGCCAGGAGCTATTTCTAAGCAGATAGCCACGAGTAACCCCTGAGCATTGCCGGGTGTGGCCCAAAAAACAAACAAACAAACAAAATCTCAAAAAATGAAATCTTGTCTATGAAGAACTGAGAAGTGGAGAACATCAGCCGCTCTCTTCTCACATCCACATTCTCACCATGAATGTGCTTTTATGAAAATGAAATTTATTTTTTTAATTCATTTAAACATGGTTTGAAAATTTGTTCACAGTGAAATTTCTGGCATTCCAAAATACAACACCAACATTATCACTAGTGTGACCTTTCCTCTATCAGTTCCTACCAACCCCAAGCCAGACACAAAATAATCTACAATTTTGTATGTTCATTTTTTATTTAAACACAATGGTTACAAGGTTGCTCTCTGTCGTTATTTTCAAAAATAAAGTTATTCATGATTAGCTTAGCCATGCCATGTATAACAACCTTCAGTGCACATTTTCTACCATCAATGTTGCCAGTTTCCTCTCACCCTCCTGATGCAGTCTTCCCTCCCACTCTCCCTCTCCCACCTCCATCTGGGGCAGGCATTTTACTTCTCTCTCTCCAAGTCTCTTTCTCTCTTTCCTTTTCTGACACTGTGGTTTGCACTGCAGTTAATGAAAGGGTGCCATGCATACCATTTTTTCTCTTTCAGCATGCGGTTGTCCAGAATGATCAGTTCCAACTGTCATTGTCATAGTGGACCCTTCTCTAACTGAACTCTACTTTTTGTGGCAAGCTTCCTATTATGGACTGGTCCTCCTAATCTTCATCTCTATTGTCTCTGGATATCACCACCACACTATCCAAAATAGTTTACTTTTACATTGCTTGTTACAACCAACTGGCTAATAGAATTATCAAACAGTACTTCTGTAAAACAAAATTGGTGCAAACTGATATTATAATGGGGTTATTGACTCAATCTCTGAGAGTTTACTTACCTGTTTGTTACTAGTTGAGCCTTCTGTTGTTTTTGTTGTTGTTTTGTTGGCTTCTATACTACTTTTTTTTTTATCTAATTTGATGTGCTC
This sequence comes from Suncus etruscus, assembly GCF_024139225.1. NCBI lineage: Eukaryota > Metazoa > Chordata > Mammalia > Eulipotyphla > Soricidae > Suncus > Suncus etruscus. Next base: position 131,791,210 of record NC_064854.1, on the reverse strand, counting down.
AAACTGGTCTTTCAGGATTGCAGGATTTGGACATATCACTACAGGAACCTACAAAAATCTGTAGATTTTTGGGATGTGGATGTAGCTGCTGAAGCTACCAGCAAATAGGCATGGGGGTGTGGGGATGCTGCCCTCCCCACTCCAAAAAGATATCAGAGTTTTCAACCTGTGTTTCTGAAATTTTGGCCAGTTTGGTGTCTCTGAAGAAATCAGTTTTGAAGCAGTGAAGCTGGACCGTTGGTATGGCAGTGGCGATGGATATAAATGTCGCTGCTGAAGATTTGCAGGAAGGGAATTGGCCCAAACCCCCAAGGGCACCCTAAGGATCTTAGCCAGAAGACAGTGTACCTGTGAGTTTGAATGACTTGGCTGACACATCTTCCTAGACTAGTCATGAAGCATCGGAAATATAGTGCAACAGGCTGAAGACATGTTTTGCATGCTGGAGGCTTGCGTTCCATTCCTGAGTCCACATTGTAACTTTGGTACCACCAACAGAAACTCGAGAGCACCTATGTAAGTGTGAGCCTGAATAGTGTTCCTCCCCAAAAAACACCCCACAAATTCACTAATATAGCATTTAATTTACAAATTTCCTGAGGGCAAAGGTCGCAGAAGCTTTGGCAGATGCTTGCCACAGAGGCAGGAGTGTTACAGCTTGGTGTAGAAGTGCATTTACTAGGATTCAGGCTTGTGGGGCCTGCATCCCAGGTCAGAAATTAACAATCCACAGGCTGAAGTGGAGAGACTGGACGAGATGAAAGTTTTACCTTCCATCCCTGCCAGCGCCTCAGTGTTTCCTTAGTTCTTTTTATCTTGGAAGAAAATAATTTTTTCTTTCTTAAACATGGAAACATTGTATAGTGTACAAAATAATTGAGTTGGTTCTTATCCCAGGATCATTAATATTGTATAAATTATTCCAATTTATATTTATCATCATTTGTATGGATGGTTCAGACTCATTGGTTTCTTCAAGAGCTGCAACCAGAAAGGATGTGAATCCACACTCTCAGTTAGCAAGAACTGTCAATTATTCACCGCAAATCACAGCTAAGAAATTATTTGGACTTATTTTTGTCACAGATATAGTGACAGTGAAATAACTCTGGGAATTTTTATAGATAGTTCTTTCCTTTAAAGGTAGGGAAGCGAAATTACTCACCCCATTCATCAGAAAACACTTTTCATTTTTTAACTATCCTGGCATCAGTTTTCAGTTGTGCCTGGCTTTGCACCAAGGATAACTCATAAGAGGTGGGCTCTATTTCTGGGATACAAGCAAATTACCCACATAGTATTTTTAAACATCTAAGGTCAACAATAGGCTTTATTTAAATTATAAAATATATGATTATTCTTTTCATAAAATACTTCTTGATATAAAATCATTTGCTTTTTGATTTTTTTGTACAGGTCACAGGTAGCCCTTTGGGACCAGGCAGTACTATGGAAGTGACTGAGAATTTTTTGCACATACTAGGGATGTGTTCTACCATTTGTGCTATCTGCCTGTACCCACAACCTGATTTTGGTTGTCATTTCCTTATTAGATTTCCTGCAGTGTGTAAATATAAAATTTTGCAAATTTTCAGTGCTCTTAACAATAAATACTAACTTGTCCTGTTAGCAGTGATAGTGAGCACTGTCTTTGGACACTAACGTCGTTAGGCATTGTGGTAACAGGGCCAAACAAAAAGGACTAATTCCCTATGCTCAAGAATTTAACTTTCTAGTAGAGGAAAGATAATACAAATAAGTCAAGAGTGGTGAAGTACAAAGAAGAAAATTTCAGAGACTGACTGGCAACTCACTGAGGAGGTTCCTTTGGACAGGCTAGTCACAGAATAATTCAAGGTCCAGAGAATGAGTCAATACCACATTCAGGCAGAAATTGTTCCAGCTAGAGGTGGGAGTTGATGTACTCATCTGGGAAAAAATAGCCAGTGCACTGATAGCTGCCAGTGAGGGGAAATAAGGGAGGAGAAGGGTGTAGAGACAGCCAGTGGCCAATCTCTCTGAAACTGGGGGCTAAGACAAGGATCCACTCTCTGGCACACACAGACAAAAGTTGGAAGCCACTGATGTTTTTTGCATGAGTGTATACATGCTTTTGAGAAACCTTGGCTGCTATGTGCAGAATAGCACAGAGAAGATAGGCCAGTTACAACCATTAAAAAATGATTAAGTGAGCACGGGTGAGTGAGTAAGAGGTGGCTGACCTCAGGGACTGCCAGGTGAAGTGCTGATTGACTCACTTGCGGAGTCCCTGCCTGGCTGAGGAAACTGAGGACCTGAAGGGAGACCTGTCTGTCCTTCTCTGTCTTTTCTGACTCCTGAAACTCCTCAGAGCCCTGGGAAGCGAGCCCCCAAAAACTGCATTCGGAAGCTACCCAGCGAGCGGGTGAGTGAGTAAAAAATGGCTGACCATGGGGACTGCCAGGTGAAGTGCTGATTGACTCATTTGCGGAGTCCCTGCCTGGCTGTGCTTTTTCTGAGGAAACTGAGGACCTGAAGGGAGCCCTGCCCTGTGATTCTCTGTCTTTTCTGAATCCTTGGAGCTCTCCTCAGAGCCCTGGGAAGCGAGCCCCCAAAAACTGCATTCGAAAGCTACCCAGCGAGCCGGTGAGTAAGAGGTGGCTGACCTCGGGGACTGCCAGGTGAAGTGCTGATTGACTCACTTGCAGAGTCCCTGCCTGGCTGTGCTTCTTCTGAGGAAACTGAGGGCCTGAAGGGAGCTCTGTCTGTCCTTCTCTGTCTTTTCTGACTCCTGAAACTCTCCTCAGAGCCCTGGGAAGCGAGCCCCCAAAAACTGCATTCAGAAGCTACCCAGCGAGCGGGTGAGTGAGTAAGAAATGGCTGACCGTGGGGACTGCCAGGTGAAGTGCTGATTGCTCCACCTGCAGAGTCTCCGCCCTGCTGTGCTTCTTTTGAGGAACCTGAGGAAACTTAGGACCTGAAAGGAGACCTGTCCTGTGCTTCTCTGTCTTTTATGAATCTTTGAAGCTCTCCTCAGAACCCTGGGAAGTGAACCCCCAAAAAACTGCATTATGAAGCTACCCAGTGAGCGAGCGAAAAAGAACACCATTGCAAAAAGAAGAAAAAAATTACACTAAGAACCATGCTGGGTCACAGAAGCAAGCATTTCTCTCCGGGCTGTCTTCTCTGCTGCATGCTCAGGCCTAAGATTTGATCATGTGTGAGGCTTCATCCACAGAGGACTCCCCTCCCTTAGAGGAAAGTGGGCCCATCCAGAAAGGGCGGAGCCAGAGGAGAGTGGAGCCTGCATCATATAGCCAATGAATTCCACCACAACACGTAGAAAAACCCACAATACAAGTGTGACAATGGGGAAACAATGCAGGCCAGCATCAGACATAGAGAATGAAGAGGACAATTCTGAGGACCAGATAATGACCAACCAACTAATCAACCTCTCAGATAAGGACTTTAGACTAGCAATATGGAAGATGCTCAAAGAACTCAAAGAAACCATGGATCGAATTGAACAGAACACTAATAAGAACCAAGAAAATATGAAGACAGAAATCACAAAACTCCAAACAGAAATAACATGTCCACTAAGAGGTCTGAAAAAGTCAGTAAACGAAGTGAATGACAAAATGGATAAGCTCTGGGACAGGGTATTAGAAGCTGAGAATAGACTTGGTGCTGTGGAAGATGAGATACATAATAATTCCATACAGCAGGAGAGATTGGAAAAAAACTTAAAGCAAATGAACAGACAATGGAAAAATTAGTCAAAGAATGGGAACAGATGAAAATAGAAGTCTATGATAAGATCAATAGAAACAACAAGAATCATTGGAGTCCCAGAGACCCAGGAAGAAAATTTCCAGGAAGAATCAACGGTCAAGAACATCATTAAAGAGAAACTTCCAGAGCTAAAGAATATATGTGACCAAATCCTGCATGCTCGAAGAGTACCAACCAAAAGAAACCCCAGAAAAACCACCCCAAGACACATCCTACTCATAATGACAAATCCTACAGATAGAGACAGAATTCTGAAAACAGCAAGATCAAAAGGGGAAATTACATTCAAGCAAGCATCCTTGAGATTTACAGCAGACCTGTCACCAGAAACCCTCAATGCCAGAAAGCAGTGGTGGGACATTGTGACAAGACTGAATGAAACGAATGCTTCACCTAGAATACTGTACCTAGCAAAACTCACTTTCCGATTTGACGGAAGAATACATGGTTTCACAGACAAAAAACAGCTCAGAAATTTTACAGACTCAAAACAAGTGTTAAGAGAAAAACTGAAAGACCTAATTTAAGACAAGACTAACCAAAAGACACACCAAATTTCGATATAAAGATGGCATTAAATCCCAGGACAATTCTTTCTCTCAACGTCAATGGACTAAATGCACCAGTCAAGAGACACAGAGTGGCTAAATGGATCAAAAAACTCAATCCAACCTTCTGCTGCCTACAAGAAACGCACCTGAATAGCCAGAACAAACATAGACTCAAAATAAAAGGCTGGAGAAAAATTATCCAAGCAAACAACACCCATAAAAAAGCTGGAGTGGCCATACTAATATCAGATAATGCAAACTTTATACTCAGGAAGGTGGTAAGGGACAAAGATGGACATTTTATATTAATCAAGGGGTATGTAGAGCAGGAAGAAATAACCCTCCTAAACATATATGCACCGAATGAGGGGCCAGCAAAATATTTAATACAACTGTTGACAAATCTGAAAAATAATATCAATAACAACACAATAATCGTGGGGGACCTCAACATGGCTTTGTCAACACTAGATAGGTCAACCAGACTGAAACCCAACAAGAATATACTAGACCTGAGGAGAGAAATGGAAGAAAGAGGCCTAGTGGATATATATAGGACACTCCATCCCCAGAAACCTGGATACACATTCTTCTCCAATGTACATGGGACATTCTCCAGGATAGACTACATGCTGGCACATAAAACATACCTTCATAATATCAAGAGAATAGAAATTTTGCAGACTACCTTCGCTGACCACAAGGCTCTGAAATTATTTGTGAATTCCAAAGGGACTCAGAAGAAAAACTTTAACACCTGGAAGTTAAACAGCCTCATACTGAATAACCATTGGGTCCGAGATTAAATCAAGGAGGAAATCAAAAGGTTCCTGGAAACAAATGACAATAAAGACACAAACTCTCAGAACTTATGGGACACAGCAAAAGCAGTACTGAGAGGAAAATTTATAGCTTTGCAAGCACACATCAGGAAGGAAGAAGGAGCTTACCTGAGTAGCTTAATGACACAGCTAATAGAATTAGAAAGTGCTCAAAAAAAAGGACCCAAAAATAGGGAGACAGAAGGAAATAACAAAGCTGAGAGCAGAAATCAACGAAGTGGAAACCCAAAAAACAATCCGAAAGATCAACGAAAGCAGAAGTTGGTTCTTTGAAAAAATAAACAAGATTGATAAACCACTGGCAAACCTAACAAAGAAAGAGAGAGAGAGAAACTTGATAACTCATTTAGGAATGAAAAAGGAGAGATCACTACTGATATGACAGAGATTCAAAGGGTAATCAGAAACTACTTTGAAAAACTCTACTCCATTAAAAATGAGAACCTGGAAGAAATGGATAAATTCTTGGACTCTTATAATCTTCCACAGTTGAAGGAAGAGGATGTAGTATATCTAAACACAGTCATCTCTATTGATGAAATTAAAATGGTAATCAAATGTTTGCCGAAAAACAAAAGCCCAGGCCCAGATGGATTCACTAATGAATTCTTTCAAACTTTCCAAGAGGAACTACTACCAATCCTGGCAAGACTCTTTCATGAAATTGAACAAACAGAAACACTTCCAAATAGCTTTTATGAAGCCAACATCACCTTGATACCTAAACCAGACAGAGATGCTACGAAAAAAGAAAATTACAGACCAATATCGCTGATGAATGCAGATGCAAAGATCCTCAACAAAATCCTGGCAAATAGGATTCAATGCCTCATTAAGAAGATCATCCACTATGATCAAGTAGGTTTCATCCCAGGAATGCAAGGATGGTTTAACATCCGTAAATTTATCAATATAATACACAACATAAACAACAAGAAAAATAAAAACCACATGATCATATCAGTAGATGCAGAGAAAGCATTTGATAAGGTCCAACACCCATTCTTGATCAAAACTCTCAGCAAGATGGGAATGGAAGGAACCTTTCTCAATATAGTTAAGGCCATCTACCACAAGCCAGTGGCAAACATTATCCTCAATTGAGAAAAACTAAAAGCCTTCTCTCTAAATTCTGGTACAAGACAAGGCTGTCCTCTCTCACCACTCCTATTCAACATAGCACTGGAAGTACTTGCTATAGTGATTAGGCAAGAAAAAGATATCAAGGGAATCCAGATAGGAAAGGAAGAAGTCAAGCTCTCACTGTTTGCAGATGACATGATACTCTACTTAGAAAACCCTAAAGACTCTACCAAAAAGCTTCTAGAAACAATAGACTCATATAGCAAGGTGGCAGGCTACAAAATTAACACACAAAAATCAATGGCCTTTCTATACACCAATAGTAATGAGGAAGAAATGGACATTAAGAAAACAACCCCATTCACAATAGTGCCACACAAACTCAAATATCTTGGAATCAAATTGACTAAAAATGTGAAGGACCTATACAAAGAAAACTATAAAACTCTGTTCCAAGAAATAAGAGAGGACACGCGGAAATGGAAACGCATACCCTGCTCATGAATTGGCAGGATTAACATCATCAAAATGGCAATACTCCCCAAGGCAATATACAGATTAATGCTATCCCTCTAAAGATACCCATGACATTCTTCAAAGAAGTGGATCAGGCACTTTTGAAATTCATTTGGAAGAATAAACACCCTCAAATAGCTAAAGCAATCATTGGGAAAAAGAATATGGGAGGAATAACTTTCCCCAACTTTAAACTTTACTACAAAGCAATAGTTATCAAAACAGCATGGTATTGGAATAAGGACAGGTCCTCAGATCAGTGGAATAGGCTTGAATATTCAGAAAATGTTCCCCAGACATACAATCACCTAATTTTTGATAAAGGAGCAGGAAATCCTAAATGGAGCAGGGAAAGCCTCTTCAACAAGTGATGTTGGCACAACTGGATAGCCACTTGCAAAAAATTGAATTTAGACCCCCAGCTAACATCATGTACGAAGGTAAAATCCAAATGGATTAAAGACCTCGATATCAGACCCAAAACCATAAGATATATTGAATAACACATAGGCAAAACACTCCCGGACATTGAGACTACAGACATCTTCAAGGAGGAAACTGCACTCTCCAAGCAAGTGAAAGCAGAGATAAACAGATGGGAATATATTAAACTGAGAAGCTTCTGCATGTCAAAGGAAATAGTGCCCAGGATACAAGAGCCACCCACTGAGTGGGAGAAATATTCACCCATTACCCATCAGATAAGGGGCTAATCTCCAAAATATACAAGGCACTGACAGAACTTTACAAGAAAAAAACATCTAATCACATCAAAAACTGGGGAGAAGAAATGAACAGACACTTTGACAAAAAAGAAATACAAATGGCCAAAAGACACATGAAAAAGTGCTCCACATCACTAATCATCAGGGAGATGCAAATCAAAACAACGATGAGATACCACCTCACACCACAGAGAATGGCACACATCACAAAGAATGAGAATAAACAGTGTTGGCCGGGATGTGGAGAGAAAGGAACTCTTATCCACTGCTGGTGGGAATGCCGTCTAGTTCAACCTTTATAGAAAGCGATATGGAGATTCCTCCAAGAACTGGAAATCGAGCTCCCATACGATCCAGCTATACCACTCGTAGGAATATACCCTAGGAACATAAAAATACAATACAAAAACCCCTTCATTACACCTATATTCATTGCAGCACTATTTACCATAGCAAGACTATGGAAACAACCCAGATGCCCTTCAACAGACGAATAGCTAAAGAAACTCTGGTACATATACACAATGGAATATTATGCAGCTGTCAGGAGAGATGAAGTCATGAAATTTTCCTATACATGGATGTACATGGAATCTATTATGCTGAGTGAAATAAGTCAGAGAGAGAGAGAGAGAGAGAGAGAGAGAGAGAGAGAGAGAGAGAGAGAGAGAGAGAGAGAGAGAGAGAGAGAGAGAGAGAGAGAGAGAGAGAAACTCAGAATGTTCTCACTCATCTATGGGTTTTAAGAAAAATGAAAGACGCTGACACGCTCTCTCTCGGTGGCTTTCCACCGCAGGGAACGGGATGGTTGCTGCCTCTACCCGGGTACGTGCCGGGAGCCGGGCCTGTCTTGAGGACTTGTCCCCGCGCTTCCGCCGCCTGAGCCGCCCGCCTGGGCCCTGTGCGCCGGCTCTTGCGTTGTACCCGGGGGCACACACCGTCCCGGCCGCGGTCGCCTCCTCCGCTTTAAAGACGCGCGAGGGCAGCGGTTCGCTGCTGCAGGCGACCCGGTGACTGAGGCTCCCCGACGGGATGAACGACCGGCTTCACGCCGCCCTCCCCCCCGCTTCTCCGTCTTCGTGCGGGCTCCGTGTCCCCGCCGCTGCGTGTCAGGCGCTCTCGCTCCTGGGGGGGTGGGGGGGGGGCGTTCTCCTGTCCGGTGCCCAGTGGTCTGGCCCTGAGTGGCGAGGCGGGTTCGAGGCTGAAACGGGCTCCTCACCTCTCCCACCGCGGGACGTGGGTTGTTTGTCCTCTGCCCGCCTCCCCTCGGGGAGCGTTCCTCCCCCCTTAAGGCGGGGGTTCGCATTTTTCTTTTCTCTCTGCCTCTCCGGAGGCCCGGGGGCCGTGCGAGGTCGCTCCTCCTAGCCCCCCAAAACTGATCGAAGTGGTGGTGTCGCGCTCTCCTGGGCCCGGCCTAAGCCGCGCCAGACGAGGGACGGACATTCATGGCGAATGGGACCGATCTTCTCGCTCTGCCAGCGGGCCCCTCGCTTCTCCCCGCACCGGGTGTGTCGTGGGTGGGCGCAGGGGTGCGGAATCCGGCCCGACCCCGCTCTCTTCGATGAGGGCCGGGGTCCCTCTGACGCAGCAGACAGCCCTCATGTGATGGTCTTAAAAAAATAAATAATAAAATAAATAAAGAAAGAAAGAAAGAAAGAAAAAAGAAAAATGAAAGACATTCTTGCAATAATAATTTTCAGACACAAAAGGGAAAAGAGCTGGAAGTTCCAGCTCACCTCAGGAAGCTCACCACAAATAGTGATGAGTTTAGTTAGAGAAATAACTACATTTTGAACTGTCCTAATAATGAGAATGTATGAGGGAAATGGAAAGCCTGTTTAGAGTACAGGCGGGGGTCGGGTGGGGAGGAGGGAAACTTGGGACATTGGTGATGGGAATGTTGCACTGGTGATGGGGGGTGTTCTTTACATGACTGAAACCCAAACACAATCATGTATGTAATCAAGGTGTTTAAATAAAAAAAATTTTTTTAAATTAATATGTTTAAAAATGATTAAGAGTGCCAAAGAGATAGTACAGGTCACTTTTCTTGCATGCTGTCTACTTGGGTTTAATTCACATCATCCCATATGTTCCCTTGAGCACAGCTAGGAGTGATTCCCAAGTGCAGAGCCAGGAGTAACACCTAAGCTCCCCCCAAAATTATTTAGTGAATGATTAGAAAGTGAGGTGCCTGGGAATGTGGGATATTTTGATATCTTTGATAGCATCCAATAATACAAACCACGGGCAACTTTATTGATAATACGGTCAAAGGTTCCAGCCTGTCAAATACTATTGTCTCATGTCATTTCATTTTCTTAGGAAAGGAGAAAGAGTTGGCTTCAGCCACCCACAAAAGATGCAAATCACTGAAATATTTATCCCTGATCCAGGAGTGTGCCTGATATGGGTGTTTTTTGTGTGGAATAACACTTATGAGGATAAACATCCTCTACATCAGAAGATTGGGGCTTTTTCTGGAGGTCTGGGAAGGCTGGGGAGAACAAGGGGAAATCTAGTTCATTTCCATCTGAGTGATTGAGAAGTCGATTCTGTCAAAGCAGTTCCTGAAATTCCTCCATGGAGGCTGACAATGAGGGTCTACTCCCCATTAGAGATCCCAGCTGTAAAAGCACAAAGGACAAAAAGTAGGATCCCTCAAACCAATCTCATCTGAGTCCATATTTAGGGTAGCATGGATAATAGTGACGTAAAACAATTGAAAAGTCATCTTACTACGTACCAAAATGAGTAAATGTAGTGCTCAAAGATACACAAACCTCAATCAAACCCTCAAAGAGCTAATGCTGACACGGAGCACTCCTGACTGCACATAAAACCACAAATCCTTTTATGTGTCAAAGACTTGGCATGAATCAGGCCAATTGCTTTTCTCTGCACTCCTGCACTTTGTTGTGCTCAGCACATACCTATGAGCTTGACTTCCTGTTCCTGATGGGAGGCAACACTGTCCCTCTCAGGGACCACTCATGAGGAAACCTTAATTGGCCTCCCTGCTAAAATACCCCCTCTTGAAAAAGTCTGTCTCTACTCTCTAGTCTCCAACTTGTTCTCCAGGGTTGGCTTCAGCCTGGTTTTATTTGTTTTGGGCCTAGTGTTTTTACCCAACTATTCAAAGGTATCATCACTCTTATTCACTTGCAGTGACCCCATGTTTAGAATAATGTCTGATATTGGCATTCAAGGATACCAGGTTTCTAATTGTTATTCCAGTCAGTCACTTCTGTGCCCTTGGGGAAATGTTTCTGGCTGCAAAATTAAAAAGGTAACTCATATATGTCTAATAAAAGCTTATCTGCATCCCCAAACTCAAGAAGAGGAAGCTAAATTTCAAATCTAGGGTTTCTGGAAGATTTCATCCTCCAAGGCTGATAGATTAAATGGATTCTTGGGACTACTTGCATTTAAAAGTTCATGAATATGCATCTTAATTCCTATTGAAACCATCCCATATGTTTTAATGGTTTCAAATTTCAAAGACTACTGTTGAGTGTGGAGATGACTCAAAAGACTGGAGCCTATAATTTACATGTAGAACTCCCAGATTCCTTCCTCTTCATGGACCCCTGGACACTGTCAGGAGCAATCCCTCAGCAGTGCCAGGTGTAGGCCAAAATTTGAAGGAAGAAAAAGAGCACCATTCAGATGTGAATATTAAAGTACTTATCAATGAAATGCCATTCTGGGATACATTTATTAATAGAAGTCTTGGCAGGGAGAGTCTTTGCATAAGGAAAATATGAAGTCAATTATTTGACATCTGTTAGAGGTGGGCCTTATTATATGATCATCTATACTCCAGATAAAATTTAAAACAGAAAGTAAAATCTTAAATGAGTTAATAAGAATAGACCCATGATCCACCAAGGAACAAAAGACAGAATATAATCTGGGATTTCACTAGGATCAACAACAATGTGGAAACACTAAAAAACTGGAAGACAATATCTTTAAAGTCCAGACAAGTAATCATGGTAAATCATGAGAAAGTAATATGAAGCCAAAAGGACTGCCAAATACAAAAAAAATTGTACTAGAGTTTGAAACTCTATTTGAAATGATAATAGTTAATCACAGTATCAACATTTTGGAATTAAGAGTGACTAGCTAAAGCCTATATCTCGGGAGGGATGGTATTTGAAATTAATCATCAAGATAGGACATGTAGGGTTCCAGAGTAGAAGGACAAGACCACACAACTCGAATAAAGTTTAACACTTTAATCTGCCAACAAGATTCCCCAGCCCGGCCAGCCAGGAGCCATCCCCCAAAGGAGATGAGCCCTGCCCAAAGTCATAATGAAGATTATATAGAGAAAGGAGATAGGGAGATTCTAGCTTTCTGATGATCCTTTAAATGATTGGCTCTTGTCTAGGGGTACTTTCCTACTGCTCCCTTGTTCTTCCCTGATAGGCTACCTGGTATGGCCAGGTAGATTGAGGTGGGGTCTATGGAAATAGGCTTGTAAAGCCCCAGCATGTGGCTCACACCATGTGGTCCTTACAAAATGGTGTTTTTCCCTGCTCAGAACCTAAGAAGAAGCCTTCTATGTGGCTTTTACAAAGTGGTGTCCCTCCTTACTCAGAATTCAGGTCCCAAAGACATAAGGTAAAAAATGCTGTTGTATTTTGAACTGTTCATCTTATGTGTAGGAGAAAATTCTCTTTTGCATTTGTAACCTGGAGAATCATTTGTGCCAAAATGGAAGCATCTCTAAAACTTTTCATGGCTGCATATGTGAATAGAAAATTAATGGCATGATCAAGCCTGTGGAACCAGAACACAGTAGTTCTATATTTTTCAACATCATAAAAGAAAAAAACAAGAATATTTTTGGAAGATACATATATGATAGAACACAAATATTCACAGGTGATACAAATAGTCTGTGTACATTAAAAGATTCTTGATTTTATGCATACCAAAAAAGGCAATAAGGATGGAGTGAAACAAGATTTGGGGATCAATGGAATGTCTCACTTCTCACTAAGAAGTAATGTTTTAATGTTTGACAAAGACACACTATTTGTGTGTAAAATAAATAAAACATAAATTTTAATATGTTCTAATGAATACAAGAAAATGAATTTTTTGTTCTACAATTGTTTTGGGGCAGGATTCTCAGCCTTGAACATATCTATGTCACTCCCCAGAACACCCAGTTAGTCCTCATTCACTGGCTTATTTGCAGTGCTCTCAATAATATGACACTAGAAATGTTCTTTGGCCCAACTGTTCTCCACTGACAACAATAAAATGTATCTTATTTTAGGGCTTGGAACATGTCTCAAAGGATTTACCATCCTGCCTCTCTGGCCCCATCCACATCCCCTGTGAAACCCAGAAGCCAAATATAAGGTAAAAGCTCAATAGTTTGTATCACCTCTGCAACTTCTTTGGATATCTCAGTCAGATTCTTTAGTACTATCCCTCAAAACAAGACAGAGTTAAAATTCCTCCAGAATGTCTGGACCTTAAGGAAGCCCCTTTACCACAAAATGAACTTGAATGTATGTTTTCAGTCTGAGCAAGGAAACTATGCCTGATGGGCCAGAGAGCTAGGCTGAATGTAATCTTTCATCAAGTCTTGCAGAAAGCTTGGACTTAGTCCTAGCATCATGAATCCATAAACACCACCAGGAAGAACCCCTCAAAACAAAATTGGCAGTCATGTCTGAGCACCATTATTATTTGTGGCAACACCCCCACAATAATAGAGATAAAAATAAATGCATATATTTGGGATATACCAAGGACTAAAATTTACATTGCAATCTTTGCAATTATTAATAGTGCTACATTTCAGCTTTCTATCATGAATTTATGTTATAGTTGCAACCAAAAATTCTTTGGCAAACACAGTGGGTTTCCAGTAGAATCAAGCTGTTTCTTGGAAATTTTTTGTTTTCTTTTGTTGTTGTTTTGGGGCCATAACCAGAAATGCTCACGGGTTACTTCAGGCTCTGTGTTCAGAATTTACTCCTGGTAGGCTCAGAGAATCATATGGGATCCAGGGGATCAAACCTTAGTTAGCCGCATGCAAGGCCAACACTCTAGTGTTATACTGTTCTCCAAGACTGGAAACTCTTTTATTTGTTTTTTTTTTTATTCATACCTGCATATCTGACAGAACAAAATATTCACAAGTGATACAAATAGCCTGTGTACATTAAAAGATTCTTGATTTCGGTCCAGCGAGGTGGTGCTAGAGGTAAGGTGTCTGCCTTGCAAGCGCTATCCAATGAAAGATCGTGACCGTGGTTCAATCCCCTGGTGTCCCATATGGTCCCCCCAAGCCAGGCGCAATTTCTGAGTGCTTAGCCAGGAGTAACCCCTGAGCATCAAACAGGTGTGGCCTGAAAAACCAAAAAAAAAAAAAAAAAAAAAAAGCTCCTTGATTTGATGCATACCAAAAAGGTAAGTAAGGATGGAGTGAAACAAGGTTTGGTGATCAATGGAACATCTCACTTCTCAGTAAGAAGTAATGATCCAGAGTTAGTCCTAGCATTATACATCGGGACCCCTCTTGTAGGGTTTGATGGACCACATAGCATGCTGGAAACAGATATTAGGTCTGTTGTATCTAAGGCAAACTCCTTATCCATGGTACTATAGCACTAGCTCCTCTGTGGAAGATTATCCATTTTTTGTAGGGGGTGGGTGTCACTGCACGTAACATGGATGTCTCCATTATTAAGGGAAGCACACACCAGATGTGTCTATTGGCTTTCCTGGTGCAGTGCCTGATTTCCCCCCAGAAATATATCAGCCAGAAGGCCCGTTGGAGAAGTCAATCATAACCCCTGTGTGGATTACTGGCTATATTTATATTATATTTATGACATGGTGGTGACATTATATTTCTCTTTCCTTTTATTTATTTGGCTTTGCCTCCCTTGCAAAACTACAGAAATTCGGTCTCAGTTAATCTGCAGTCAAAAGAAATTTCACTACCAAAGAAAGTTGCTAAATTCCCTGCTGGCTAAGTATATTTGCAACCCAAAGATTGAGTCCAGCCAGTCGCCAGCTACCTCTTTTTTCTGGTCTCAGCTTCATGGTGGTAAACAATAGCTTCTGCCTTTCTTGAATTTTACTTTCCGGCAGGCTGCAAACTTTAATAGCAAAAATAATTTCTCTTCTCCTGCTATTAGAAGCTTCTTGCAAAACCAGAACTCCTCTATCTCATGTTTTGCCTTACCTCACTAGCAGGGCTCTTTTTCACCTATATCGGGTAGTTAATTGATATGTAGATTCTAGGGTCCAGTACCATTGTGTTGTCCCTCCTAAAGATCCTCTGCCCTTTGTTTCCATGGAAATACTTTGCATACCAGAGTTTTGCTTAAAAGATCAGCTGAAAAAGTAAAGTTTGTCTCTCGCCTGTACCACCTATGATGCAGATGTGGGTCCCCATACAATGCATTTTGTGTGGTCTCAATTATTTTATATTCATCCGCTCATGTACCCGTTTTCCTCTCTTGAAAGGATTCCGTCCCACTAGGATTGCTGAGATGCAAGATGCCTGCAGCAGGTGGGCTTCTCTGGAGGCAAGGTGGAACACCCCTGAAAATTGTCAGCCAGAAAGTTCATACATGAATCCAAGATGTGACATTCTTGTGAGGCTCCCGGGACATACCTGGCAATCTTGGGTGGTCTTCAAGCTATACCTGAGTTATCTGGGGGAATTGTGACTGTGCTGTGCCTATAATCAGAACAGCCTCAACCCTGTGTAATGTATCATCTTTAACCTTTGTCCTTTCTCTAGACCCTCCATTTCCGTGGCATATGTTTCTCCTCCCCAGAAGTGCAGACAGGGCAAGAGATCCCTTTGAGTTGGAACTCAGGTAAACTGCCACCTCTCCTCCCTGGACCTTTCCAAGCAGAATCTGAGGCCAGGTCACAAGACGTCTGAACAGGTCAGAATGAGAAAAGGTGCTGAATTGTTGCACTGGTGCAGAACCCAGGCATATCCTTTAGCACAAAGCCATGGAGCACCCCTGCTAGAGAGGGGAATGAGTATGGGCAAGAACACAAAATTACCTATAAAATTTTGTGCAGTGATCCTCATGGAGGGCCTAGGTCTCTGGATTACATTGAACGTCTCTGTTATCAATATCCTCAATCATTTAATTTTTCTATTTTTCACTTGTGGAGCAAAATAGTGATAAAGATTATTAACAGACAAACTGGGGGCGGTGTAGGGGGTGGTGTAGGGTCTATGTGCAACTTAAACATCTGGTAAAGAGCATCTTCAGCAGAATATTAGCTTCAGCCAGTTTCAACCTCTGTAGCTGAGAGATTCAGACTCATGCAATACCACAATAGAGCAGAATCAGCAATGGTAAAGTGTAGGATGGTAAGTAAATTTTTTCTCATGCAATGTCAGGGAAAAAATTCAGTGTTTAGCCAGGACACCCATATCTGTAGATTATTCCTAATGCTCTAGAATTGAATTGAAATCTATTCCAATTCCCTCCCAGAAGTGTTAATTGACTGTGCAAGGCAAAGCCAAATTTCTTAACATTCAAATTACTCGTGCTAATTCCTTTCCTCCTCAGCCAACAAATGTGGGCCCTGGTCACTTCTGCCTACTTTGATTTCTTCTATCTCTATGACCTGCTCTGCCCACTTTCTAGACATTTGCAGCCTCTGAAGATAGAGATTAAAATGTTAGAGGATCTAACATTTAGAGCATCTAGATTCTCAAGTTCACTGCTGATAGAAAAGAAACCAGAAATTCAAAGAAATTTCTATTATTCCTGCCCACTTCCTCCCCTAAGCATTGAGTTCCTTGCATGAATTTTGTGTCTGAGCTTCCTCAGAGACTCATTCACTAGGTGTTGGGTGGTTTTCTTCATCACCTGTTTGTTGTTTCTTGGGTCCTCATACGTGAGATCACAGGTTATCAATGGCCACCTGATGACCACCCAATAACCTTGATCCATTGTTCAAAGGTCTGCACAGACCTGTGGAGTTAAGAGAAAGAGAGCCCCAGTGTCTCCCTCCTATAACTGTACAGGACAGGTCAGAGCCTACATGGAAGAACATAACACTTGCTCCAAGGGGCTTATTGGTGGCTGAAAAGACAGGCTAGAAATCGGGATCAGGGAAACATAGGATTTGTTCATGAAGTGGAACAGAGCACCAGGAAGAACAAAAGTAGGGGGAAAACAGAGACAACAAAGAAGGATCACAGTGTTTAGAGCAGCTGGCACATCCCTTCACGGGTGGATATAGAACAGACAATCCAGTCTGGGCTCATGAAAGAGGCAAGTGAAGGGAACTCTTGTCTAACAGAAAGGGGACTGGATTAAACCGAGGAAAGCAGGAACAGAGACACAGTTACCTGCACTATGTCAATGCTGTCATCTTCAGTATTGAGGAGCAGAGGAAGTAGGAAGGTTTGAATTATTTTTTGTAAAGAAGACCTCAGTTTGAACAGATGGATCCTTTCCAGCATGGTGCCAAGGGCACCCGTTTACTCTCCTGCCATCAAAAGCTAAAGGTTTCTGAGGGCTGTGGTTTCCCTCTGTACATGCCAAGCAACATGCTGATGGACCTGAGAAATTCTTTTCAGGTTAGTAAATTATAGGGGTAAGTAAGGCCCAGTGCTAGACAAGTCAAGATGATGGTTTATATGTAGCCATGGTCCTTCCCTGTAATTGGCCCTTTATATTCAAGTAATTAGGGATTTTGCTTGGATATTATAATTTTGAAGTATGCAGAGTTTTCTTCTTGATCAAAATTCTTCGCCTGTGTATGAGCTGCATTGGTTTATTACTCACCAGACGTGAACTCCACACTTTTACGATTTTTTTTGCTGCTAGTTAACATAGCAATTATTTAAAAATTAGGCACAGTGCCAGATAATAGCCATACTAGAAATGTCAAAACCTCTAATTGGAGGCTATGACAATGACTAGGATGAACACATGATGATTTTTTGTGCATAGTGACCATGATGGCCAAGTGAACAATGAATCCACTTTGGCACTTTGAGAAAAGAAAAAAATAAAACAGAAGAAAGGCATTGCCCTAAAAAAAGAAGAGAAAATCTGGGCAAGAGCAGTGGTGCAAGTGGTAGGGCATTAGCCTTGCATGTGGCTAAACATAGGACAGACCGTGGTTCAATCCCCTGGAGTCCCATATGGTCCCCCAAGCCAGGAGTGCATAGCCAGGAGAAAGCCCTGAGCCTTACCTGGTGTGTCCCAAAAAACAAAAAAGAAAAGAAAGAAAGAAAGAAAGAAAGAAAGAAAGAAAGAAAGAAAGAAAGAAAGAAAGAAAGAAAGAAAGAAAGAAAGAAGGAAGGAAGGAAGGAGAAAGGAAGAAGGAAGGAAGGAAGGAAGGAAGGAAGGAAGGAAGGAAGGAAGGAAGGAAGGAAGGAAGGAAGGAAGGAAGGAAGGAAGAGAGAAGAATGAAAACGAAAGAAGGAAGGAAGAAAAAGAAGGAAAGAATGAGAGAAAGGAAGGAAGGAAGGAAGGAAGGAAGGAAGGAAGGAAGGAAGGAAGGAAGGAAGGAAGGAAGGAAGGAAGAGGAAGGAAGAAAGGAAGGAAGGAAGAAAAGAAGAAAGAATGAAAGGAAGGAAGAAAGAAAGAAGAGGAAGGAAGGAAGGAAGGAGGGAAGGAAGGAAGGAAGGAAGGAAGGAAGGAAGGAAGAAAGAGAAGAATGAAAACGAAAGAAGGAAGGAAGAAAAAGAAGGAAAGAATGAGAGAAAGAAAGGAAGGAAGGAAGGAAGAGGAAGGAAGGAAGAAAGAAAGGAAGGAAGGAAGAAAAGAAGAAAGAATGAAAGGAAGGAAGAAAGAAAGAAGAGGAAGGAAGGAAGGAAGGAAGGAAGGAAGGAAGGAAGGAAGGAAGGAAGGAAGGAAGGAAGGAAGGAAGGAAGGAAGGAAGGGAAAGAGAAGAAAATCTATTTTGGAAAATCTATTTGGAACTCCAAATAGATATGTTATATGTGGATCTCATATCTCCATAGAGGGTCCTTTAAAGACAAAGCCCAGCTTTGGACTGAATCTAGAGCCTAATGTGTAGAAAAGAGCAGACTGACTCTGGGACTTCTCTCAACTTCAAGGCTGTGAAAAGAGGTCACAGAAGGGAACACTGTGGAAGTCATATGGCAATTTTAGGGGTGTTGTTACTGTTTTTAGCTAGGCAATTCAGTTTTACCTCCAGTCTGGGTTGCCACTACCACCCTTACTAAACAGCAGCAGAATATGGAGCCCTGGCAAAAGCTGGCTCCCTGTGTGTGACACCAGGCGGGGAAAATCCGCGAAAGTACACCGGCCCAGTGGGGCTCAGCTGTGAAAGACTGTGAGTGTGACCTGTCTATGTCTGTCTACTGTCCTCTTGCGTGAAACTCTTGCGAGTGGGGCAAAAAGAGGCTCAGAGGAGCACGGCCGCTCCGCTTCGCTACGCGGCTATGCGCTCTTTCTAAGGAAAGAACTCCATTGCAACAAGAAGGAAAAATCACACTAAGAACGGCGCTATATCACAGAAGCAAACATTTCTCTCTGGACTGTCTTCTCTGTTGCATGCTCGGGCCTAAGATTTGACCCAGTGTGAGGCTTCATCCACGGAGGACTCCCCTCCCTTAGAGGCAAGTCAGCCCATCCAGAAAGGGAGGAGCCAGAGGAGTGTGCTGCCTACATCATATAGACAATGAATACCACCACAACACGTAGAAAAACCCACAATACAAGTGTGACAATGGGGAAACAATGCAGGCCACCATCAGACATAGAGAATGAAGATGACAATTCTGAGGACCAGATAATGACTGAACAACTAATCAACCTCTCAGATAAGGACTTTAGACTAGCAATATGGAAGGTGCTCAACAGACTCCAAGAAACCATGGATCGAGTTGAACAGAACACTAATAAGAACCAAGAAAATATGAAGGCAGAAATGACAAAACTCCAAACTGAAATAACATGTCAACTAACAGGACTGAAAAAGTCAGTAAACGAAGTGAATGACAAAATGGATAAGCTCTGGGACAGGGTATCAGAAGCTGAGAATAGACTTGGTGCTGTGGAAGATGAGATACATAACAATTCCATACAGCAGGAGAGATTGGACAAAAAACTTAAAGCAAATGAGCAGACAATGGAAAAATTAGTCAAAGAATGGGAACAGACGAAAATAGAAGTCTATGATAAGATCAACAGAAACAACTTAAGAATCATTGGAGTCCCAGAGACCCAGGAAGAAAATTTCCAGGAAGAATCAATGGTCAAGAACATCATTAAAGAGAAACTTCCAGAGCTAAAGAATATATGTGATCAAATCCTGCATGCCCGAAGAGTACCAACCAAAAGAGACCCCAGAAAAACCACCCCAAGACACATCCTAGTCACAATGACAAATCCCACAGATAGAGACAGAATTCTGAAAACAGCAAGATCAAAAGGGGAAATCATGTTCAAGCAAGCTTCCCTGAGATTTACAGCAGACCTGTCACCAGAAACGCTCAATGCCAGAAAGCAGTGGTGGGATATTGTGACAAGACTGAATGAAATGAATGCTTCACCCAGAATACTATACCCAGCAAAACTCACTTTCCGGTTTGATGGAAGAATACATGGTTTCACAGACAAAAAACAGCTCAGAAACTTCACAGACACAAAACCAGTCTTAAGAGAAAAACTGAAAGACCTAATCTAAGACAAGACTACCCAAAAGACACACCAAATTTTGAAATAAAGATGGCGTTAAATCCCAGGACAATTCTTTCTCTCAACGTCAATGGACTAAATGCACCAGTTAAGAGACACAGAGTGGCTAAATGGATCAAAAAACTCAATCCAACCTTCTGCTGCCTACAAGAAACGCACCTGAATAGTCAGAACAAACATAGACTCAAAATAAAAGGCTGGAGAAAAGTTATCCAAGCAAACAACACCCATAAAAAAGCTGGAGTGGCCATACTAATATCAGATAATGCAAACTTTATACTCAGGAAGGTTGTAAGGGACAAAGACGGACATTTTATATTAATCAAGGGGTACGTAGAGCAGGAAGAATTCACTCTCCTAAACATATATGCACCGAATGAGGGGCCAGCAAAATATTTAGTACAACTGTTGACAAATCTGAAAAATAATATCAACAACAACACAATAATTGTGGGGGACCTTAACACGGCTTTGTCAACACTGGACAGGTCAACCAAACTGAAACCCAACAAGAATATACTAGACCTGAGGAGAGAAATGGAAGAAAGAGGCCTAGTGGATATATATAGGACACTCCATCCCCAGAAACCTGGATACACATTCTTCTCCAATGTACATGGGACATTCTCCAGGATAGACTACATGCTGGCACATAAAACATACCTCCATAAGATCAAGAGGATAGAAATTTTGCAGACTACCTTCGCTGACCACAAGGCTCTGAAATTATTTGTGAACTCCAAAGGGACTCAGAAGAAACACTTTAACACCTGGAAGTTAAACAGCCTCATGCTCAATAACCAGTGGGTCCGAGATGAAATCAAGGAGGAAATAAAAAGGTTCCTGGAAACAAATGACAATAAAGACACAAACTCTCAGAACCTATGGGACACAGCAAAAGCAGTACTGAGAGGAAAATTTATAGCTTTGCAAGCACACATCAGGAAGGAAGAAGGAGCTTACCTGAGTAGCTTAATGACACAGCTAATAGAACTAGAAAATGCTCAACAAAAGGACCCAAGAATAGGAAGACAGAAGGAAATAACAAAGCTGAGAGCAGAAATCAACGAAGTGGAAACTCAAAAAACAATCCGAAAGATCAACGAAAGCAGAAGTTGGTTCTTTGAAAAAATAAACAAGATTGATAGACCACTGGCAAACCTAACAAAGAAAGAGAGAGAGAAACTTGATAACTCGTGTCAGGAATGAAAAAGGAGAGATCACTACTGATATGACAGAGATTCAAAGGGTAATCAGAAACTACTTTGAAAAACTCTACGCCACTAAAAATGAGAACCTGGAAGAAATGGATAAATTCTTGGACTCTTATAATCTTCCACGGTTGAAGGAAGAGGATGTAGCATATCTAAACACCCCCATCACCATTGATGAAATTAAAACAGTAATCAAATGTCTGCCGAAAAACAAAAGCCCAGGTCCAGATGGATTCACTAATGAATTCTATCAAACTTTCCAAGAGGAACTACTGCCAATCTTGGCAAGACTCTTTCATGAAATTGAACAAACAGAAACACTTCCAAATAGCTTTTATGAAGCCAACATCACCTTGATACCTAAACCAGACAGAGACGCTACCAAAAAAGAAAATTACAGACCAATATCACTGATGAATGCAGATGCAAAGATCCTCAACAAAATCCTGGCAAATAGGATTCAATGCCTCGTTAAGAAGATCATCCACTACGATCAAGTAGGTTTCATCCCAGGAATGCAAGGCTGGTTTAACATCCGTAAATCTATCAACATAATACACAACATCAATAACAAGAAAAATAAAAACCACATGATCATATCAATAGATGCAGAGAAAGCATTTGATAAGGTCCAACACCCATTCTTGATCAAAACTCTCAGCAAGATGGGAATGGAGGGAACCTTTCTCAATACAGTGAAGGCCATCTACCACAAGCCAGTGGCAAATATTATCCTCAATGGAGAAAAACTGAAAGCCTTTCCTCTAAATTCTGGCACAAGACAAGGCTGTCCTCTCTCACCACTCCTATTCAACATAGCACTGGAAGTACTTGCTATAGCGATTAGGCAAGAAAAGGATATCAAGGGAATCCAGATAGGAAAGGAAGAAGTCAAGCTCTCACTGTTTGCAGATGACATGATACTCTACTTAGAAAACCCTAAAGACTCTATCAAAAAGCTTCTAGAAACAATAGACTCATATAGCAAGGTGGCAGGCTACAAAATTAACACACAAAAATCAATGGCCTTTCTATATACCAATAGTAATAAGGATGAAATGGACATTAAGAAAACAACCCCATTCACAATAGTACCACACAAACTCAAATATCTTGGAATCAACTTGACTAAATATGTGAAGGACCTATACAAAGAAAACTATAAAACTCTGCTCCAAGAAATAAGAGAGGACACACGGAAATGGAAACACATACCCTGCTCATGGATTGGCAGGATTAACATCATCAAAATGTCAATACTCCCCAAGGCATTATACAGATTTAATGCCATCCCTCTAAAGATACCCATGACATTCTTCAAAGAAGTGGATCAGACACTTTTGAAATTCATTTGGAACAATAAACACCCTCGAATAGCTAAAGCAATCATTGGGAAAAAGAATATGGGAGGAATTACTTTTCCCAACTTTAAACTGTACTACAAAGCAACAGTTATCAAAACAGCATGGTATTGGAATAAGGATAGGTCCTCAGATCAGTGGAATAGGCTTGAATACTCAGAAAATGTTCCCCAGAGATACAACCATCTAATTTTTGATAAAGGAGCAGGAAATCCTAAATGGAGCAGGGAAAGCCTCTTCAGCAAGTGGTGTTGGCACAATTGGATAGCCACTTGCAAAAAATTAAACTTAAACCCCCAGCTAACATCATGTACAAAGGTAAAATCCAAATGGATTAAAGACCTCGATATCAGCCCCAAAACCATAAGATATATAGAACAGCACATAGGCAAAACACTACAGGACATTACAGGCATCTTCAAGGAGGAAACTGCACTCTCCAAGCAAGTGAAAGCAGAGATTAACAGATGGGAATATATTAAGCTGAGAAGCTTCTGCACCTCAAAGGAAATAGTGCCCAGGATACAAGAGCCACCCACTGAGTGGGAGAAACTATTCACCCAATACCCATCAGATAAGGGGCTAATCTCCAAAATATACAAGGCACTGACAGAACTTTACAAGAAAAAAACATCTAACCCCATCAAAAAATGGGGAGAAGAAATGAACAGACACTTTGACAAAGAAGAAATACGCATGGCCAAAAGACACATGAAAAAATGTTCCACATCACTAATCATCAGGGAGATGCAAATCAAAACAACGATGAGATACCACCTCACACCCCAGAGAATGGCACACATCACAAAGAATGAGAATAAACAGTGTTGGCGGGGATGTGGAGAGAAAGGAACTCTTATCCACTGCTGGTGGGAATGCTGTCTAGTTCAACCTTTATGGAAAGCGATATGGAGATTCCTCCAAAAACTGGAAATCGAGCTCCCATACGAGCCAGCTATACCACTCCTAGGAATATACCCTAGGAACACAAAAATACAATACAAAAACCCCTTCCTTACACCTATATTCATTGCAGCTCTATTTACCATAGCAAGACTCTGGAAACAACCAAGATGCCCTTCAACAGACGAATGGCTAAAGAAACTGTGGTACATATACACAATGGAATATTATGCAGCTGTCAGGAGAGATGAAGTCATGAAATTTTCCTATACATGGATGTACATGGAATCTATTATGCTGAGTGAAATAAGTCAGAGAGAGAGAGAAAAACGCAGAATGGTCTCACTCATCTATGGGTTTTAAGAAAAATGAAAGACACCCTTGTAATAATAATTTTCAGACACAAAAGAGAAAAGAGCTGGAAGTTCCAGCTCACCTCAGGAAGCTCACCACAAAGAGTGATGAGTTTAGTTAGAGAAATAACTACATTTTGAACTGTCCTAATATTGAGAATGTATGAGGGAAATGTAGAGCCTGTTTAGGGTACAGGCGAGGGTTGGGTGGGGAGGAGGGAGATTTGGGACTTGGGTGATGGGAATGTTGCACTGGTGATGGGTGGTGTTCTTTTTATGACTGAAACCCAAACACAATCATGTATGTAATCAAGGTGTTTAAATAAAAAAAATTATGCATTAAAAAAAAAAAAGAATATGGAGCCCTCAACGGAACAGGGTATATGGCCAAGAGAGACAGTTTGGACAGTGCCTTGGGTGTCAGATAATAATATCTGGGAAGTTCAAGGAGCACCATAGTCAAAGACTGGCTATGGTTACATCTAATTGTCCACATATTCATGTGTGTTTACCCATGATTGCTCAAGACTCAGGTAAATGTGGAATAAGTACTGTTTTTACCAAGGCCAGAGATCATTGGGGAAAAGCTTCAGGATCAATATTGAGAATCACCAATTTTAGGAAAACTAGCAGCATCCAAGAAATGGACCTCCCAAAGCCAGATTGGGAGAGACAGTATAGAGGGTAAGATGTTTGCCTTGCCTGGGCTCAGAACACTCCGCATGCCAGGATTTCTGGGCATCTTTGACTGGTATGTTGGGGGCTCTGGGCAGAACAGCTAGCCATAGGCCCCTTGGGCTGACCACTTAGTCCAGGGGAACAAGATCCCCCCCACCAGGCGGGTCTTCAGGGCCACGCCTGGTTAATCGGGCCCTGGGGGGAGGGGGTGAGAAATTCCTCCCTATGCATCCAAAAACTACAGAACTGCGCAGGGGTTCACACCCCAGTGCGTACTTCCTGTATTGAGAGTATTCCTTATTCTTATGTTATGTTTTGCGTATCCAGAATATTCATTTTTTATTCTGCTTTTTTACACACCCCTACAAAGCTCTTTTTTACTCCTTAACTCTCTAACCCCCCCAAACTTCACTAACCTGCATTACTCTTTTTAACTTCAGTAGTATACAATCCTAATCACAGACCAAAGCCATGCATTGTGTGTAACAACCCCAAACTGTTTCAAGATACATAAAATGGACTCGTATTTCTTTAGAATATTTTGTGTTCTTTCTCTGACAGCTATAATTCTTACTAAATGTTGTCTTATGCAGTGACGATTCTAACCACTTTTTATCTTCTCTTTTTGAGCTGTTTAACAAGGAATTTTGGTGAAAGAGTCCCCCAGTTTAATGCTTATGATTGAACCATATCATGGGAATCATTGGAATTGTTCTTATGGCCCCCATATGCACCAATAACACCATGTGGCATTGCTCCTTTTTTGCATAGGCACATTAAAATGGGAAAATACTATACATACAAATAAGATCCTATCTAATAGAGATTGGAACACACAAATCTTGTAGTGCAAAGGGACCTTACACCCTGAACATTGACATAACGACCTGGCACAGACCTCTGAAGAAAGGGCATTTTCCATTCACCCCTGAACCAGGGAAGCCATCCACGAAACATCCAGGCTGGTCTATAACATCACCTGGAACCAATCCTCTACCACGGAAGACCCTACACTGCTCAGACATCGACCTGCTCAAAAGAGACTTCCCTTAACACTGAGAAGACTTAACAACAACAACGACCTGCTTACAGGACAGGGCTCCCTGCATTGCCCTTTGATTGTGAGGTGAAACGAGAGGACGCTCCACATCCTGACTTCAATGTAGGATATGAAGATTCCAGGATCTTTAATACAGAAACATGGTACCAATAACAGAGACAGTGTGAAAAATAAAAGTGTGTTGGCACTACAGACAGTGTCTTGGATTGGACGATCTAGCTTGCCTGGAGCCTAGAGTTGGTCTTGTGCCAGGAAACTTCAGGGGTCGGGTCTCTTTGTATTTAGGCCAAGGTTATTTCTTTCCATGTCCCTCATATTTTGGTGGGCCTTTGCAAACAACAATTGCCACTCTAATACCATTTTTACTGTGCTCCTTTGACTCTAATCCTTAAAAAGAACCCACTTAAAATTTGAGGTTAACTTAAGCTAATATGCATGTATATGGAAATGTAAAAAAATACTATGCCTGTAATGTTTAAGGAGTTACGTATGTTTTATGGCTTTAGATTGCCTTGTGTGCTGTTAAGAAATATTATAATGTGTTACAATCTGGGGACTTGAGGGACAAAGTAATTGTACATGGATTCTGTCTTATTTATCTTAATGTTCTTTGGTTGAAATTTCAAAGTTAAGATATCAGCAAGGGAACTTCTGAGAATTATGTTATGGGTGATTGTCCTTCCACTGTAACTTTACCTTGTCCTCTTTATTTGCATCCTTGTTCTCATAATTAAAAATAAAAAAATTAATTAAAAAAAAAGATGTTTGCCTTGCCAAAGACCATGAAAGGTTCAATCCTTGTCAATGCAAAGAGGGATTCCACAAGCACAGATACAGGAGGAGCTTTGAACACCACTGATGTGGCCAGGAAAGATGTATGAAAGGAACACCTCCCTACATTGATTTTATGTCCACATTCAAAGACACAATACTAATAAAATATGGGAAAAGTCTTGATAAAACAGTAATTATACCGTTAGAAAGATGCTATGTTTAACAAAAGACTACATTGAATAAAAGTATTAAAGTTGGGGCCTGCGAGGTGGCGCTAGAGGTAAGGTGTCTGCCTTGCAAGTGCTAGCCAAGGAAGGACCGGGGTTCGATTCCCCAGCATTTCATATGGTCCCCCCAAGACAGGGGCAATTTCTGAGTGCTTAGCCAGGAGTAACCCCTGAGCATCAAATGGGTGTGGCCAAAAAAAACAAAAAAAAATTATTAGAGTTGGGACCGGTGAGGTGGCGCTAGAGGTAAGGTGTCTGCCTTGCAAGCGCTAGCCAAGGAAGGACCGCAGTTCAATCCCCCAGCGTCCCATATGGTCCCCCCAAGCCAGGGGCAATTTCTGAGCACTTAGCCAGGAGTAACCCCTTAGCATCAAACGGGTGTTGCCAAAAAAAAATTATTAGAGTCAAATATTCAAGTGTAAATAAAAAACACATATATACAGAGCAAGATAAATATGCCAGAGAATATGTAGTATCTATTCCTATATCACACCATCAAGTAGAAGAGAAAAATAAACACTATTTTCTGCACTAACAAATGAGCAGAGTAGTAAGAAATAACATGCGGGCTTATTGCTGTAATTTTGAGACCAATAACAGCACATGTGACCCAAGTAGTGAAAAGGGAAGTCAACAATTAGTTACACCAGCCCCTGCTTATACCTGCCTTTTTGTATCTAACCTTTTTTGTCCTAAAGAGGAACTCGTATTACCTTAGCAGATGTCATGCCCTTATAAGGAACTCGTATTACCTTAGCGAATGTTATACACCTTATGAAGGAAGTCATCCCTACCCCCCTCTTTCCCCCTCCCCTTCTTATGGTCTATAAGATTGAACAAAAAAAGCCACGTGGTCCTCTGCCTCTGTTTCAGTTGAATAAGCATTGGACCCTGGCCGGCCAGAATAAAGAACCCACTTGAGCTTTTGCCTGAGTGACTGTCTCTTCATTTTTCTGCATCGGAGCAGCATCTGGACTACCGAGCCTTACATTTTTGGCGAGCCAGTCAGGAGTCCTTGATATGCCCGGAGCAGAGTGGTGAACCAACAATCCTCGGAGGGTTCTAAGCAGGTGTGTCTTGTGTTGTTGATCGTGATTTAATGTGTCGTTGAAAATAGCAGTGTGTCTTGTGTTGTTGGTTGTGATTGATGTGTGTTGGAAATAAAAATAGGGGAAATGGTAGTGTGACTAAGAGCTTGAAAGTCCCCACTCTACATGGATTCTGGGTGGTAGTTGAACTGGATGGGTTCAAAAACTATAGGTCACGGCCTGGAGGTGCCCCAGGAGGTCGATTTTGCTGGCGGGAAGACGTTCCCAGGCTGCCGTGGTAAACCCTATTTCTATTTAATTGAGATCTTTGTCTGTGGTTCTGTGTTCCGTGTTTTCTTTGTGTGATTTAAACATGGAGGGAAACTCTAAGAAAAAAAATGCTATCTCTCCTTAGGCCAGAAAAATTGTGTGTTAAATCGGCTTTGTTATTCTAAGGACATGGCAGAGGGTGATGGAGATTGTAAACTCCAGATTTCTCAATGACCATCGGAGATAAATTTTCCCTAGAGAATTTCTGGACTTTGCAATCACCCAACTTTCCTGCCACGTGTTAAGGCCAGAAAGAAATGGGGCTAAACTGGCCGCTTTTTGGCAGAAGAAAAAAAAAGTGCTTTTTTTTTTTTAACTCCCCAGCCTGGAGTTTATCTGAGAAAAAAAAAGGGGGGGAATTCACCCAGCCCCAGGGCAATGGCTATTGTTCTCCTAGACTCACCTGGCTGGAAAATGTGAGTGTAGGCAAAGTAATTCCAGTGGGTCCTTTACATATCAAAGAAGAATTTAGTTAATGGTTTGAAAGTCAGAAAGAAGGAAAAAAATTTTAAGCGTTTAAATTTCTAACTTAAAGTTTTTTCTTAAATGAACAATTGGGTGAAAAATGTTGCAAACTACTGTGGTTGGCCTTTTTTAAATAATATTGTTAATTTTTTGAATGCATGTTATTGTTACAGTATCTCAATTCCATGTTGAATTTATCCCACTAAACTTAAGGGTGGATTTTAAGGTAGCTTTAATGTGAAAATCTTGATGGTACTAGGTTGTGAATACCTAAAGAAAAAGGAACCAATAAAATCTGGTCCTGCTAGGTGCAAAAATATTCAGCAAAGTAATTCCAAATTGGCAGCAGACAATTTAAAGCTCTGTTCCTAGGGCCCTAATGCTAAGTTCTAGGCTGAGTTCGGTGCATGTGGCAGTGTTTAGCAAGACTAAACCACTCCCAAAGGATGAGTGGAGAAGAAGTTAAAAAAAAAGGAAGAAAAAGGAGCAGGAAAAATAGCATGAAGGTAGGGCGTTTGCTTAAATGTAGAAAGGAAAGTGGCTGAATGCATGAAAGTTTAAGAATGTGCAAAAAAAATTTTAAAAAATGTGCACTAGGAAAAATCTGTATAATCGAACTAAATGAATTATTATTGATATGCCTTTAGGTTAACATAAAAGAAGTATAAATGTTTTTAAGCATGTTATAGTGTTGTCATGCTATTGAGTGAAGAATGGGGTAATAAGAAATCTTATGAACATCTAAAAATAATAGTAATAAAAGTTATTTTTAAGAAAAATAGTCAAGAATTTAAAAGAATCATTAAGGTTCAGTTTAAGTTTTTAAAAATTGGTGATTGTTAATTATAAATTCTTTAAAAGTCTAAATCTGCCAGAAGTAGTGAGCATTCTTCCTGGTTTTCAGAATTAATTTGTGTTGTAACGTAAATTTCTGGTGCCTTCTGCCTATAAACTGAGGCCAGAAGACTTCTATTTTCTTTTTTTTTCAATGTAGTAAAAGCAATCTTTAATACAGATCATGTAGAGCAATTGAATACCCATATATTTTCTATATGGTTAAGTAATATTTGCTTTTTCTCTTTTCCTAGAATCTTTCAGTACCATTTTATGTCACGGCATCATGTTGCTTTGCACCAAGATACTAAGCAGATGGCTTTTCTCTCTGCATGAGGAGTGATCCCCATTGCAGACAGGAAATCCTAAAATTAGTGAGGGGACCCCAAAGCCCTCTTTTAGAGGAGTATTTGGAGTGAGGTGGTGTGACGAAGCTGGCACCCTTAAGCATTTGGCTGTAAAGACCGGAAAGATATCGAGATTGAAATGCCTGAGTAAGGAAATTGAAGATTTCCTAGAAGATTCTGGTGCAGCACTAACTGGCCACAGCCTGTAGCGCCCTGCTCTCACCCTCCACCCTCTGTCTCAAGAGAAGAGGATTCAAGAGCAGTCTCTTCCAAGTCTGAAGAGAAGTGGAAACAGACAGGCCACCTCTGGAAGTCCTGCTAGAGGGTAAGATACCCACATCCATTTCAAGATCATCACGCTGACTGATCCCAACTCATCAGCCAAAACCTGAGTGACTGTGACATGATAAACCTACTTTGTCTACAAGCAATCCTCAGAAAAGCTCTGTAAATAGTGGGGGTGCCTCAGATGGAGATTTCTCCAACAATGCTGTATATTGTGCAACAGGAAAAAGCCAAACGTTATTCAAATATCTGGCAAGGTACAAGGTAAAGGTAAAGAGAAAAACTATTTTTGTAGCTAATTAAAATTCTAGTGGGCCTAACTCAAAACCCACTTCCTTGAAGTAACTTATGTGAAAATGTTCTTACTAGTTATACTAGACCAGATCATAAATTGCAAATGCAAGCATTAGTCTGACTAAAGTAACTCAAAGCTGTGTTTATTAATAATACTATGATGCTTTAATTACTGATGTTAAATTTGTGCTATCATTACAGACAATAAGGACAGCTGTGCCATTCAAGCTTGTTCCATTTTACTGCTCCAGGGCCTGATTGGGTTAAGTAATATTCCCCTGCCTAATTAATCTGATCCTTTTCAGGTGTTAAGACTGCAGAAGAAAAACCAGTTAACTGCTCATTTAGGAAAATATGAGATTTCACTCTATCTAGAAATTGAAACTACAGTCCCTTGCCAGCCTGAAGTAGCTACAGAAAATTGATCTTTGACCACGTTCCCTTTAATGACTTCTAGGGTGATGTAATCTCTAGGAAAAATATGAAGCAGAATGGTCATCAGAAAAAGCTACCAGGGAAAATATGGGGAAAAAGAAAGGCCATATAAATTCATAAAGCCAAGTTGGACAATTAAAATTAACATTTTGCCTATCTATCCCAGAAGTTGAAGCAGGGTAGCAAAACTAACCAAACCAAACCTAACATTTAACAAAGATGGGTAGAAGTAGAGGAAAGAGAGCAAAAATTATGCTTCCCTTGTAATGTTAAGAGCTAAGAAAAATTATTCTAGATATAAAATTTTCTTCATCTATGTCTAACCCAGTGCAGGAAAGGCAACTGAAATTTAGGGCTCTATATGTTCTCTCTACCCCAACAACCCTTTAAGATGCAGGATTGAAGAAAAGAAAGCAAAAACCTCCTTATCTTCGTGGTGAAATTCACAACGTGATTAAGAAAAAAGCCCTGAAGATCCAGCTAAGTCAGCTCATAGGACCAGAACAGAAGGCAGACAGTCCTGGTCTTCCTACAGCAGCGATCATTACTGCACAGCAACTAGCAAGAATGACACCCTCTTACCCAGACTATGGATAAGGGCGGTTGTGGGCCTGGCCACTGGGGGAACAGGGCTAGCAATATCAAATACAGGTATAATGGGCTCTCACAACAGTTAATTTTAAATGTGAAGATGGAGGCCCCCTATCACAATGGCTTCTAGGATTAGAAGCCTTACTACAAGAAGTGGGAATTGAAAAGGGAAGTCAACAACTAGTTACACCATCCTCCACTTATACCTGCCTTTTTGTATCTAACCTTTTTTGTCCTAAAGAGGAACTCGTATTACCTTAGCAGATGTCATGCCCTTATAAGGAACTCGTATTACCTTAGCGAATGTTATAAACTTATAAGGATGTGATTCCTACCCCTTCTTCCCCCCTCCCCTTCTTATGGTATATAAGGTTGAACAAAGAAAGCCACGTGGTCCTTGCCTCTGTTTGGTTCTGAACAAGCATTGGACTCCGGCCAGCCAGAATAAAGAACCCACTTGAGCTTTTGGTGAGTGACTGTCTCTTCATTTCTCTGCATCAGAGTAGCATCTGGACTACCGAGCCTTACAGTAGCACACATACATAAATGTCAGGCATGTACATATAAAAAGGACAAGGAAGGAAAGAAATGTATGAAGCAGTAAGACGTGTTGGATGTGAGGTAACAAATGTAAGAGTCAGAGACTCGCACATCAATGACGTCAAGGTGCCATACATGTACATACATGGTATAGGTATGGGAAAACATATATCAGCTACAGAGCAACAATATCGCAAGCTACAAAGCAACGATTTCGCAAGCACCAGACCCAAATGACTATAAACTTTAAAATGTTTACAATGTGTCAAGGAGGCAGACTGAGGGTGGAGGGACCCTGGGAACATTGTTGGAAGAAAGTGACATTGTTCTTGGGATGGGAGTTGGAACATTGTACTCAGAATCTCAATGAGGACTCTCTGTAAGCCATGTGCCTTAATATTCAAGTTTTAAAGTCAATTTAAAAAATTAAAAATTGGATAAACTCGCTATCAAAACAGAGGTCAGAGGAATGTATAAGTGAAATTTTGGAAGAGAATACAGTACATTGTATCCAATGTGAACCACCAAGAGGAAAATTCTAAGGTTCTCATGTTTTTGGTTGGAGAGAAAGACTACCGGCTTTGATGTTTTTTAGGTGTGTTTGGTTAATAATGGATAGTAGAGTAACACATAAACCCTCCCATCAAGGAATGTCAGGCTCACAGACCAGGTTATTACAAAAGTAATGCAAATCCAAGGGTGCACTGCCTAACTTTAGGGGCCTGCACAGCAGGAATACTATGGACATGTATCTCTCAAGTCAAGGTCCTTATAGCTCTAAGATTATGTAAGGAGGATGAGACACACTGTCATTTGTCCTGGTCGAGAAATTTCAGCTCTGCATGGATGTGTTCTTGTCATGTAGCTCTTTGCATTGTAGGCTCCCTACACTGTTTGGGAAGAGAGGGAAGATTGGCTCTCGCTTCTCTTCACTTGAGTCAAATATGCACCAGATCCTAACCATAATCTAGTTTATATCAGATTGCCAGATTTTTTTAAAGGAGTAGGGATTTGTGGTAAGTATATTCTGTATCTGGGTGTCAAAGCACCATACTACCCATGCTTTCAAGCAGTTAAGTCTTCCATTTTATGTCCCCCAGTGTCTGACACCTTTTCAGCACAGTTAAAGAGCCTGGTTCAGACCATTTGGTTAATATTAGCCCATCCCATACTATTCCCAACTACACCCCAGAACTTAGCTACATACTTCTTGAATAAAAGCCTTAGTTCTCCATAGTATTTTTCCCATTAGGGCTAGACTAGATGGCATTCCCACCAGCAGTGAATGACGCTTGCCACAAAGAATGGTGAGTGCAGTTAGAGAAATAACTGTACTGAAAACTATCATAACAATGCCAATGTGTGAGGGAAGTATTGAATACAGGTGGGGGTGGTGGAGGGAGATGGGGGCATTGGTTATGGGAATGTTGTACTGATGAAGGGGCTGTCCTTTTTATGACTGAACCCCAATTACCATCATGTTCGTAAGCATGGTTAAATAAATATATTACATATTTAAAAAGAGAAGAAGACATAGTTCTTTCAAGATGATGCAGAAAATGTCTTTGGTTCCAGCAGCTCTTGTATGGTTGATAATCTTCTGCAGCAAACTCCAGCCTCTGGACAACCACACTAGCTTCATTTTCCCAATGTCCCTCAATGCTGAAAAGCCAAGTTGATGAGTATTCTATTTGGAAGAAAGCAGATTTCACTCAGTAACTGGAGAGCTTGCCAGTTTGGGAAGGAAATATATACCTGTTGCTTTCCAATAATTCCTACTTTAAATTGAGGCATTTAGAACATTTAAAAACTAATATGATTATATATATATATATGCTTTTTTGGCCATATTGTGTGACGCTCAGGGGTTACTCCTGGCTATGTGCTCAAGAATCGCTCCTAGCTTGGGGGACCATATGGGACACTGGGGAATAGAACTGTGGTCCGTCTTCAGTCAGTTGCATGCAACGCAAATGCCCTACCACTTCGCCACTGCTCTGGCCCCTAATCTGATTATTTTTATGCTAGGATCAAACTTACTTCATTTCTATTGGATTTCTCCTAAGTCTTTTACTATGTTCCAATTCCAGCACCACCACTTTTTATATTTTGTGTTTTCCCATTCCATCACCACCACTTTTTTATGTTTTATATTTTCCTTTCAATATGTTTTGACCTTCTTGGGCAGCAACAAGCAGAACTCGGGGCTCATTCCTCGTAGTTGTTGAGGGCAGCAGAGATCAAACTGGGATAAAGTTGCAAATGAGGCAAATGCCTTAATCCTTCTACTATCTCACTTGAGTCAAGGTTGTGCATAATTTCATCTATATCCTTCTTAGGTTTTTAGCTATAAGACTATGTATTTTAGAGATTTCTAACTAATCCTGCTCAAAACTCAAGTGATTGCCAAACCACTTCATGTACAAAGTAAAGCATATTTTAGTTACTTTGTACTATTGTCATGCATTTATGCTAATATGTTGTCTACTCCAAAGGACAATAGCATCAGTCAGTCAGTTCTCTTCTCTTAGATGGGGAACTTCCATGCAATATTGAGGGACCAAATGGTACTCAGTCAACCAAGCTGGATGATCCTTTGCTGGCAGGAACCCAGTACCCAATGATGTGTTGCTCCTGGAGCTTTTTGGGGAAACTGGGCACAAGTGGTTTGGTCAACTCCTCACACCCCACAGAAAGCACATTTAAGATAGATAATACTGAGTGTTTCCTCTAGGGGCAGGAGTTGGCTCACACGGTTCAAAGGGTTTGCTCCACAGCACCCTCTTGTTCCCCAAGCAAGGAGTGTGATCCAGGCACAGCGAGGTAGGGGCCCCAATCCAAAATAAATCCTCAAATAATTTATCCAAAATAAAGCACCACGTCTCCTTTGTGAAAGCAGATGAGTGTATTAGCAACTATGAAAAATGTGCAGTTTATTCTGCCTCCGTTGTGGGGTACTAACTGAACAGCCTCTTACATCCTTTGGCACCAGCCTATGGCTACCAGGAGCTGTTTCTGAGTGCAGAGCCAGAAGTAACCCCTGAGTACCTCCAACTAAGCCCCATTTGAAAAAATAAAGAGAAATACAGAATGAGGCCAGAGAGATAGTAAGGAGTTAATCAAAGCATCTTGTCTTGCAAGCTGACAACAGAGGTTTAATCTTAGCACTATGTATAGTCTCCCAACACTATCTTGAGCAAACCTTGGCTCCTGTGCACAAAGCCAGGAGTAAGACCTGAGCACAGCCAGGTTGATTCCCCAAATGAAAGTAAACAAACAACAACAACAACAACAAAAACATACAATGCATTACCAGGCTAAATATCTATCTCAGATGGACTCCACTTACCTGTGAAATACAAATGAAGCTCACTTTTCTTGATAACAAACTTGGTAACTTCTCTGTAAATAAATAACCTTGGTCCTTCAGTTTTGACAAAGGCAGGAGAGATAAGAGGCCTAATATTCCCAGCATTTCCTCTGTCACCTATGACCAAACTTGGTTCAGGGATAAAGTTATAAGTATGGCAGAATAAACTTTAGGGGTCTAGTTCTGGGATGAAGACTGAACTAAATCTAAGGCAGGGGTTACAAACTCGCGGCCCATGGGCCATCTGCAGCCCTCCATACAACATTTTGTGGCCCTGCCCAAGAGGAATCTTTTTTTGTTTTGTTTTGTTTTGTTTTAGGTGTTTGGGTCACACCCCCCAATGTTCAAGGCTTACTACTGACTTTGCACTCGAGGATCACCCTGACTTTGCCTCCTGCGGCCCCCAGGTTAATTGAGTTTGAGACCCCTGATCTAAGGGGGTGGCCTTCTCTTTCTCCTTATTTTGATGGCCTGGCACAAAGCTCAGAACGACAGGAGTAACTGGAAATTCAGCAAACTGCTACTTCACCATGCACTGAATGAACACCTTTCCGGGATGAGGGGAATAGAAACCTGAAGAGAGTCACTCTACTCTCCTGGCAGAGTGGGTGAATATGCCTGTCCCAGGAGGTGAACACACACTGCTCCTTCCCCACCCTGCTTTGGCTCAAGTAGCATCATTGCTACTCCCATCTCTTTGTCTTTCAGTAGGCACCAATAGTCATGAAGTAATGGGATGGTGTCAGAGGCCTTTATGACCCTCTCATTGACCATGCTCTTCATCTCTTCCTCATTTTCTGCACTCATCAAATCCACATAATATGCAATATGTATGATCACTGATTTGAGCACTGTGAGTGAAAAGAAGAGTTGGGATACCTATCAACATTCTCTTCCGACAAGGGAATCTCAAATAGAGCCCTCTCATCCCCAAGTCCAAAGGTTTTCTATAATTCTGTCCTGGCACAATTTCAGATCTCATTCATCTGCAGCAGGATGGCCTGGAAATCAGGTAAAGTTCTGGAAGCCAGCAAGAGCAACTGCATCTATCTCTCGTATGTAACTTGCCTTATCTTCCTTTTGCCTCACCTGATTGTCATAGAGCATTTCCCCAGACCTTGCCAACCCTCACATTGAACGATGACCAATGTGTCCTCTGTGTGCTCTTCAGCCTTGCTCATCAGTATAAGCTGAAGTTTCAGTCCCATATGTCACTGATGTACTGAAAAGTGCCTGGGAGAGAGTTCAAGAGTCAGTCAGGCTCTAAGGCTGGAAGAATGGGGACCAGATAGGGCTCGGGAGGACAGCTGGAAGGTGGGAAAATATCATGCCATGACATAAGGCACCTCCATTTTAGGGGAATTCAGAAGGTCCACCAGATATATCTACAGATTTTCCTGGAATGTAGAGCTGAGAATCCCCCAAGAAAGATTTGTCCAGCAGACCCATTTGTGGATGTTAGTTATCCCCCCTACATGGATTACTGGCAATATTTCTGAAATTCATGCCAAGGTAGTGACATTAAATTTCTTTCATATTATTTGGCATATGTATCCCTTGTAAAATCACAGGCTGAAATATGGCCTCAAACTCCATAGCTCAGAGAAATGCAGCACCAAAGTTCACTAAGAAAAGTTTTCCCTCTGGCCAACAAAGAATTTACATCTCTAAAGCAAGTCAGCCAACTGCTTGCAAAAAAACCTGCCTTTTTGGTTTCAGCTTCAAAGTAGTAAACAGTTTCTACCTTCACTATCAGTTGCCTGACCCCCAAATTGCAGCAAAGTTTTTCATCTTTTGTCATAAGATCCTCCTTTCTAGTCTAGCTATACTCCCTTCTCTTTATTATGCTACTGTAACTCCACCCTGGATTTAGGTGTACATACCTGAGACCCGCCCTTTTCTAGGAAGGGTCTTGGGAACTGGATATTAGGTGTAACCTTACCTGCAAGACCCCTCCCATTCCGGGGAGTGGTTTTTAGGTGTACATACCTGAGACCCGCCCTTTTCTGGGAGGGGTCTTGGGAACTGGATATTAGGTGTAACCTTACCTGCAAGACCCCTCCCATTCCGGGGAGTGGTCTTGGAAGGTTATATAAAGCCTTTGACCCAGGGGATTAGGGTCTTTGTCCTTTTTTGGCTTTTGGCTGGCGCCCGCGCTTTTGGTCTTTGACCAGCACGGAGGGCAAAGGAAGATGGCTGGAAGGAGTTAAGATGCAGGGCTAGCTAAGAATAACTAGTGATTGAAAGGTTATAATGTAGGCCACACACATGTGGTGGATAGGGTATGAATAAAGCTGATGCTTCCTAATGCCTGCCTGTGAGTGAGTTCAATACCCGTCGCTTTCCTGAACCCTAGACCCTCTGGTTCATGGGGGATGAAGCCACGTGGCCGGGGCCTAAGGACAAAGGCCTCCATCCTTCACCATCCCTCTCCATCCTGCTCCATCCTTAATTATTTAATACAACATGCTACTTCCTCCTTCTTAGCTCAGGACTTCTTAGTAAGAGTCTTTTCACTTGTACTGGCGAGTTTTGATATGTATATTTTAGCAGGGCCTACTGTTATTATTTCTGTTTTTCTATGATTCCTGCCTTCTGTCAATGCAGAAATTCCTTTCATGCCCAAGACTGGGTTTGCCATGTATATATACTACCAACATGGAAGAGTAAAATTGTCTCATGCCTGCCAGAAGACGTGGGTCCCCATATACAATATTTGTGTGTGGTTATTATTTCTTCAGTATTATTCTACCTGGCAGCTTGTGTTCACCCGCTATTCTCTTGTGAAGGATATTTTCCCCCACTAGAGTTGCTGAGACCAAGATGCCTGCAGCAGGGAGAACTGCATTTGAGGACTCCAGGCTCTCAGGATCCAGGGACTTGATGATAATGACTTCCTGCTTCCTTCACTGCTTGGTAGGACTTGTCTTTGATATAACATTCTTTGGCGGTGTCTGTAAATGCTGGTCTCCATGCAGGATGTCTGCACAGCCTACAAACCTGGGTCTGACAGAGCCTCCCACCCACCACCTGAATCCAAAGGGTTTTCTGAAAAAATCAAGGAGAGCCATCAGAGTCTGTGTAAGAAGACTTGCCCCTTGCTCAAGGAGCTGCATTTGCACATGAGCCCCCAAGCCTGTCCTGCTGCCCAACTCATGCCTCCTCATTCCTGCAGTCCCCCAGAAGACCTGTTGCCTCCCACTGCTCTTGCATCCCACATAACAGCAAGGGCAGCATTGCCATCTGTCCAGTGACTTGATTGTTCTCACACTCCACCTGACTGATAGATGAACAAATGGGAGGGGGAGAGACCCTCCACAATCATGGGGTTCCCAGATTGGAGTCTGTGTGGTGACATCCAAATGCTGACAAAGAACTTGCACAGGCCCTCACCAAAAGGAAGGCAACCCCCTCAGTAGAGTAGGAGGTTTTGCCTGTGCCCCTGCACTGTACAGTTCAGTGGAGCTTTCCTCCTGCCTTCTCCCTTCCTCCAAGTTTGCACCTTTCCCCTCAGCTTGTTCTCTCCTCACAGTTTTTGTCATTTCCATGCTCCAGAAATGTTCTCCCATCAGCAGCAGAACTGTTGTTCTCTCTCTACCCTAATCTATACATGAATGAGCTCAGTGCAGGGTTATTCTAAAGGTCCATGTAGGATAAAAGTGGGTCCAGGGTGCACCCAGCATGCCTACTGCCCTGTTGCCCTGGACATGTCTCAAACACCACCTTTGTTCCCCACAGGGATCCATACATTGACAGGGACAGATCTCCCTGACAGCAAGAGGGAGGCCTCTGGGTGGATGATGCTATGGGGACAAAAGCTCCTTTATGATATTTTCTAGTAAGTTGAACCATGCTATGGATAGCACGGTGGTGCATAGCTTCTCCAGTTTGCTCTTTGGTTTCTGGAAAGAGAAAATTAACTGCTTCAAGGCAAATCCCCACAAGATTAATCTACAGGCTTCTAAAAATTAGCTTGATTCAAGAAGAGATTCTCTTCTTTTTGAGGACAGCAAATTCAACCACCAATACATGCATTCCACACAACCTTCCCAGTGAAGGAGATCCAGAGAATCCTCAAGCAGAACATCAATCTGATACAGATTGGATTTGGTAATGCAAGTGAAGACTGGGGATTCAGTCTTGCAGCAAGCAAATCACCAAGGAAAGCAGAAAATGGGAAGAAATACACGTCAGAGAAATTTAATCCAGAAAACAAGACACCAGATGAATGAAGTGTTCAAAAAGTCAGTGCCAAGTATGTGGAGTAAGGGAGACAGATTGAGGTATACTCTACAGGTAAATTAGCACACATGTTGGTAATCTTAGACTCTTTGGTACAGTGGGATGATCCACTGAGTTACTGTAACACAGGGAATGCCTAGTAAGTCCCAGAAGTCTAAATACCAGGTCAGACTTTGAGGTGAAGAGGAGAAGACCCGACCTTTCATGCTTTCTTTCTCTCTGCTCCTACCAGCTCTTTCCTCCCATGCCTGTCTCCTCTGTGTGGACCACCACCACTGAGGTGTGCTCAGGTTATACAAACTAGTTTCAGATCATGAGATAAATACTGGAGGGATTCTCACCCCACATCCCACGTGGTGCCAGAATCTCCAGACACAAGGAAGGACCTCTGGCTACAGACCTGTGATATTTTGACTTCCACAGCCCTCAACCCAGAGGCACCATCTCTTTACCATTTGTCTCAAGTACATGATTATTTCATAGGTGACTCTCTGGCATTGTGAATATCACCATTCTATACTATCAATTTTGCTGTTCATCTTTTCAAGGATGCATAAATATCCTCTTCATCTAACCACTATGGGGGAGAGAGAGAGAGAGAGAGAGAGAGAGAGAGAGAGAGAGAGAGAGAGAGAGCAGATCAAAGGATGAGGCATATCTCTAAACAGCACAGTGATCCCTGGCAGTGAACGCAATTGGAATAAAGCTGGACCTGGGCTTGAAATGGTGAAGGGAGGGGTCAGAAGAGGATCATAAAATCTGACCTGGTGCTGTGATGGAGACCTACTTGTGTTCTGTTAACAGGACATTCTTTTTGCTCTCCTGGTAGAATGGCGGGATGACTAAAACTCTTCCCTGAGGAAGGGGAGTCTTTTCCTGGTGTCACTGCAGCTCTTTCTAGTAAGCTGACAACCTGGCATCACCCTCAAGGGTCCTCTCCTTTCCAATGTAAAGACTTGTTCAATTCAGGGAAAGGTTGACCCTGTTCACTGCGAGTAAGGACAGTGACTGGACATGACTCTAGGAAGCGCCCTGGAGATGAGACTGGATCATCTTGTGGTTGGGATGGATACTTTGGGAAGAAATAGATGAAATATATGCCAATCACCATTGCTAAAGTGAGAGAGGGAAATTCAGGATGCAAAGAGATGATGACAAGTGAGGCCGCAGAGGGCATGGGGATATTTCACACAATGGACCTTCTCACTAAAATAATTTTATCATCACTTTACCCCCCTATTTATTAACTTCTCCCTTTCCTATTTTTGCTTTTGTATCACACCTCAGGTGTGGTGCTCAGGAGTATTACTCCTGGCTCTGCACTAAGCAATCACTGTCTGTAAGGCTCAGAGGACCATACCGAATGTTGGGAATTGAACCCAGGTTGGTAATGTGCAAGGCAAGCACCCAACCCAGCACTGTTGTATTAATTAAATTATAAAGAGTCCTATAGTGGTGGATGAATGGTGAGGCCTTTTTCAGCCCAGCCTGGCACCTGTAGCCCCTATGACCTTGCGGGTCTGTAGGTATCAGGATGATGGCGAAGAAATGATTTAAGCAGTGGTGAAGATTCAGGAGACCTCAACTTTATTATAAGGCTCTAACCACGATGTGTGGCATCTAAGCTAAGCTTTTATTTTAAGCTAAGCATTTTAAACAGTCTCTTTCAGCTGCCCTCCATCCATTCTGTCTCTGATCTTTACCTGCAGTGTCTTCTTGCTGAGTCTCTCTCTCCCCTTAGGCAACCCCTTTTTTACCAACCACAGAACCCGCCCAGATGTGAGCTGGTCTGACCATCAGGCAAGATAAGCATTTGGCTTTGGGGAGAGGTAACAAGGTACTATATCTCTGGCCAAGTAATTTACCTTTTTATGGCTAAAACACACAGTCTGTTTACAATTTTCGTAATAGTAAACT
The DNA here is from genome assembly GCF_024139225.1 of Suncus etruscus. Classification (NCBI taxonomy): domain Eukaryota; kingdom Metazoa; phylum Chordata; class Mammalia; order Eulipotyphla; family Soricidae; genus Suncus; species Suncus etruscus. Next base: position 131,749,773 of record NC_064854.1, on the reverse strand, counting down.
TTACTGGAGAGTTAATCTGACTAGACAGTAGACAATAATATAATAGTAGACAGTAATAAAACAGTGGACAGAATTATAAATCAAAAAGCTGCCTTACAATAGCAAAGTTAACTTAAAAAATAAACTTACTCATGTAAAAGTTATGCAAAATTTTAGTGACTTGGTTCAATATATCTGAATTTAAATTTTTCTGACAGTTTAGGGTATAAAGATCGTTCTATTTGCTTAGCAAAAATAGAAGAGAAAATTAAAGTACTGCAGTGTTCACAAACCACAATTTATATAAGAATTGCCTATGTGACAATAGCAAAGAGTAGTCATTAGTATTGTGCTGAGCTAATAATTACTGTGTAACACTAAAATATAATGACGTTATGACAGAATGATAATAACTAAAGATACTTGAACTTTTCTGTTCAAGTCAAATTTCATGAGCGGGGACCAGAGCGAACAGTACTTGAACTGTATGTGGTCAACCTGGATTTAATCCCCAGTATGCCATAGTTCCCTAGCCCACCAAAGAGTGATTCCTGTGTGCAGAGACAGGAGTAGCCCCTTAAGACCTTGAGGCTTGGCCTACCAAAAAAGAAAACAAGTTAATAAATTCATAAATAAAGAGATATATACACTACCCTATGAGAGACAGGAAACAAGATCTCAAGGAACAATGGTCTAAAACATAAAACTACATGTAATTATAGATTATGAAGCAGGTACATACTGTATCCTTTAATTATATAATTTGCTGGGGTTGTAGCAGTAGCACTGTGGATAGGACTTTTTGCCTTGCATGCGGTCAACCTGGATTTGATTTCTGGCATGATCATCTGAGCTTGACAGGAGTAATTTCTGAGCACAGAGCCAGGAGTAACCACTGAGCCCTGCCAGATGTGGCCCCAAATAAATTGAAAGGTCCGGGCGTCCTAATCTAGCTGCAGAGAAATAAAGAGGCTGAGGCCCCAGCAAATGCTCCAAAAAGTGCTTTATTATTGACCAGATCGGCCAGTGTCAATGTGTGCCCAGAATAGGACAGGGACAAAGACCTCGTGGTCCCGTTGATCCCTCCTTATATAAGATGGGAAGTGGGAGGGGAAGGAGTGACGCTACTTCCTTGAGGACTGGACTTCCGCTACGGTAACACAAATCATTGGTGAGGTAGGGGTAAAGGTGGGACTTCCTTAAGGGCAGGACATCTGCCAAGATAAAATGAGTTATTGGTGGGGCCGAGGTAGTGACGACTTCCTTAAGAGGCGGGACACCCGCCAAGGTTGGTGGAGGCAGGGCTGACTTTCCTTTTCAAAATAATATACTAATAACTAATATTTTCCCAAAAAGACAATACTAATTCATTATTTTGTAAATTTCTATGCTTAATTATTTTCCTTATAAACTCATTTTTAGGACAAATATTCTAAGCATTGCTAAAATATAGAAGGCATTTTAGCTTCATTCCCCCATTGGAAGGATAATACATTTAATTAAATTAAGTTATTTTATATGAGGAAATTTTACATTGAATCTGTTTTCAAAGATTTTCTTGTGTGCAACTCTTTATAACATTTCTGTCAAATTAATACAGTCTATCAGGCAAAAGGTCAGAACAGTTCCTATATAACCATTTTTTAATTTTTATTATCATTTTATTTTGTGGCCCACACCAGCAAGTGTTCAGGGTTTACTCTTGGCTCTGCACTCAAAAGATCACTGCTGGGCAGGTTCAGGTGATCTTATGTGATGCCATGGATCGAATGCAGGCCAGCTGTGTGCAAGGCAAGTGCCGTACTTGCTATATGATTGCTGTGGTCCTCTATGTAATATTATACAAAGAAAACTCAACTACTAGATAGTAACAAAAAAGGTCTTTGACAGTCTACTTACAAGAGAACTACCAGCTCCTTCCTACCTTCAAATACTGATACAACATATTCGGAGAACTTTCCAATTGTCTGAAATCAGATTCAAGTTGAAATGAGTTTGCAGGAACTGGTGGATAAACTGATAAACTGAGTGGGTGCTTTGTCTGGCTCTACAGAAATCTTACTGAAAGATCGACATACACTCTGTTTCAAATTCACTTGATCTGAAACATGCAGAGGCAATTTTAAAAAAGCATATAAAAAGTCAAAGTTTGTGTAAGGGGCTGGAGAGATAGCATGGAGATAAGGCATTTGCCTTGCATGCAGGGCGGTGATTTGAATCCCACTATTCCATATGGTCCCAGAGCCTGCCAGGAGCGATTTTCTGAGCTTAGAGCCAGGAGTAACCTCTGAGTGGAGTTGGGTGTGACTCAAAAACTAAAAAAAAAAAAAAGTCAAAGCTTGTTGTAAGAAACAAAATTTTTAAAATTTCTACATTTACTAGTATTATATTCTTAAATTACAGAAGTATTTCAGTTGCTAGTATATATATTCTTGGCAAGAACACAGAATATTCTATTCTTATGTTCTGAGCCATATTAAATTAGTCATAATTTAAACACATCATTTTATATACTTTTATTGCTTCATTACACATACACAAAACTGACTTTTAAAAATCTGAACTATCAGTTTAAGAAAGATATCCCAAGAAAGAATGTTTCCGTGGGGTCTGGCCCTGCTGTGAGAGTGGCGACTGTGATCTGTAGTGTTTTTCTTCTCTTCTGTCTCCTGAAGCTCTCCTGAGAGGGCTAGGAAGGGCCCAAAAAACTGTCTCCTGGAGGTGCTCAGGCTGAAAAGCCAAGAAAGACTGAGTGAGTGAAAACAGGCTACCAGAGGTGCCAGGCAGAAAGATGACTCTTTTGTCTGTGAAAGCAGGTGGAAGGAGTCTGGCCCTGCTGTGAGATTAACAACTGCGAGAGACTGAGGGGACCTATTGGCTTTGTGTGTTTCTCTTCTCTTCTGTCTCCTGATGCTCTCCTGAGAGGGCCAGTAATTGCCCAGCAAAAACTGTATCCTAGAGGCTCCATAAGAGTGGCTCAGCTTCGCCTCACCACTGTGCACACTTATTAACTAATGACCCTACCATAACATGCAGAAAAAAATTACACTACAAGAGTGACAATGGGGAAACCTCGCTGGCAAACACCATGCACAGAGAATGAAGATGATAGCTGTGATGACCCAAAAAATACCAATCATCTGATTAATCTCTCAGATAAGAAATTTAGAATAGAAATATGGAGGATTCTCATGGAAATCAAAGAAAACATAGCTATAGATGAACAGAAAACAAAGACAAAATGAGAAAACTCCAAAATGAAATTATAGATCTGAAAAACACGGTAGCTCAACTGAAAAACTCAGTGGATGGCCTCTCCAGCAGGGTAACAGCAGCTGAGGACAGAATCGGCGTACTGGAAGATGAGATGCAGAAAAATTCAACACAGCAGAAGAAATTGGAAAAGAACCTTAAGACAAACGATCAGGCAATGGAAAAAGTACTCAAGGAATGTGAACAAATAAAATAGAAGTCTTTGATAAACTCAACAGAAACAACATAAGTATCATTGGAGTCCCAGAGGCCCAGGTAGGAGATCTCCAGGAAGAATCAACTGTCAAAGACATGACCAAAGAGATACTCCCAGAGTTAAAGACTACATGCAATCAAATCCTGCATGCCCGGCTAAAAGAGACCCAAAAAATAAAACACTCCAAGACACATCCTTGTTACGATGATAAATCCCACAGATAGAGATCAAAAAGGGAAATTACATTCAAAGGAGCATCTCTAAGATTTACAGAAGACATATCACAAGAAACTCTCAAGGCCAGAGTAAGTGTTGGGATATTGTGACAAGTCTGAATGAAATAAATCCCTCACCAAGAATACTGCACCCAGCCCGACTCACGTTCAGGTTTGAAGAAAGGATACATAGCTTCATGGATAAACAACAGCTCAGAAACTTTACAGATGAAAAGCCACCCTTAAAGGAAAAACTGAAAAGTCTACTTTAAGACAAGAGAGACCAACAAACACAGCAAACTTATCTACAAAGATGGCATTAAGTCCTATGACATTTATCTCCCTCAATGTCAATGAACTAAATTCACCAATTAAAAGACAGAGTGGCAAAAATGGGACAAAAAGATGAATCCAACCTTCTGCTGCCTACAAGAAACACATCTGAATAGTCAGAACAAACATAGACTCAAAATCAAAGGCTGGAGGAAAATCAGCCAAGCAAATAGTACCCTTAAAAAAACTGGGGTGGCCACCCCCCATGTGCCAGCGGCCTCGTGGTCTGGCCTAGGGTAGGGGGGCCCGGATCTGGGTCACCCGACCCCCTCTCCCCCATTCCTCCGGATCTCCAGGTGGGTTCCTGGGAGGAGCTGACGGGGCACCCGGGGTTTTCCCCACTCCCAGGCCAGGCCGGACACTGGCCTAGGGTGGGGCTTAGGGGGTGGAGTTTGATCTGGTGGGTGGCAGATAGCTGCTCAGCTATACTCTGGCTGTCACTGGTAATTTCATACCAGTCTACATTTTGCAAACCGCGCAGGGGCTAGCGCCCCTGTGCTAACATTTGCTCCTTCCAACCATCAGTACCCCAGATTTACCCTTCTTAACTTCAGTAACACATAGTTCTAATCTCTGACCTAAGACATACAGTATATCTAACAAATCCCAGAACTATTTAGAAGGACACAAATTGAACACATATATCTTTTAAATATTTTATGGGTATTTTCTTTAACTGATGTAACTCTCTATATATTCTTCTACCATGATGTTTCTATTCACTTTTCATCTTGTCTTTTCTTTGTAAGCTGTTCAGTAAGGATTGTTGGTGGAACTGTCCCTCAGTTTGATGCCTATGATTGAACTATGTCATGGAAATTTCTGGTCTTGTTCCTATTGCCTCCAGATGCACCAATAACGCCCCATGGCATTGATCCTTGTTTGCATAGACACATTAAAATGGGAAAACACCATACATACAGATAAGTTCTTATCTAATAAATCTCAGTGCAATGTACCTTACACCCTGAACATTGATATAATGACCTGGCACAGGCCTCAGAAGAATGGGCATCCTCCATTCACGCCGGAACCAGGCAAGCTATCTACGAAACATCCAAGGTCTTTTATAGCAACAGCTGGAAGCAGTCCTCTACCAGGAAAGACACTACCAAGGGTCTGACATCGACCTCTTAAAAAGAGACTTCCGTTTACACTGAGAAGACTTGACAGCAACAATGACCTGCTCTACAGGATATGGTTCTCTCTAGTGCCCCTTAAGTGTGAGGTGAAACGAGAGGATGCTCTGCACCATCCTGACTGCAATATGGGATATGCAGACTCCAGGATCTTTAATACAGAAGCATGATACCAACAACAGAGACTATGTGAGGAATGGAAGTGTATTGCCACTACAGACGATGACTTGAATTGGACAAACTAATTTGCCTGGAGCCTAGAGTCAGTCCTGTGCCAGGAAACTTCAGGGGTAGGGTCTCCTTGTATTTAGACCATAATTTGTCTTTCCATGTCCCTTATGTTTTGGTGGGCCTATGCAAACAAATGCCACTTTAATACCATTTTTTACTATGTTCCCTTGACTCCAATCCTTAAGAAAAACAAGCCACTAAAACTTTTGAGGTTAACTTAAACTAGTTAGCATGTGCATGGAACTAGAGAAATGTACTTTGCCCTCAATGTTTAAGGAGTTACATAAGTCTAATGTCTTTAGATTATATTGTGTGCTGCTAAGAAATAGTATGTACTACAACTGGGGATTTGAGGGACAAAGTAATTTTATTGTACATGGGTTCAGTTTTGTTTTTCTTAATGCTCTTTGGCTGAAAGTTCAAGGCTGGAATATCATCAAAGGGACTACCGAGAATTCTGTTTATGGGTGATTGGCTTCTACTGTAACTTTACCCTGTCCTCTTTCTTTTAAACTTTGTTGTCATAATTAAAATTAAAAAAAAGAAAAATAAAAAAATAAAAAATAAAAAAATGAAGATATTCCTATACAATGAAAGACAAAAATGTTTGTTAGTGAGCTTTTTACAAGAAATGTTAATGTTTTTAATACTGAAATAGAACATAATTAATGTTTTAAAGTCATATAAAGAAATAAAATGTTTGATAGACAAATAAAAAAACCAAAAATGAAACTGGGGTGGCCATATTAATATCTGATGACACCAACTTTATACTCAGAAAAGTTGTAAGGGACAAAGATGGACACTATGTACTAATCAAGGGATATGTGCAACAGGAAGAAATCAGGCTATTAAACATATATGCACCCAATGAGAGATCAGCAAATTATCTAATACAATTACTGACAAATCTGAAAGAAGACACCAATAATAACACAATAATTGTGGGAGATCTCAACAAGGCGCTATCAACACTTGATAGGTCAACCAGACTAAAACCCAACAAAAACATACTAGCCCTGAAAAGAGTAATGGAAGAAATAGGACTAGTAGATATATATAGGACATTTCACCCAAAAAAACCTGGATGCACATTCTTCTCCAATGTACATGGGTCATTCTCCAGGATAGACTACATGCTGACACATAAAAAATACCTTCATAAAATTAAGAGGATAGAAATCTTGCAGGCTACCTTTGCTGACCACAAGGCTCTGAAATTAGATGTGAACTACAAAGGCACACAGAAGAAAAACTTTAAAAATTGGAAATTAAACAGCCTACTACTGAACAACCAGTGGGTCCAAGATGAAATCAAAGAGGAAATCAAAATTTTCCTGGAAACAAATGATAATGAAGACACAAACTGCCAGAATCTATGGGACACAGCAAAAGTGGTCCTGAGAGGAAAATTTATAGCTCTACAAGCACCCATCAGGAAGAAAGAAGGGGCATACCTAAATAACTTAATGGTGCAGCTCATAAAATTAGAAAATGAACAACAAAAGGAACCAAACATAGGGAGACAGAAGAAAATAACATAGCTGAAAGCAGAAATCAATGAAGTGGAAAACCAAAAAACAATTCGAAAGATCAATGAAAGCAGAAGTTGGTTCTTGGAAAAAATAAACAAGATTGATAGACCACTGTCAAAACTCACAAAGACAGACAGAGAGAGAGAGAGAGAGAAACCTGATAAACCATATTAGAAATAAAAAGGGGAGATCACGACAAATATTGCAGAGATCCAAAGGGTAATCAGAGACTACTTTGAGAAACTTTATGCTACTAAACATGAGAACCTAGAAGAAATGGATAAATTCTTGGACACTTATAACCTTCCACAGTTAAGTAAGAAGGATGTACCATATCTAAACACCCCCATCACTATGGAGGAAATTGAAACTGTAATCAAACATCTGCCCAAAAAGAAAATCCCAGGCCCAGATATATTTACTAATGAATTCTTTCAAACCTTTCAAGAGGAGCTACTACCATTTCTAACCAGGATCTTCCATGAAATTGAAAAAGCAGGAACACTCCCAAACAGCTTTTATGAAGCCAACATCACCTTGATACCTAAACCAGACAGAGATGCTGCCAAAAAAGAAAATTACAGACCAATATCCCTGATGAATGCAGATGCAAAGATCTTCAACAAAATCCTGGCAAATAGGATACAATGCATCATCAAGAAGATCATACACTACGACCAAGTAGGTTTCATCCCAGGAATGCAAGGATGGTTTAACATCCGTAAATCTATCAACATCATACACAACATCAACAACAAGAAAAATAAAAATCACATGATCATATCAATAGACGCAGAGAAAGCATTTGATAAGGTCCAACACCCATTCTTGATCAAAACTCTCAGCAAGATGGGAATGGAAGGAATCTTTCTCAATCTAGTTAAAGCCATCTACCACAAGCCAATGGCAAATCTTATCCTCAATGGAGAAAAACTAAAAGCCTTTCTTCTAAATTCTGGTATAAAACAAGGCTGTCCACTCTCACCACTCCTCTTCAACATAGTACTGAAAGTGCTTGCTATAGCCATCAGGCAAGAAAAAGATATCAAGGGAATCCAGATAGGAAAGGAAGAAGTCAAGCTCTCACTGTTTGCAGATAACATGATACTCTACTTAGAAAACCTAAAGACTACCAAAAAGCTTCTAGAAACAATAGACTCATATAGAAAGGTGGCAGGCTACAAAATTAACACACAGAAATCAATGGCCTTTTTATACACCAATATTGATAGGGAAGAGATGGACATAAAGAAGGCAATTCCATTCACATTAGTGCTACACAAACTCAAATATCTTGGAGTCAACGTGACCAAAGACGTGAAGGACCTATACAAAGAAAACTATAAAGCCCTGCTCCAAGAAATAAGAAAAGACATTCAGAAATGGAAACACATACCATGCTCATAGATCGGCAGGATTAACATCATTAAAATGGCAATACTCCCCAAAGCATTATACAGATTTAATGCAATTCCTCTAAAAATACCCATGACATTCTTCAAAGAAGTGGATGAAACACTTATGAAGTTCATCTGGAACAATAAACACCCTCAAATAGCTAAAGCACTCCTAAGGAAAAGGAAAATGGGAGACATTGCTTTCCCCAACTTTAAACTGTACTACAAAGCAATAGTTATCAAAACAGCATGATATTGGACTAAAGACTGAACCTCAGATCAGTGGAATAGGCTTGAGTTCTCAGACAATGTTCCCCAGACATACAATCACCTAATTTTTGACAAAGGAGCAAGAAATTCCCCCCAGTTAACATCATGTACGAAGGTAAAATCCAAATGGATTAAAGACCTTGATATCAGACCTGATACCATAAGGTATATAGAACAAGACATCGGTTAAACACTTCATGACATTGAGACTAAAGGCATCTTCAGGAGGAAACTGCACTTTCCAAACAAGTGGAAGCAGAGATCAACAGATGGGAATACATTAAGCTGAGAAGCTTCTGCACCTCAAAAGAAATAGTGCCCAGAATACAAGAGCCACCCACCGAGTTGGAGAAACTAGTCACCCAACACCCATCAGATAAGGGGCTAATATCCAAAATATACAAGTCTCTAATGAAACTTTACAAGAAAAAAACATCTAATCCCATCAAAAAATGGGGGAGAAGAAATGAACAGACACTTTGATAAAAAAAAAATACAAATGCCAAAAGGCACAGAAAAAATGCTCCTCATCACTAATCATCAGGGAGATGCAAATCAAAACTACTATGAATGGTACCATCTCACACCAGAGAGATTAGCACACATCACAAAGAATGAGAACAATTAGTGCTGGTGGGGATGTGGAGAGAAAGGAACTCTTATCACTGCTGGTGGGAATGCCCCTCTAGTTATCAACCTCTATGAAGCGACTATGGAGATTCCTCCAAAATCTGGAAATTGAGGCTCCCAATTCGACCCAACTATTACACTCCTAGAATATACCCTAAGAACACAAGAATACAATACAAAACACCCTTCCATCACACCTATATTTATTGCAGCACTATTCACAACAGCCAGGCTCTGGAAACAACCAAGATGCCCTTCAACAGACAAATGGCTAAATGAAACTGTGGTACATATACACAATGGAATATTATGCAGCCGTCAGGAGAGATGAAGTCATGAAATTTTCCTATACATGGATGGTACATGGAATCTATCATGCTGAGTGAAATAAGTCAGAGGGGAGAGAGAGAGATGCAGAATTAGTCTCACTCATCCTATGGGTTTTAGAAAAATAAAAGTCCATTTTTGCAACAATCCTCAGAGACAATTGAGAGGAGGCTGGAACTTCAGCTCACTACATAGACTCAAAATCAAAGGCTAGAAGAAAATCATCCAAGCAAACAACACCCTCAAAATCGCTGAGGGTGGCCATACTAATATCAGACAACACAAACTTTAGATTCAGAAAAGTTGTAAGGAAGAAAGATGGACACTTTGTACTAACCAAGGAATATGTGCAACAGGAAGAAATCACACTACTAAACCATATAGCACCCAATGAGAGACCAACAAAATATCTAATACAGTTTATTGACAAATTTTAAAAGAGAACATACAATAATAAACACAATAATATGTAGGAGACCTCAACACGACCCTGTCAACACTTCGATAGGTCAACCAGACTCGAAACCCACACAAAAATATACTAGACCTGAAAAGAGAAATGGAAGAAAGAGGCCGTAGTAAATATATATAGGACCCTCTATTCCCAGAAACCCGGATACACATTCTTCTCTAATGTACATGGGTCATTCTCCAGTATAGACACACAGCTTGGTACATGAAACATACCTCCATAAAATAAAGAGGATAGAAAATTTTGCAAGCTGACTTCCGGTGTCCACAGCCGGAGCCGGCGGTGCGCTGGGTGCTGCGGCGCGTCGCGTCTGGTCGCGTCGCCTCGCCTCGCCTCGCAGGTTAACATTTTTATTTATTTTATATATTAAAAATATATAAATGTGGTGACACCAGGCGGGGAAAATCCGCAAAAGTACACCGGCCCAGTGGGGCTCAGCTGTGGAAAGCCTGTGAGTGTGACCTGTCTATGTCTGTCTACTGTCCTCTTGCGTGAAACTCTTGCGAGTGGGGCAAAAAGAGGCTCTCTGGACTGTCTTCTCTGTTGCATGCTCGGGCCTAAGATTTGACCCAGTGTGAGGCTTCATCCACGGAGGACTCCCCTCCCATAGAGGCAAGTCAGCCCATCCAGAAAGGGAGGAGCCAGAGGAGTGTGCTGCCTACATCATATAGACAATGAATACCACTACAACACGTAGAAAAACCCACAATACAAGTGTGACAATGGGGAAAACAACGCAGGCCAGCATCAGACATAGAGAATGAAGATGACAATTCTGAGGACCAGATAATGACTGAACAACTAATCAACCTCTCAGATAAGGACTTTAGACTAGCAATATGGAAGGTGCTCAACAGACTCCCAGAAACCATGGATCGAGTTGAACAGAACACTAATAAGAACCAAGAAAATATGAAGGCAGAAATGACAAAACTCCAAACTGAAATAACATGTCAACTAACAGGACTGAAAAAGTCAGTAACGAAGGTGAATGACAAAATGGATAAGCTCTGGGACAGGGTATCAGAAGCTGAGAATAGACTTGGTGCTGTGGAAGATGAGATACATAACAATTCCATACAGCAGGAGAGATTGGACAAAAAACTTAAAAGCAAATGAGCAGACAATGGAAAAATTAGTCAAAGAATGGGAACAGACGAAAATAGAAGTCTATGATAAGATCAACAGAAACAACTTAAGAATCATTGGAGTCCCAGAGACCCAGGAAGAAAATTTCCAGGAAGAATCAATGGTCAAGAACATCATTAAAGAGAAACTTCCAGAGCTAAAGAATATATGTGATCAAATCCTGCATGCCCGAAGAGTACCAACCAAAAGAGACCCCAGAAAAACCACCCCAAGACACATCCTAGTCACAATGACAAATCCCACAGATAGAGACAGAATTCTGAAAACAGCAAGATCAAAAGGGGAAATCATGTCAAGCAAGCTTTCCCTGAGATTTTACAGCAGACCTGTCACCAGAAACGCTCAATGCCAGAAAGCAGTGGTGGGATATTGTGACAAGACTGAATGAAATGAATGCTTCACCCAGAATACTATACCCAGCAAAACTCACTTTCCGGTTTGATGGAAGAATACATGGTTTCACAGACAAAAAACAGCTCAGAAACTTCACAGACACAAAACCAGTCTTAAGAGAAAAACTGAAAGACCTAATCTAAGACAAGACTACCCAAAAGGACACACCAAATTTTGAAATAAAGATGGCGTTAAATCCCAGGGACAATTCTTTCTCTCAACGTCAATGGACTAAATGCACCAGTTAGAGACACAGAGTGGCTAAATGATCAAAAAAACTCAATCAACCTTCTGCTGCCTACAAGAAACGCACCTGAATAGTCAGAACAAACATAGACTCAAAATAAAAGGCTGGAGAGAAATGGAATTATCCAAGCAAACAACACCCATAAAAAAGCTGGAGTGGCCATACTAATATCAGATAATGCAAACTTTATACTCAGGAAGGTTGTAAGGGACAAAGACGGACATTTTATATTAATCAAGGGGTACGTAGAGCAGGAAGAATTCACTCTCCTAAACATATATGCACGAATGAGGGGCCAGCAAAATATTGACAACTGTTGACAAATCTGAAAAATAATATCAACAACAACACAATAATTGTGGGGGACCTTAACACGGCTTTGTCAACACTGGACAGGTCAACCAGACTGAAACCCAACAAGAATATACTAGACCTGAGGAGAGAAATGGAAGAAAGAGGCCTAGTGGATATATATAGGACACTCCCATCCCCAGAAACCTGGATACACATTCTTCTCCAATGTACATGGGACATTCTCCAGGATAGACTACATGCTGGCACATAAAACATACCTCCATAAGATCAAGAGGATAGAAATTTTGCAGACTACCTTCGCTGACCACAAGGCTCTGAAATTATTTGTGAACTCCAAAGGGACTCAGAAGAAACACTTTAACACCTGGAAGTTAAACAGCCTCATGCTCAATACCAGTGGGTCCGAGATGAAATCAAGGAGGAAATAAAAAGGTTCCTGGAAACAAATGACAATAAAGACACAAACTCTCAGAACTTATGGGACACAGCAAAAGCAGTACTGAGAGGAAAATTTATAGCTTTGCAAGCACACATCAGGAGGAAGAAGGAGCTTACCTGAGTAGCTTAATGACACAGCTAATAGAACTAGAAAATGCTCAACAAAAGGACCCAAGAATAGGAAGACAGAAGGAAATAACAAAGCTGAGAGCAGAAATCAACGAAGTGGAAACTCAAAAAACAATCCGAAAGATCAACGAAAGCAGAAGTTGGTTCTTTGAAAAAATAAACAAGATTGATAGACCACTGGCAAACCTAACAAAGAAAGAGAGAGAGAGAAACTTGATAACTCGTATCAGGAATGAAAAAGGAGAGATCACTACTGATATGACAGAGATTCAAAGGGTAATCAGAAACTACTTTGAAAAACTCTACGCCACTAAAAATGAGAACCTGGAAGAAATGGATAAATTCTTGGACTCTTATAATCTTCCACGGTTGAAGGAAGAGGATGTAGCATATCTAAACACCCCCATCACCATTGATGAAATTAAAACAGTAATCAAATGTCTGCCGAAAAACAAAAGCCCAGGTCCAGATGGATTCACTAATGAATTCTATCAAACTTTCCAAGAGGAACTACTGCCAATCTTGGCAAGACTCTTTCATGAAATTGAACAAACAGAAACACTTCCAAATAGCTTTTATGAAGCCAACATCACCTTGATACCTAAACCAGACAGAGACGCTACCAAAAAAGAAAATTACAGACCAATATCACTGATGAATGCAGATGCAAAGATCCTCAACAAATCCTGGCAAATAGGATTCAATGCCTCATTAAGAAGATCATCCACTACGATCAAGTAGGTTTCATCCCAGGAATGCAAGGCTGGTTTTAACATCCGTAAATCTATCAACATAATACACAACATCAATAACAAGAAAAATAAAAACCACATGATCATATCAATAGATGCAGAGAAAGCATTTGATAAGGTCCAACACCCATTCTTGATCAAAACTCTCAGCAAGATGGGAATGGAGGGAACCTTCCTCAATATAGTGAAGGCCATCTACCACAAGCCAGTGGCAAATCTTATCCTCAATGGAGAAAAACTGAAAGCCTTTCCTCTAAATTCTGGCACAAGACAAGGCTGTCCTCTCTCACCACTCCTTTTCAACATAGCACTGGAAGTACTTGCTATAGCGAATAGGCAAGAAAAGGATATCAAGGGAATCCAGATAGGAAAGGAAGAAGTCAAGCTCTCACTGTTTGCAGATGACATGATACTCTACTTAGAAAACCCTAAAGACTCTATCAAAAAGCTTCTAGAAACAATAGACTCATATAGCAAGGTGGCAGGCTACAAAATTAACACACAAAAATCAATGGCCTTTCTATATACCAATAGTAATAAGGATGAAATGGACATTAAGAAAACAACCCCATTCACAATAGTACCACACAAACTCAGAATATCTTGGAATCAACTTGACTAAATATGTGAAGGACCTATACAAAGAAAACTATAAAACTCTGCTCCAAGAAATAAGAGAGGACACACGGAAATGGAAACACATACCCTGCTCATGGATTGGCAGGATTAACATCATCAAAATGTCAATACTCCCCAAGGCATTATACAGATTTAATGCCATCCCTCTAAAGATACCCATGACATTCTTCAAAGAAGTGGATCAGACACTTTTGAAATTCATTTGGAACAATAAACACCCTCGAATAGCTAAAGCAATCATTGGGAAAAAGAATATGGGAGGAATTACTTTTCCCAACTTTAAACTGTACTACAAAGCAACAATTATCAAAACAGCATGGTATTGGAATAAGGATAGGTCCTCAGATCAGTGGAATAGGCTTGAATACTCAGAAAATGTTTCCCCAGAGATACAACCATCTAATTTTTGATAAAGGAGCAGGAAATCCTAAATGGAGCAGGGAAAGCCTCTTCAACAAGTGGTGTTGGCACAATTGGATAGCCACTTGCAAAAAATTGAACTTAGACCCCCAGCTAACATCATGTACGAAGGTAAAATCCAAATGGATTAAAGACCTCGATATCAGCCCCAAAACCATAAGATATATAGAACAGCACATAGCAAAACACTACAGGACATTACAGGCATCTTCAAGGAGGAAACTGGCACTCTCCAAGCAAGTGAAAGCAGAGATTAACAGATGGGAATATATTAAGCTGAGAAGCTTCTGCACCTCAAAGGAAATAGTGCCCAGGATACAAGAGCCACCCACTGAGTGGGAGAAACTATTCACCCAATACCCATCAGATAAGGGGCTAATCTCCAAAATATACAAGGCACTGACAGAACTTTACAAGAAAAAAACATCTAACCCCATCAAAAAATGGGGGAGAAGAAATGAACAGACACTTTGACAAAGAAGAAATACGCATGGCCAAAAGGACACATGAAAAAATGTTCCACATCACTAATCATCAGGGAGATGCAAATCAAAACAACGATGAGGATACCACCTCACACCCCAGAGAATGGCACACATCACAAAGAATGAGAATAAACAGTGTTGGCGGGGATGTGGAGAGAAAGGAACTCTTATCCACTGCTGGTGGGAATGCTGTCTAGTTCAACCTTTATGGAAAGCGATATGGAGATTCCTCCAAAAACTGGAAATCGAGCTCCCATACGAGCCAGCTATACCACTCCTAGGAATATACCCTAGGAACACAAAAATACAATACAAAAACCCCTTCCTTACACCTATATTCATTGCAGCTCTATTTACCATAGCAAGACTCTGGAAACAACCAAGATGCCCTTCAACAGACGAATGGCTAAAGAAACTGTGGTACATATACACAATGGAATATTATGCAGCTGTCAGGAGAGATGAAGTCATGAAATTTTCCTATACATGGATGTACATGGAATCTATTATGCTGAGTGAAATAAGTCAGAGAGAGAGAGAAAAACACAGAATGGTCTCACTCATCTATGGGTTTTAAGAAAAATGAAAGACACCCTTGTAATAATAATTTTCAGACACAAAAGAGAAAAGAGCTGGAAGTTCCAGCTCACCTCAGGAAGCTCACCACAAAGAGTGATGAGTTTAGTTAGAGAAATAACTACATTTTGAACTGTCCTAATATTGAGAATGTATGAGGGAAATGTAGAGCCTGTTTAGGGTACAGGCGGGGGTTGGGTGGGGAGGAGGGAGATTTGGACTTGGGTGATGGGGAATGTTGCACTGGTGATGGGTGGTGTTCCTTTTATGACTGAAACCCAAACACAATCATGTATGTAATCAAGGTGTTTAAATAAAAAAAAAATTAAAAAAAAAAAGAAAAGAAATTTTGCAAGCTACCTTCGCTGACTATAAGGCTCTGAAATTAGATGTAAACTACAAAGGGACACAGAAGAAAACCGTTAACACCTGGAAGTTAAACAGCCTATTACTGAACAACCAGTGGGTCTGAGATGAAATCAAAGAGGAAATCAAAACTTTCCTGGAAACAAATGACAATGAAGACACATACTATCAGAATTTATGGGACACAGCAAAAGCAGTACTCAGAGGAAAATTTATAGCTTTTCAAGCACATATCAGGAAGGAAGAAGGAGCATACCTGAGTAGCTTAATGACACAGCTTATAAAATTAGAAACTGATCAACAAAAGAGACCAGAATTAGGGAGACATTGTACAGATTTTATGTGACCCCTCCAAAGATACCCATGACAGTCTTCAAAGAAATGGATCAAACACTTCCGAAATTCATTTGGAACAATAAACACCCTCAATAGCCAAAGCAATCCTTGGGGAAAGGAATATGGTAGGTGTTATTTTCTCCAATTTTAAATTGTACTACAAAGCAATAGTTATCAAAAAAGCATGGTATTGGAATAAAAACAGACCATCAGATCAATGGAATAGAGTTGAGTACTCAAAGAATGCTTCCCAGACATACAATCACCTAGTTTTTAATAAAGGAGCAAGAAATCCTAAATGGGACAAGGAAAGCCTCTTCAACAAGTGGTGTTGACACAACTGGATAGCCACTTGCAAAAAAGTGAACTCAGACCACCAGCTCACATCATGTATGAAGGTAAAATCCAAATGGATTAAAGACCTTAATATCAGACCTAGAACTGTAAGGTGTATAGAACAACACATAGGTAAAACAGTTCATGACATTGAGACTAAAGGCATCTTCAAGGAGGAAACTGCACTTTCCAAACAAGTGAAAGCAGAGATTAACAGATGGGAATATATTAAGCTGAGAAGCTTCTGCACCTCAAAAGAAATAGTGCCCAGAATAGAAGAGCCACCCACTGAGTGGGAGAAACTATTCACCTAATACCCATCAGATAAGGGGCTAATATCCAAAATATACAAGGCACTAATGAAACTTTACAAGAATAAAACATCTAATCCCATCAAAAAATGGGGAGAAGAAATGAACAGACACTTTGTCAAAGAAGAAATACAAATGGCCAAAAAGGCATATGAAAAAATGCTCCACATCACTAATCATCAGGAAGATGCAAATCAAAACAACTATGAGGTGCCATCTCACACCACAGAGATTGCACACATCACAAAGAATGAGAACAAGCAGTGCTGGTGGGAATGTGGAGAGAAAGGAACTCTTATCCACTGCTGGTGGGAATGCCATCTAATTCAACCTTTATGGAAAGCGATATGGAAATTCTTCCAAAAACTGGAAATAGAGCTCCCATATTATCCAGCTATACCACTCCTAGGGATATACCTTAGAAACACAATAATACAGTACAAAAATCCCTTCCTCACACTTATATTCATCACAACACTACAATAGCCAGACTCTGGAAACAACCAAGATGCCCTTCAACAGATGAATGGCTAAAGAAACTGTGGTACATATATACAATGGAATCTTATGGAGTCTTCAGGAGAGATGAAGTCATGAAATTTTTCTATACATGGATGCACATGGAATCTATTATGCTGAGTGAAATAAGCCAGAAGAGATAGACGAGAATACACTCATCTATGGGTTTTAAGAAAAATAAAAGACATTTTTGCAATAATTATGAGACAAAAGAGAGGAGGGCTGGAAGTTCAGCTCACAATATGAAGCTCACCAAAGTGATGAATGCAGTTAGAGAAATAACTACATTGAGAACTATCATAACAAAGTGAATGAATGAGGGAAGTAGAAAGCCTGTCTAGAGTACAGGCGAGGATGGGGTGGGGAAGAGGGAGATTTGGAACATTGATGATGGGAATGTTGCACTGGTGAACATGACTGAAACCCAACTACAATCATATTTTTTTTGGTTTTTTAGGGCCACACCCGTTCGATGCTCAGGGGTTAATCCTGGCTAAGCACTCAGAAATTGCCCCTGGCTTGGGGGAACCATATGAGATGCCGGGGGATCGAACCGCGGTCCTGATCCTTGGCTAGCGCTTGCAAGGCAGACACCTTACCTCTAGCACCACCTCACCAGCCCCTACAATCATATTTTTAATCAAGGTGTTTAGATAAAGATATTAATAAAAAAAAGATGGGGCCGAAAATATAGCATGGAGGTAAGGCATTTGCCTCTCATGCAGAAGGTCGGTGGTTCAAATCCCAGCATCCAGTTCTGACAGGATTAATTTCTGTACAGAGCCAGGACAACCTGAACTCTGTCAGGTAAGGCCCACAAACAAGAAGGAGGAGGAGGAGGAGGGGGAGAAGAAGAAGAAGAAGAAGAAGAAGAAGAAGAAGAAGAAGAAGAAGAAGAAGAAGGAGGAGGAGGAGGAGGAGGAGGAGGAGAAGGAGGAGGAGGAGAAGGAGGAGGAGAAGGAAGAGGAGGAGGAGGAGAAGGAGGAGGAGGAGGAGAAGGAGGAGGAGGAGGAGGAGAAGGAGGAGGAGGAGGAGGAAGAGAAGATGATAAAGAAGAAAAGGAGGAGGAAGAAGAGGAAGAAGTAGGAGGAGGAAGAGAAGAAAAGAAGAATAAAGATGAAGAAAAGGAGGAGGAGAAGGAGGAAGAGAAAGAGGAAGAAGAGAAGACAGAAGAAGAAAAGAAGAAAGAAGAAAATAGGAAGAGGAAGAAAAAGAAGGAAGAGGATAAAGGAAGAAGAAAAGAGGGAAGAAAGAAAATGAAGGAAGGAGGAGGAGAAGGAGGAGGGAGAGGAAGAAGAGAAGATGAAGAAGAAAAGAAGGAGGAGAAAGAAGTAGGAGGAGGAAGAGGAAGAAGTAGGAGGGGAGGAAGAGGAATAAGAGAAGAAGAAAAGAATTAGAAGAAGGATGAAGAGAAAGAGGAAGAAGAAGAAGAAGAAGAAGAAGAAGGAGGAGGAGGAGGAGGAGGAGGAGGAGGGGGAGAAGAAGAAGAAGAAGAAGAAGAAGAAGAAGAAGAAGGAGGAGGAGGAGGAGGAGGAGGAGGAGAGGAGGAGGGGAGAGAAGAAGAAGAAGAAGAAGAAGAAGAAGAAGAAGAAGAAGAAGAAGAAGAAGAAGAAGAGAAGAAGAAGAAGAAGAAGAAGAAGAAGAAGAAGAAGAAGAAGAAGAAGAAGAAAGAAGGAAGAATAAGTAGGAGGAGGAGGAGGAGGAAAAAGAAGGAGGATGTGCAGAAGGAGGAGGATATGGAGGAGGAGGAAGAAGGAGAAAAGAAGAGGAAGAACAAGAACAAGAACAAATTCCAGGCACTGGGGACCTGATGCAAGAGAGGGAGTGAGCATGACCTGCCAACAAGACCCAGCCTGGGGATGGTCTAAGAGTGCTCTCTGGGCAGAAATGCCTTGAGGCAAGTGGAATCTCAGCGAGGAAAATCTTGGGGTGAGAGAGCTGGAGCTTATGGAAAACACCACAAGCTGTCTGCATGTTGAGGAGGCTGAGACCAAGGCTGTGCCTGCTGGATCTTGTACTCCTCAACAGGGGGCACAATGTAACTCCGGTGGATGCCCCCAACAGGCCATGTTATGCCACCAAACCCACCCAGGAGATGGCGAGCTAGAGCAGTCACCTGGGGCTTCAGTGGCAGTGCGGCCACAGGAGGCTTTTTGAAAGTAGCAATGGTTATCGGAATGTCCACACTGAATGGTCAGGGCACTCTGGCCTCTAGAAACAATCCCCAGGCAGTTTGGGGAAGTATTTGAGTCCAAGAAAATGTCTGTGCCAGGGGAGGGGGAGCTAGGGGCAGCAGGTGAGGAATGTTGGCAATCTGGTGGGAGGTGTGGTACCAAAAGCTCTCTAAGCCCGAAACATGGAGACAAAGACTATAAATCATAATTCCTTGGCCAACGGTTTTTAAAAAGTGGTGGAAGTGGCGTTACATACAGTATGGCAGGTAAAGTACTTGCTTGCCTTGCATGCACTGACTCAAGTTTGATTTTCAGCATCCTAAATGATGCACCAGCTGGCCAGGAGTGATCCTTGAGTGCAGAACCAGGAAAAAGTCCTGAGCACCGCTGAGTGTGGCCCAAAATAAAACTTAAGTTAATTTAAAAGGAAAAGGCCAGTCTATAGAGCTGGGCCTATAACTGCTTAAAATCTGTTTCTTCAAATCACAAACAGTCCACCTCTCCTGCTGTGTCTGGGTTGGTGCCAGGACACCCAATCTAGGGAGCAAGTAGAGAGGCTGCTTGGCTCCACCAGGACTATGCTGGGATCACTGGGAAGTGCGGGAAGAAGCCCCTGTGTGCAGGGACTCTGGACTAGGCAGAGAACAGCAAGAAGCGGCCTGGAACAAGAGCTAAGTGGGAACTGGGAAGAGCCTGAAGGATCTTGTCAGCTGGGAGAAGAGGCTCTGGCATTGCCTGGGAACTGTGGGGACACACTAGGCCGTGGGGGACGAATGACCTGGAACAAGATTTCTTTTGGCTGCGGTGTGGAGAAAGGAGAGGAGCCAGTGCTTGGAGAGATGGTGGAAGACTGCACCAGGATAGAGAGAGGGATGGGGAATCAGGTCGGTGCCAGGGGGAGAGAAAGGACATGACAGCCGCTGACTCGGGCAGTAGAGCAGGTGCATGCCAGAGGCCCGGGTTCTAGTCGAGGCATGTAGTGGCCCCCAGAATCGAGGCCCGAGCACTGAGTTGTATGAAGCTTGGCAGGGTGTGACCTCCGTTGTCTTTCCAGAAGCTGTGATTCTCATATTTGGCAGCAGGTGGCACCCCAAGCTAAGACGGTTGTAAGATGGCAGGATTCCCTGGACCATCAGTTTGGGGAGGAAGTGTGGATACTAGGTTATTAAGGATTAGGGATTTGCCAGTGCGCTATGGATTCATCGTCATTATTATTATTACAGCAGCATAGAATATCACCTCAATTCTGAGCCTTATCTAAATTGACCTAAATTTAATCCACCTAGCCCCAGGAAACGGGAGCCTTTTACACATGAGGAAAATAAGACTCAGAGAAGCCAAATGTCTCACTCAGAGAAAGCCACACAACTGAGGAATCTCTGAATAAGGGCAGGAAAGGTAGTCTATATCCACTGCTAGGTGGAAACACAGGCCCTGAAATGAAAACAAACAAAAAACAAACAAACAAAAAAGTGTTTTTCTGAGCCTATTCTCCTCCCTTTCTCTTCCTCCTTTTCAGTTTCCTCTATCATTTCTTCAAAAGAAATGATTTAGTATGGGTTTAGCATGGGAACGAACCCTCTTTTCAAAACCCTTAGACTTTGCAAGCCCTGCTTTCTACCACAAGACTGTGTTTCAATATAGAGCAAGGTTATTCTCATAAAAAGGATAAAAGATGTTAAGAGAGAAGCCCAGGTCTGGGAAAGCTGAACCTTGAGTCCGGTTTATCAGACCATGGATTCCTGCAACTGTCTTTTCAAGCACTATGAAAGTGCCAGGCACAAAGCATGCTCCAGAATCATAATGGGCCATTCCTTGTCCCCCGGGTGTGGACCTAAGTTACACCTCTCAGACCAACATCCCCCAGGAGCTGGGCTGCAGCTTTCAGCCAATTGAGGCTTCCAACCAACCTGGTTTTCACAGCTGTTTCTAAGCCATATTTCTGCAATACTCTAAGCATATGTGGGGGAAATGAATAGACATACAAAATTCATTTGTTCTCATTCCATTCCACAGAGATCTGTCAACAGAATTTGAGCTTCAGGGTTGATTTTTGACATTCTGACTCTTCTAGCTTCCTCCCCACTTAGCCCTTGCCCTTTCCAAGTTTATGGGCCTCCTTATTCCAGGAAGCCTGAAGGTGTATCCTAGCCTGAGTGAATTAAAAAGAAGAGGAACAGGGAGCAGTCAACTCTCCTGAGCAGTTGGGCTGAGTTCAAGGGACAGAAGGAAGAAGCCATTTTTATTTTTTTGTTTGACTGGAAGGGTATGAGGGAAAATTGAGCAGATACAGTGTTAATGGCCTTTCAAGGAGCACTTTAGCAGAGTCAGGCTCTCTCACATGAGAGGCAAGTCTCCCCCCCCCCAAACCCCCACACAACTCAATTTAGGCTGTTCCATGGAATCTGTCACTGTGTTGTTCATTGATGCTGTCTATGTTTATGGAGCCACCATAAGGTACCAAGTGCCTTCCACACCCCAAGACAAACTGATGGAGGAAAAAGTCCAGTTCCCAGCCTTTATGCTATTAAGTGCAGAAATAACCTCTTGTTCACTTCTAAGTGCCTCGAGAAAGTGAAGATAGACCGGAAGACTTCTTCACAAAGGACAATAAGAGAAGGTTCCTGGGAGGAGGTGGTTGTGAAGCCTAAAAATGAAAGAACCCTGCAGGGATCAAAACAAAGGAAAAAAAGAAAGTGAGTTGAGCACTTTCCAGCAGAGGCAGCCCAGGCAGTGGTTCAGAGGTTGGAGGAGACACTGACCCAGGAGCCATCCAGAGAGAGAAAACTAGGACTTGAGGACTTGAGGCCCAACAAGGAAGCAAGACCAAACATATGGTCCCAGAGGCTGTCCTTCTAAGGGTAAATAAAGTCTGAGCCTGGAGCATCATCCTTGGCCCTTTGCCACAACTGTTTCATGAACCATCTGTCTGCCTTCTCAGGGCCTGTTCTGTGCCAGGCACAGGAGCCTAGGCCAGGGCAGGGGTTGATACTCCCCACCTCCCTTCTGGGGAAATAATAAGGCGCCACTCTCCACCAGTTACAGGGACCTGCCCAAAGGAAAATATGCCACTATCGCTGATAGAGCCCTAAACCGAAGCAAAGGGAACCTCTGTGGAGTATTGCTGTTGTCCGAATGTGCTCAAGCTCCAGCTTGCCATGAATTACCTCACTCCACCCTCCCCACCCAGTGAGGGTCATTGTTATCCCATCCAGTCTAGAGGAAGATGAGAGAGAAAATGGGGGAAACCATGGCCTGACTTATACTTTCACAAAACAATGGCTTCCACCACCTACTCCAAAGCCTGAGCTTAACCCTGCCTTGTCAGATTCTCTCTCTCTTGTCGGATGAGAGAGAGAGAAAGAGAGTGAGAGAGAGAGAGAGAGAGAGAGAGACAGAGAGAGAGAGAGAGAGAGAGTCCCATCAATCAGATCTCCTGTTGATGCACAGAGTTATACATATCTTAGCCTCACTCCCAGGCTGCTGATGAGGGTGTGTGTGTGTGTGTGTGTGTGTGTGTGTGTGTGCGCGCGCGTGCAGCAGCGGTAACTGTGAGGGTGCAGGGAGACTGAGGATTTGGCCCCAGGCCTGAAAATATTTTCCTGGTCTAAGCCCAGATTGAGACCCAAAGGCCCCCCTATTCAGCTGCTGCCCCCCAATACTGAACATACAGAACAAAATCCATTTTTGATCTCTGCTCAGGATGAGATGCTACTCACATGTCTCCAAAGATGGATTCTTGTTTGTCTCAACTGTGCTCAGGGGCTATTCCAGGTGCATTGTTCAGGGGACATACAAAATACCAGGCACACACACACACACACACACACACACACACACACACACACACCACGCCAAGCCTAGCAGTGCAGGCACCTCACACAGCTCCACTCGCCTGAGCCCTGCCTGCCTGTTGAGCACTGGCCAGCCTGGTAAAAAGGCCAAGCCCTGCCCGCTGGGCCGGCCAGAGGTTCCCCGCCATGCCAGAGCTGTCACTGAGAGGATTGCTGGGTTTCTTCCTGACTCTGGCCAGCCTGGTTTCCCTTCCCAAGTGGAGAGGGACTGCTGGAAGCACAGGGGCCGTGGGGGCTGCCAGGACTTGCAGCTCCTGTCAGGACCAATCTCCCTAATCCTGTCTGAGGAGCTCCAGGCTTAGGAGCAGCTGTGAAAGCCACCTTTGTGACTAAGGAGAATGCACTTCCAGAGGATGGGGACCCCGGGCTGGGGGAGCCCTCTGGGTTCCTGAGATCAACTCCAGGAGGAAAGACCCCCAACCCCAGGCCCACCTCGTGCCATGGGAGCTGCCCAGGGGAAGAAGGTAGGCACCCCTGATTGGCCCCTCGTCTACCAGCCTATGAGCCCCCCTCCTCGAGCTCACACCTAGAAACCTGGGTCCAGGGCAGGGCTGAGGGCCCCTCTCCCCATTTCTGAACACAACACATGAAGGGGCGACCCAAACTCTTGTATCCTGGGATGTGCCACCCACCACCCAGCACACAGGCTCCAGCCCCCCACCACACTCTAGGGGTGTGGGGTTTAGAGGGGTGCAGAGGCGAAGTGGGGAACTAGGACCGACCTCACAATGCTGCCTGACACGTGGGCCTGATGCCAAGATGAGGACAAGTTAGTGACATTGTCTGGGACTTGCCTTTGTCGAGAAGATGGAGACATTGGTTATCTCTGAGTGTCACCAACAGGAGGTGAATTCTGGGTGCCATGTTGGGAGTTGAACCTGGCACCTGGTGGGTGATAGATACAGAAGAAATTGCTAAAATTATTTTCTTGCTCCATCTGTTCCCCTCTTTGTCCAGTCCCTCAGCAGGCCAGTACTGTTTAGGGAAATAGTCTGTGCTCTGTGAGATGGGGCAGGTGTGGTTGAGCAAACACTTCTAAGTACTCCCCCACAAGCTCTGGGATTCTTTTCTTTTATTGGGTATGAGAGAGGTGGAAAGGGCACTTACAGTGGTGCCCAGGAGCTCAGGGACCATAATAGTGAGCCAATTGGGAGACTGCCAGAATGGTAATACAGTGGGTAGGGTGCTTGCCTTGCACTCGAATACCCAGAGTTCAATCCCCGCCATTTCATATGGTCACTCAATTACCACCAGGAGTAGTTCTTGTGCACAGATTCAGGATAAACCCTGAGCATCACCGAGTGTGGAGGCCACAAAAACAAACAAAAATACTAATCAGGCTATCTACTCAGTGGTAAAGCTGATTCTAGGGACCACCGAGGGCACCCCCAGGGGGTCTCAGGGCCTCCAGCAATGCTGCTGTGAGTGGAGCAATCAAGTGATTTAGAGGAGAGTTTCAGGCTTCAGTCATGCACTATAAATGCTGAACTATGTATGCCCTGGGCCCCTCTCAGGCATTCTTGAACTTGCTAATAGGCCATTAAAGCAGGCAGGATGGTGGAGTCTGTGACCACTGTAACATGACCAAGCTTCCTGCTACTTCTGCCCTCTGACCGCACCTCCATCAACTGGGACTGGTACCTCCACCTCAGGTGTTCTGAGAACTGATATTTACCATGTGCTGAGCCCCCTGCCTGTTACACAGGGCCTTAGTTCTCAAACCACCCTTATGATTTGGGCCATTTGAGAAGGAATCAGAAGGGCTAGAGCAATCGTACAGCAGGTGAGGTACTTGGCTTGCATATAGCCTGGCTTTGATCTTGGCATCCAATATGGAGGAGCACTATGAGAGGTAATTCTGAGTGCAGAGCCAGGAGTAATCCCTGAGCACTACCAGGTAAGCCCCACCCACCCAAAAAATGGTGTAGCCGGATGTGAGTGGTTCGCCAGGGTCAATAACTATTGGGGTAAGGCAGGATTTGGACCCGTTCCATTGAATTTGGAACTTTCTACCAAACTAGCCAACACCATCATGTTAATATAAACTAAAAGGCATCATGGTGCCAGGGAGGAGGCATCCAAAACCTCAGTGTGCAGAGCTAGAAAAACCTCACAGGGCTCCTCGTGTTGTCCTCAACTTCCCCTCTCTCTGCCTCAAACTCCAAGGTGTTTGGGGATGGTCCCACCTCCCCTCAGCACCACAACACCCTACACCTAAAAGCCTGATGCCACAATAGCTCAAAACAGAGCCAACTCAAGTATCCAATAATAGATGAGTAGATGAGGAAACTTTGGTATGTGGACACAATGGTTATAAGAAAAAGACAAACTCATGCTATTTGCCACACTACATGGATGGATCTGGAGAGTATCATTCTGAATGAAGCCAGTCAGATGGAGAGGGACTGAGTCAGCACCATCTCCCTCATATCTGGGATACAAATAGGCTGTAAAGGAGTAAAGAGATGGCCAAAAGTTAATGGTGCTTAAGAACTGGTCTACAGAACTGGGCTCACCACGTTGGGGTAAGGGCAAGGTGGGAGAGGTGGAGGGAAGCAGACTCTGGGGGAGTCTGTGTCCTGTAACATCCTACAGAAGTGAATCGTGGTGCCTAAAATTAGATGTGAGAAACGTGTCTGCTGAGGTGACTGGTTTTGACCCCTGTCACTGCGCAGACCTGGTGCAGCCATGGAGGCTCTCAGCAGTGCAGCCCCAAAGCAACGTGGTCTCCCTGAGCATTGAACCACCAAGCCCCATACAGCCGGACCAAGAATTATCAGATGTCCCCACTCCTGAACACTGCTTGGAAGGCTTCCCAAAAGTAATGTAGGTAAACCAAAGCAAACCTGATGTCTGGATCTGTTTGTCCCTCGCCCAACAATCCGTGCTGGCTCCTCTCTGCAGGGTCCCGTGCTGGTCACCTCTAACCAGCATGCGTACATCACAGGGCGCCTCTGTTCCATGAGCACTGCCTTTCCAGGTGGGTCTTGTGCCTGGATCCCTCCACTTCCTTCCTTCAGGAACACTTTTCCTGCCCCTTTCCAACCAAGGGAGAATGAGTTCAGCCTCAAGGTCTTTTTATGCCAGTGTGAATGTGACACTCTCCTTAAAGACCAGTCTCCCTGTCCTAGAGAAACCTCACATGGTTTCCCTGGGTCAGCAAACAGCTTCTGTACTGCCTCTCCTTGCCCTGCACCCACAGCAGACATCACCAGTCAGTTTCTGTGCTCTTTCCCTTTCTTCAGGGGAAAAACCTCCTGACCCTGGGGCTGCAGCAAAGCATCAGTAAAGAGGCTCCTGGGAGCCCCAGTGAAAAAGCCAACAGGTTCTGGAAACTTCACCTCCAGTCTCACTCAGATCCAGAGTCCTGCTTCCAGGAAGGAGATGGGCCCACAAGTTTTCAGGGGCTGATCCTAGACTAGTCTAGCACCCCCCGGCCATGGCTTTCATCCTACTGATGAAGAGCTGTGAATAAACAATATAAAAATAATAACCTCACACACACACACACACACACACACACACACAAGAGAACATCACTGTTTACAGCTCACATTGCAGTTTTTATGCCAGTTTTCTCATGGACTCTTCAAAAAACTCATTTTAATCAAAAAATAAGAACAAAACAAAAACCATGGTGCCCAGAGAGCTAGTATAACAGGTAGGGTACTCGGTTTGCACATAGCCAATCCAGACCTGATTACTGACACATCATATGATTCCCTAATCCTGAGTGCAGAACCAGGTATGGCACAAAAACAAACAACAACAACAACAAAAATAGACCTAGGGAGAGGTTCAGCCGTGCACAGCCCCAAGCAGTTAGGCCCTCTAGGATTCCAGTAGCACAACAGGGTGAGAGCCCAGCGAGCACAGGAATGCAAAGATCAGTGAGCACTGTAGAAGTGCAGCTGTGAGCATTAGTTGAGCATACAGAAGCTGCTATGACCAAAATGTCTATGAGCACCACATCTGAAGTGTATCACACACACACACACACACACACACACACACACACCAAGCACCACCAGCAAGTGTGTGAACACCATAGCCAAACAAACACAGGTACCATTTGACATAGCACCACAGCCCCACTGGGGGAGAGGAGGCATCTGGTACACTAGGCTGAAGGGAGGTGCTGGTACTTGGCAGAACTCCAGCAAGGACTGTGGCATTGTCACCAGCAGAAGGGCAGGTGTCTCACCTGCCTTTATCAGAGAGGACTCCCTCAAAGGCTGAGACACTCAGGAATTGGGGATACTGAGAAATACCCTCCAGTATCTCACCAAGCTCTACACCATCAGCTTTCTCAATTTCCAGAACAAACGCAGCATCGGAATTCCTGGGTGTTGGCCAAGACATTCCTCCCCTTGCATTCATCTTTGTTACATGAAAGTTTCCTTGATTGAAACCAAAGGGGAAGAAATAAGGGCCCTGCAGCTAAGGTTGATAAATGGCTGAAATGGAGTGTTCGTTCTCAGAGCCCAAAAGGCACTCACTCCCCAAACAATTGTCCTGAAGTGATGGATGGCCTGCTCAAGTTCCATGGTCAGTGCCCAACCCAGCAAGGCATGAGGACCTTCTTAGGAGTCCTTGGGTCATTCATCCCACCATCCCCACTTTATCTTCCTGCCACAAATGAATTTTGAGGGGTCATGGACCCAAGGACTCTGTGAAGAGTCCATAGCTGGGTTCCCAAAGGACTCCTGGGCCTGAAATGGGAGGCTGGGATAGGAAGAGGGGGTCAGGACCAGGGAGATGCATCAAAGGCTGAACACAATCTTACCGTGTCAGAAAACAGGTTCAATCCTCAGCTCTGCATAATCTGAGGAGCTGCCAGGAACAATGCACACACACACACACACACACACACACACACACACACACACACACGATAAGTTGTCAGAGCCGTCCTTACCCACAACCTTAGCAGAGTTATCTGCTCCATCCAGCTGTCTCCTCGTTGGTCTTCAAAGTCAGACAATCCAACCTGTTATAAGACCCCAACTCAGTGCCCTCCCACTGCTTTTGTATTTAGGATACAGCTGTGCTTAGAGTTCTGAATGCATTCCAAGAGCTAGCCCACCATTGTGAGCCCACCACTGTCTGAGCCCCGGCCTGGTTCTTACTATGGCCAGAGTGATCCCTGAGCACAAAATCAGAAGTATTCTCAGGGCATTTCCAGGAGAGAGAGAGAGAGAGAGAGAGAGAGAGAGAGAGAGAGAGAGAGAGAGAGAGAGAGAGAGAGAGAGAGAGAGAGAGAGAGAAGGCAGAGAAAGGAGAGAAGAGGGTAAGAGGAGAAGGGAAAGGAGAGGAAATGAGGGAGGAGGAGAGAAAAGGAGAGGAGAGGAAAGTCCATGAACACTGCTGGATGTGAACCCCCAGCCCCAACCCCAACTCCAAGAATGTTTTCTAATCAGAATTCTTGCCAATCTAGTCACTAATTTGAGGCATATCTGTCCCCATGTTACCAAGGCAAAAACCAAGATTCAGAGAGGTTGGAGTCACTTTTTAGGACCCCACAGCCAGCAGTGCTAGAGTCAGGACCTGGACCCAGATATGTCTGCTTCTACCAGCCATGCTGACATGGGTCTGGCTGAAACTGGGCACCTTGGCCAATATCCACCTTCACCTGGCCCTGGCAGAGTTGCATGATTCGCTGGCAGTCCCTCCCAGCCTCTTGGGAGCAATGCTGAAGAGGGACATCAAAGTTCAGAAGAATTGAATTTCCATCCCAAGAGCGCTCGGAGGTGGAGTGAGAGAGGCCGAATCAAAAGCCAGCTTTTCGGAAGGCAGAATCCCAAACAAAGGTGGCAGCCTGGCCTAGCCCCAGGATCCTCTTTCAGAACATTCTGCCTTCGAAGTTGACATGAAAGAAGGACTTTGTTGCAGTAAGAGATCAGGTCTCCCTTGGGTTTGAGGGGAAGGGTGAGTGAGGAACGGAGTGTTTCTTTTGTCATCTAAGGCCCACAAAATGCCAAAACCAAAACTGGAATGCTCCCAGCCCAGGGAAGCTGAGAATTAGACTTGGTCTTGGTGACATCTTGACTGTTAGGTAAATGCAATGTCCCACATGTCCCACAAGGAATGACATACCCCAAATGTGTAAACTTTGGAAGCCAGAGAGGGCTGCTGTTTTGCAGGACCTCCAGCTTTTCCTCCGGCACTGGGCTCTGGGAAAGACGTTGGTGTTGTTTTATGTTGTACCAATGCAGGGTTTGCTAAGACTTCAGTCACAGGGCCTGAAGGAATGTGTTCAAGGAGTCCCTTCAAGGCAATGAGATATCTCTGAGGCTAAATGATGTGGCATGCTCATTTCCTGTGACTGTTACAACCAATTACCACAAACTGGTGGCTGAAGACAACAGCAATGTGTCCTTTCACAGCTCTGAAGCCATAAATCAGGGAGTCAGCATGGCCTCATTCTGCTCTGTTCCCCATGTCTCTCCAAGTCTCTGGTGCAGTTGGCAGGCTCTGGTGCTCCCTGGCCCCAGATGTACCATCCCAGACCCTGCTGCCCCAGTCACATAGCTTCTTCCTGTATGTCTCTGCCTCTTCTGCTCAGTAGATAAGGACACCAGACCCAGTAGTAGAGAGTTGACTAGCTTTGATTATATCTATAAATAAACTGCTTCTAAATAAGGTGACTTTCAGGGCTGGAGAGAGAGCACAGTGGTTAAGGCTCTTACCTTGCACATGGCTGGCAAGGGTCTAATTTCCCAGCACAATCCTTCTGTATTTATTTGGGGAGAAGAGCACACCTGGAAGTGCTCAAAGATTCCTCCTGCTCTGCACTCAGCTCTGCACTCAGGAATCACTTTTGGCCTACCGAGGGACCAATGAAATGCCAGGGATTGAAACTGGTTCAGACACATGCAAGGCAAACGCCCTACCCACTTGTACCCTCTCCCTGGCCCCTTCATGCTGTCTTTAGAAGCCCCAGCTCCATTAAGTTTCTGTTGGAAATCTAAAGTCTGTGAGTTGTTTCAGAAAGAACTTTCTAAATACCCTAAACTTCACCATTGACCTTCAAAAGCCCTGAGAGAGATCACACCTGAGATTGGACTGTCTTCCAAAATCCAAACATTGGTCCTTTTCCGTTACTGGATTTGGGTTTTCCTGAATAGAGAACACAGTATGTCTTGCATTAGAAGACCCTGACATGTTCTTCCTCAAAGATGATGTTTTGGATAGGAAAGACAACCATCTTATTATGGTAATACTAACTTTTATAGGGGGCTGAAGAGATAGCATGGAGGTAAGGCATTTGCTTTGCATGCAGAAGGATGATGGTTTGAATTCCACATCCCATATGGTCCCCCTAGCCTGCCAGGAGCGATTTCTGAGCGTAGAGCCAGGCGTAACCCTTGAGCGCTGCCGGGTGTGACCCAAAAACCAAAAAATAATAATAATAATAATAATTCTAACTTTTATAAATTATTTAATTGAATATTAAATAGTTAGGAAGGATTATCTGGAAAGTTGCATCAATAGGGTTTAATGCAGCATGGCCAACAAGAAGTAGGCTGATTGCATCTAACTATCTAAAGATAATGTATCCTCATCTGACTCCCCCAGTCATAACTTTCCCTTCTGAGATCACCAATCTTCCTCTTGGTCATTAACATAGAACCCATAAATTCTATTTGTTTGAGTGGGTGGCTTTAATGAGGCCTTTTTTTTTTTTTTTTTTTTTTTTGAGAGGAGAGGAGAGGAGAGGAGATGTTTGAGCCCTCCCAGGTTCTTGGAAGGCTACTTCTAGCTCTGTGCTCAGGGGTCATTCTCAGTAGTGCTCAGTGGGTGATGAGATGCAGGGGATCAAACCAAGTTTGGCCATATGCAAAGTAAGTGCCTTACCTACCTCTCAGGACCCTAAATTCTAACATGTTGAGATTGCTGCATAAACCAAGATTAAGGTATTCATGTCTTCCACAATTAGATTCATTCATTAACTAATCTTAAGATTCATACATGCTATTGTAAGTCTGTATATTATTTTCAAGCTAGAATGAGTGTTACTATCCAAATAATCCATACTTCATCTTACACCACTGCTGGTGAACATCTGGATTTTTCTCTGAATATTTGCAATATTCGCAAAATATTTATAATATTTACAATTGCAATATTTACAAAAATGATGCAGTGACCTTTCTGGTTTGTTTTGGAGGGTCTGTGTGTCTATAGAATGAAGATCTCTGCAGCTGAGGGCATATACATTGCCACCACAAAGAAAGGCAAAAATTTCCCTCTCCTCTCCAGATCTCCTCAGACATGACCTTTCAGAAACCTTAAAGTTAATTCAAACTAAGAATAACAAGGGCAAAGTTTGTAAACTTTTATAAGTAAATTGGAATCCTACTTAAAGAATGAAGCTTATAAAGTAGATAGAGGCCCAAGGGCTTAAATATCAGAATGAACAATGATTAGCAATTGTGGGAAGAAAGTTCCTGAACTATACAGGGAGAACTAGAGGAAGACAGGAATTACTTAACAAGATCTGTAATACAGATTTCACTTGGCCTCAGTTCCCTGTCTCTAGTATAAGATTATTTTCCTCCTAAGATAGAGAAGGTTCCTTTACAGGCATTTTATCTCTCTCTTTTAGGGAAAAAGAGAGAGCCCTGCATGCTCTTTTGCACCTGCTGCTTTTCAAGTATCTTTAGCTCAAAATATTACCTGGCCAAAATAGCATTTTTAGGGATGGCAGAGTCAGCACCTTAGCACCTTTGCTAGATAAAGCCACCCAGTCAGAGTAAATCACACAGTAGACCATCCACCAGCAGTCTAAGAAAGGCAAAAATTGTCTAAGAAAGGTACATCCGCACCAACAATTTTATTATTACTCTTTAAGCTTTTCTAATTGTATGGACCTAGCAGGTGTCTACTGGTGTCTCGTCATGACTTTTGCTTTCTCTTTTGAATAACAACCTGATTTTCCCCGAGCATTCTTAAAACATTTACAAATGCTGCCCACATTTTACCTTACAAAACAAATTTTTATGCCAAAGAATGGGCATCATATACATCCCAACATGTGCCTAGCACACGGCTTAGGAATTGAGCAAACAAAGGGAAAGGAAACTAAAGTAATTGAAAAATGGAAAAATGTGAGAGGCTTTGGGAAGAGAATCACATCGAGCAATTCCTTGCCTCTGTGCTCAAGGATTGCTCTTTGAAGGCTCAAGGGACCTTGTAGGGTGCCAGGAATCAACCCCGGGTCAGCCTTGAGCAAGGCAAACACCTACCCACTGTACTATGACTCAAGGCCCCTTAAGAAAATCTGTATACCCCAATGATAATAAAATATTATCTATTGCAACATGTGGGTTCAACTAAAACTATTTAAGAAATAAGCTTATAGCTATATGAATTATAGATAGAAAAGAAGACTGAGGTTCAATGATACTTATAGTTAGTTAAGAAGTTTGAAATAAAAGGGGAAGTAAATAGATAAATAAGGATTATGCTTCAACTGAAAAGTGAGTAGAAAACAATTTTAAAATGTTCAATTTGATTTTTAGACATTTTTATTTTAATAGCTTCTTATAAGAGGTGAAAGGAAGGAGTTGGTGAACTTGATGGCCTGGAGCACATGCTTTGCATGCAAGAGGCCTGAGTTTGGTCTTCAGCACTACATGGGCCTACAAGTTTCACGAGTGACCTCTTAAACTTAACACCTTACCTATGGAATGCTTAGATGTGTGTCCTAAAAAAAAAAATTAAAACAGTGAAAACAAAAGTTAGTAATGAGACCTAGAGACAATTCAATAGGCTAAGCACATGATTTGGAGGCAGAAGGTCTGGGGTCTGATCTGTAGTGTTACCTCAACCAGGAATGAACCCTAAGCATCCCACAAGGAGTATTCACTACACTGCCAGTTACAACCAAAAAACAAAAACAAAGTAAGTTGATAAAAAAAAAAAGAGAAGCAATCCAAAAACTAAGAGGTCATCAGAAAACAAAAATAAAAGCAGAAACAAAATGGTAGAAAAGAAATACCATATACTTGAATAATCCAGCTTTTGCAGTGCAGTGCCAGAGTCCAGTTTTGTGCAGATAAACCTACATTCAAGAACCAAACGAAGAAAACATAGAACACGAGAAGATAAATCAACATTAGATTATGTGGCAGACGTTTCCCATTATTTAAGACTGTCTTGAATGTTTTATGGCATGGGCCTTTCTCGGACATGGACTCTAAAACTAACGATACAGGGCATACCATGGAAACATCTCAAAAGAAATTCAAAAAGCAAAAAGGAGGTCCAGTCAAGGATATAACTAAAACTGAGATTCTATCACTAACGTGAACAAGAAATTTAAAAAGGCAAAAGTAAAAAGTCAAGGGGCCAGAGTGGTGACACGAGCAGTAAGGTGTCTGCCTTACTTGCACTAGCCTAGGATGGACCGCGGTTCGATCCCCCCAGTGTCTGTATGGTTCCCAAAGCCAGGGGACCATATGGGATGCCACGAATCGAACCCAGGTCCATCCCCGGTTGGCCATATGCAAAGCAAATGCCCTAGCATTCTGCTATTGCTCCAACCCTATCATAAAACTTTTAATGTAGGAAATATTTCTGACTAAATTGGACTTCAGGAGAAAGAAAAGCTGAATGATAAATAGTACTTAAAGACATTGAGTCATAAGTTAATCTTTCTACAAAGGATCTATCAAACCATCAGTTTTACCGGTCAAGTGTATTAAACTTTAAAGGAACTCATCAATTTGCTTTTATCCAAAGACTGCAAAGATTTCCCCCTTCATTTTATGATAGTGAAATCACTTTGATACTAAGTTAAGCCAGGTCTTTGGAGGAGAAATTATAGGCCAGCCCACTTGTAAATATTAATGAGAAATGAGACTCTGGTGCAATGTTTGTGGACAAAATCCTTTCAGCCTGGGGCACAGACTTCTCCCTGGAGTCTAGTCCAGGTCACAAGAAGTAGCCCAGGCTTCTCCCCTCTGATTCGCCACATCTGATGGATACTTTTCTTTTCTTAACTTTATTGATTTATTGGTTGGTTGGTTGGTTGGTTTTTGGGCCACATCCAGCGGTTCTCAAGTGTTACTCCTGGCTCTGTGCTCAGAAATTACCCACGGAAGGCTGGGGGACCATATGGGATGATATTCCCAGGTCAGCCACATGCAAGGCAAAAGCCCTACCGCTGTGCTATCTCTCTGGCCCCGCATCTGACAGATTCTAAGCAAGTCCCAATGAGTTTCCCAGGGAATGCGGCCATCCAGACTCCAGCCAGGTCACTGCTACAGACAGGGAAGTGTGCGGGAGAAATCTTGGTAGAGTCCTGCTCAGATCCCCGTTGGACCCTGCCCCAGACAGGCCTCAAGACCCTTCAAGCAACAGCTCCAGCAGACCAGGTTTGCGGCAGCTGGGAGCGCCAGAGGTCCTGGGGAGAGCTGAGTAGAGATGGTCTCCTCCAGAGAATGAGCCCCAATAAGGAATTCCCCTCACAGAGAGAAGGCAGCTCCACGACACCCACCTTGGGAAGGAGGTTCAGGTGCAGCAGAGCTTTTGTTCAAACTCAGCTCTGTACCAGGTTTGGCTCCCACTCAGGAATGTGCGAGCAACTCAGCCAGGTGGAGCTTGGAGATGAGGGAAAGGGGGGTCAGGCTGAGAGTGGGAGAGTCCTGCCGAAGAAGACAGCAGAAACCAAAGCCCTTCAGGTTCTAGGAGCAAGGCCAAGAAGTCCATCAGGAAAGGCAGGTCAGAGAGAGTTTGGGCCCTGAATTGAGGTGAACCTCAGCTGGACCTCTGGTTTTTTTTCACTGGCTGCTCTGTGATCTGGACAAGCACCTCGACCTCCCTTGGCCACAGTTTCTTCATCTACAGAAATGGAACCTACCAAAGACTGTGTTTGACACACAGGACGAGCTCAACCAATGGCAGCAGGCCTGTCAGAGAATCAAAGCTAGCAAATCCCCAAATCTCCAATACTTTATGGGTTTTGGGTTTGTTTGATTTGGGGGCCACATCAGGACTTACTCCAGGCTCTGTAATTAGAAATCACCCCTGGTGGTGCTCAGAGGACCATATGGGATCATATGGGATCCCAACAAGAGTTGGCCATGGGCAAGATGAGAACCCTACCTGCTGTATTGTTCTCTCCTATCCCAAAACTTCATGTTCATTGGTTTATTTAGATAGGCTTTGATTTGCTTTGTTTTAGGTGGGCAGTGGGTTTGGGGTACACCTGGCAATGTTCAGAGGATCACATAATGCAGGAGATTAAAGTGGGGTACCTCAGCCATGCAAAACAGGCACTTCAGCTTACTGAGCTCTCTCAGTACTTTCTATCTTATTATTATGGAGGTAATAGGGTTTACAGTGGTGTTAATGATCATGCTTCTGATATAACATTACTGCACCACCATCAAAGTGAACAAGACCCCTCCACCACTGATCAAGTCATTTCTA
The DNA here is from genome assembly GCF_024139225.1 of Suncus etruscus. Classification (NCBI taxonomy): domain Eukaryota; kingdom Metazoa; phylum Chordata; class Mammalia; order Eulipotyphla; family Soricidae; genus Suncus; species Suncus etruscus. The sequence continues at coordinate 131,713,899 of NC_064854.1, read as the reverse complement.
GTCATCTTGGCCGTTCCTCCCTTCCCATGTTTATTAATTTATAAAAATAAAATTTGCTCCTATTATATTATATCTTTTTTGTGATGCCAGGTATGAAACCCAGATTTCACACATGCAAGGCAAATGCTCTACAATTAAGTCCAGTGGTCCTTGAACTTTATAAACAGGGGGCCAGTTCACTGTCCCTTAGACTGTTGAAGGGTCAGACTATAGTAAAAACAAAAACTATGAACAAATTCCTATGCACACTGCATATATCTTATTTTGAAGTGAAGAAACAAGATGGGAACAAATACAATATTTGTGGCCCATGGGAGTCCCATCCTCATCCCCTGCTCCTGTCATTTTTAAATGTGTCTTATTTTATTATACAAGTAGCACTTTTTTTTTTTTTTTTTTTTTTTGGTTTTTGGGTCACATCCGACAGCACCCAGGGGTTACTCCTGGCTCTATGCTCAGAAATTGCTCCTGGCCAGCTCGGGGGACCATATGGGATGCAGGATTTGTTTCCCTTCTCAGCTTTGTTATTTCCTTCTGTCTCCCTATTTTTTGGGTCCTTTTGTTGAGCACTTTCTAATTCTATGAACTGTGTCATTAAGCTATTCAGGTAGGCCCCTTCTTCCTTCCTGATGTGTGCTTGCAAAGCTATAAATTTTCCTCTCAGGACCACTTTTGCTGTGTCCCATAGATTCTGGCAGTTTGTGTCTTTATTATCATTTTTTCCAGGAAAGTTTTGATTTCCTCTTTGATTTCATCTCAGACTCACTGGTTATTCAGTATGAGGCTGTTTAACTTTCAGGTGTTAAAGTTTTTTCTTCTGTGTCCCTTTGGAATTCACAAATAATTTCAGAGCCTTGTGGTCAGCGAAGGTAGCCTGCAAAATTTCTATCCTCTTGATATTATGAAGATAAGTTTTATGTTCCAGCATATAGTCTATCCTGGAGAATGTCCCATATACGTTAGAGAAAAATGTGTATCCAGGTTTCTGGGGGTGAAGTGTCCTATATATATCTACTAGGCCTCTTTCTTCCATTTCTCTTCTCAGGTCTAGTATATTCTTGTTGGGATTCAATCTGGTTGACCTATTCAGTGTTGACAAAGCCGTGCTGAGGTCCCCCACAATTATTGTGTTGTTATTGATATTATTTTTCAGATTTGTCAACAATTGTATTAAATATTTTGCTGGCCCCTTATTCTGTGTTTTCCTGAGTATAAAGTTTGCATCATCTGATATTAGTATGGCCACTCCAGCTCTTTTATGGGTGTTGTTTGCTTGGATAATTTTCCTCCAGCCTTTTATTTTGAGTCTATGTTTATTCTGACTATTCAGATGCGTTTCTTGTAGGCAGCAGAGGGTTGGATTGATTTTTTTGATCAATTTAGCCACTCTGTGTCTCTTAACTGGTGCATTTAGTCCATTGACATTGAGAGAAAGAATTGTCCTGGGATTTAATGCCATTTTTATATTGAAATTTGGTGTGTCTTTTGGTCAGTCTTGTCTAAAAGTAGGTCTTTCGGTTTTTCTCTTAAGACTGGTTTTGAGTCTGTAAAGTTTCTGAGCTGTTGTTTGTCTGTGAAACCATGTATTCTTCCTTCAAACCTGAAAGTGAGTTTTGCTGGGTGCAGTATTCTAGGCGAAGCATTTATTTCATTGAGTTTTGTCACTATGTCCCACCACTGCTTTCTGGCCTTGAGTGGGATGCTGGGATTTGAACCACCATCCTTCTGCATCTAAGGCAAATGCCTTACCGCTGTGCTATCTCTCCGACCCCCACATTTTTATTCTTAAAAAAAGAAAAAACATATCAAGGTCTTTAATCCATTTGGATTTTACCTTTGTACATGGTGTTAGCTGGGGGTCTGAGTTCGCTTTTTTGCAAGTGGCTAACCAGTTGTGCCAACACCACTTGTTGAATAGGCTTTCCTTGCTCCATTTAGAATTTCTTGCTCCTTTATCAAAAACTAGGTTGTTATATTTCTGAGGAACCTTCTCTGAGTACTCAAGCCTATTCCACTGATCTGAGGGTCTGTCTTTATTCCAATACCATGCTGTTTTTATAACTATTGCTTTGTAATACAGCTTAAAATTGGGGAAAGTAATGCCTCCCTATTCCTTTTCCCAAGGAGTGCTTTAGCTATTCGAGGGTGTTTATTGTTCCAAATGAATTTCAGAAGTGTTTGATCCTCTTCTTTGAAGAATGTCATGGGTATCTTTAGAGGAATTGCGTTAAATCTGTACAATGCTTTTGGAAGTATTGCCATTTTAATGATGTTGATCCTGCCAATCCATGAGCAAGGTATGTGTTTCCATTTCCGTGTGTCCTCTCTTATTTCTTGGAGCAGTGTTTTATAGTTTTCTTTGTATAGATCCTTCACATCTTTAGTCAGGTTGACTCCAAGATATTTGAGTTTGTGTTGTACTTGATATCATATCTGAAGCTACAAGGTACATAGAACAACATGTAGGTGAAACACTCCAGGACATTGAGACTAAAGGCATCTTTAAGGAGGAGACAGCACTTTCCAAACAAGTGGAAGCAGAGATAAACAGATGGGAATATATTAAGCTGAGAAGCTTCTGCATCTCAAAGGAAATAGTGCCCAGAATACAAAGGCCACCCACTGAGTGGGAGAAATTATTCACCCAATACTCACCAGATAAAGGACTAATATCCAAAATTTACAAGGTACTGACAGAACTATACAAGAAAAAAACAACTAACCCCATCAAAAAATGGGGAGAAGAAATGAACAGACACTTTGAAAAAAAAAGAAAGGCAAATGGCCAAAAGGCACATGAAAAGATGCTCAACATCACTAATCATCAGGGAGATGCAAATCAAAACTACTATGAGGTACCACCTCATGCCACTGAGATTGGCACACATCACAAAAAAGGAAAACAAGCAGTGCTGGCGGGAATGTGGAGAGAAAGGAACTCTCTTTCACTGCTGGTGGGAATGCCGTCTAGTACAACCTTTATGAAAAGCGATATGGAGATTCCTTCACAAACTGGAAATTGAGCTTCCATATGATCCAGCTATACCCACTCCTAGGAATATACCCGAGGAACACAAAATATAATACAAAAATCCCTTCCTTACAAAAATTCATTGCAGCGCTATTTACAATAGCCAGACTCTGGAAACAACCAAGATGCCCTTCAACAGATGAGTGGCTAAAGAAACTGTGGTACATATACACAATGGAATACTATGCAGCCGTCAGGAGAGATGAAGTCATGAAATTTTCCTATACATGGATGTACATGGAATCTATTATGCTGAGTGAAGTAAGTCAGAGGGAGAGAGAAAGACGCAGAATGGTTTCACTCATCTATGGGTTTTAAGAAAAATGAAAGACATTTTTAGCAGTATCTCAGAGACAAGAGAGATGAGGGCTGGTAGGTGCAGCTCATGACATGAGCTCAATCACATAGAGTGATGAGTGCAGTTGGACAGATGACTACACTGAAAACTATCATAACAATGTGAATGATTGAGGGAAGTAAAAAGCCTGTCTCGAGTACAGGTGTGCGGGGTGGTGGGGAAGAGGGAGATCTGGGAAATTTGGTGGTGGGAATGTTGCACTGGTGAAGGAGGTTGTTCTTTACATGACTGTAATCATACAACTATAATCATATTTGTAATCATGGTGTTTAAATAAAGATAATTATAAAAAAAAGTACCAAATTAAAAAAAAAAGAAAAAACAGAAAATGCTGATCAGAATGCTGATCAGAAAAGAAAAATTGACTCTCTTTTCATCCCTTCAGCCAATATAACCACTACAGACATGTGGTGTGAATCCTTTCTAACTTTGGTCAAACTACACTCTCACATACACTATACTGGTTCCCAACTGCTTTTTCCTCTCCACACTCCACTCCTTTCATGTTAGTCTCTTTTTTATGGTACAGAGCACTCCACAGATATGGCCAGGCCTCAGTAAACTGAAGCCACATCAGCTGCTCTCCACCAGCTCTGAACCATCTGCTCTCCAGGACACAAAATTTTGGCTGCAAAATTCTGTTGCTGCCATACTGTGAGGGAGCAGAAGGGTAAGATCCCTCTTTCCCACACCACTTGCAAAAGACCTTACCAAGGACAAAAGCAATGTGACACAACCCCAAATTCTGGTGGAAATGCAGGCATTGCATAAGCCAAACTAGCTACTAGCCAAACTGCTCCCCTGCCCCAGTCAAGTAAAAAGATGATCCATATGAAGTCAGTAATTCCTCAGCCACACTTTTCTGGACCCCCACTTATCGGCAGATCCCCCACTCACCCGGAGCTGTGGATTTGGATTTGAAATGAGTGAGGATTTGGATTTAGAGATTGTCACCAGAGGGCTAGAGAAAAAGAAAGATGTGAGGGAGGGGGGTGTCCAGAGAGCCTGTCTCCATGCCACTCCGAGCCAACTATGACTGTTCAAATATGTGTTTGACTGTTAACAGGATAAGTTTTCTAGCACAGCGATAGAATGGGCAACTTTTTTATACATGCAAAGAAAAAAGGGGATAGGGCTAAATAGGAATGCGTAGTGTCATTTTACAGAAGTAAATGCAAGCCCAGAAGGGCTCAGCCTTTTTCCCAGAGTCCACACAGCAATGATAGGGTGGTCAAACCCTAACTGCCATTGCTTCCCTGCACCCTGGAAGCCCCCACAGGGCTGGGGCTATTTTAAGGTCATAGGGGGCGGAATATTTTCCACACCAGGCCCTGCAATCAGCCAGCTTACCCTTCAGCAACCCCAACTCCTTAGAGATTTCTTGGGAAGAACAATCGATCTGTAGCCCAGGAAGGCAGCCAGTGGAAAGTGAGGTGCACGGGCCCCCATTCCAACTCCATGGACTTGCTGCTTATTCATCAATAAAACAATACTCGGTCTATTTCGGGCACCTGGAATTTTCTACTTGACTAAGCTGGGAAGTGGCTGCCAGCCCACGTCTCTGCCCTGCTCACCGCCTGGAACAGAACTGAGAAACGTGATCGCCGCCGTGTAAGGGGATCTGCAGCCAGGCCTCATTCCTGATTTCCTTGCCTTTGTCCCATTCCAGAAAGCCCAGGTGTGTTCTCTTCCTCCTCCAGGGGGTCAGAAGGGAGCCTTTCGGGCAAATTTGGATGCCGTGCCCTACGTGGTTTCTGCAGGAGCAGAAGGCAAGCCCCAGCCTCGATATTGTGTAGCTGTGGGGCCTTGCACAAGTTACTGACCATTCTGATCGCCAGCTTTCTCTTAGGAGTATCTAGGCCACCCTTAAAGGAGCAGGTTTGGTGCAGGGGCTGTGTCGAGTTCTTACAGGCGCTGTTACTCCAGGAATGAGGAAGGGCTATTCTGGAAGATTCTCAGATTGTCCTCTGGCCCTACTGCTGGCCAGCTCAATTCTAAAGAGAATTGAGAAGTGAATTTCTTCCCAAAATAATTTTAATCAAAATCTGTGCTTCTATTTATGATATAATCTAGGATGGATTTTTAAAAACTGGAAGTATGAAATATCATCATGAAAGAAAACCAGCCCTGTAAGAGTCCTGTATATAAGGTCACATGACTGGTAAATGAACAGCATTAAGCCAGGCATCTCTAGTGTGCCTAGTTTTTGTTTATGTATTACCAGTTACCACCAAATCAGCAGCTTCAAATAGCTATCATAATTTCCCTAGACAGGCGTGCAGGCCAGGCTTAGCTCTGTCCTCTGCTCAGAGTTTCACAAGACTGCAAGCAAGCAGTTTGTTGGGGCATGTTCTGCTCTAGAAGCTTGCAGAGTAAGAAGCTGCTTCTGAGCTCATTCATGGTGTTAGCATAAAATTCACTTCTTTGTGGTTGTAGGACGGGGGCACCAGATGCTTGCTGGCTGTTCCCTAGAGGCCACATGCTCCTCTAGAGGTTATCACAAACCAGCCACTGGGGCCAGGCCTCATTTTTTATTTCCTTGCCTTTGTCTCATTCCAGTTTGCCCTGGAAATTTTTGGCATGGCTGCCCCTTTTTATCCAGTCAGCAAAGAACCTCTCATTAGTTCCTACAATATGGAGTCTATCACCCAATCACTCTCTCTCTCACTCACTCCCTCCCTCCCTCCCTCCCTCCCTCACTCACTCACTCACTCTCTCTCTCACACACACACAAATGAACATTACACATATAAAAATTATATTCCCAGCCCAAAGCAAAAGAGCATTTGCTTTGCATATAACCAACCCGCATTTCAATCCCCAGCAACTCATATAGTCCCCCAAGCACTGTCAGGAGTATTCCTGCATGCAGAGCCAGTAGTAACCCCAGAGCATAGCCAGAACAAATAAATTATATATATATATATATATATATATATATATATATATATATATATATATAACATATATTTCATTTTCATGTATTACATAACATATCATACTATAATTTAATAAATACATTTGTATATTGAGTGTACATGTCTATATAAACTACATGTATTAAATCTTTCATTGACTAGTAAAAGTTCCAGATCCTCCCCATAAACATACACGCATGTAAACATACATACACACATATTCTGGGTAATAGAGGGTATAGCGCCATCATGAGATAATGGAGTTGGTTGGATTACTTTACTTTGGGGTACTTCATGCTTCTTTCACCACCTCAGCTCTTCTTTTCCACATTAACTTCCCTCAAATCCACTATCTGTAAGAAAAAGCTCAGAGATGGCATCTGTGAAGTTAATTTCCCATTGCAAATATCTGATCATATTCTGAGCTAAGGAAAACGTCTCTAGTGACAGTGACTCAGATACATGGAACCCACCTCTGGACACTACACAATGTAAGGCTTTAAGGGGGAGCAGAAGTGTGCACAGTCTCTGAACACATACCAAAAAGCTGAAAAGACTGCTCTTTTGGTTGCAGCAGCCCCTGAGTGAAGAGGAAGAAAAAAAAATGTATTGGCACTTGTAGTTGGAAATCTAGTAGCAATGATACCAGGAGAAGTTAAATCTTGGGACCCTCAGATTAAATCTTCCCAGATGTAGTCCTTTTCTTCCTCAAGATTTCACCATCCTTCCTGGCTAGTCTCATTCATTGGTCAATCTTCCTCTCACAGAAACTCCCAATAGTTGTAGGTTAGAATCATTTTTATAGTTAAAAGGAGGGTATAAAAGACTGGAGGGAAAATGTCATGACTTCATCTCTCCTGACAGCTGCATAATATTCCATTGTGTATATGTACCACAGTTTCTTTAGCCACTTGTCTGTTGAAGGGCATCTTGGTTGTTTCCAGAGTCTTGCTATGGTAAATAGTGCTGCAATAAATATAGGTGTAAGGAAAGGGTTTTTGTATTGTATGTTTGTGTAATTTTGTGTAATGAAATTTTCCCTATACATGGATGTACATGGAATCTATTATGCTGAGTGAAATAAGTCAGAGAGAAAGAGAAAGATGGAGAATTGGTCTCACTCATCTATGTGTTTTAAGAAAAATGAAAGACATTTCTCAACAATTTTCAGAGACAAAAGAGAGGAGGGCTGGACATTACAGCTGACCTCATGAACCTCACCTCAAAGAGTGATGAGTTTAGTTAGAGAAATAACTACATTGCGAAACTATCCTAACAGTGAGAATATATGAGGGAAATAGAAAGCCTGTCTAGAGTGCAGGTGGGGACGGGGAGAGGAGGAGGAATATTTGGGTCATTGGTGATGGGAATGTTACACTGGTGATGGGAGGGTGTCATCTTATATGATTGAAACCCAACCACAGTCATGTTTGTAACCAAGGTGTTTAAATAAAAAATATTAATAAAAATAAAGTATTATCAGAAACAAACAAAAAAGAAGACTGGAGGGAAAAAGAAGTAGTAGGAAGGAAGATGGTATGTGGGAAGAAGTCATGTAGATGACACTAAAGGGGTGGGTAAAATATAAAAGAACTAGAATGCAGGCAGAAAAGACTAACTTTTCATTTGTAGTCAATTACTTTCAGTGTGTTCTGCAAGGTGCTAATAGTCATTAGATAAGCCAAGGGCTTCAGGGTCAATCGCTGGGGCTAAGCCCAAGGGAGCAGTTTTCTTTCCTGTGCCACCTATACTTGTTTATACTTGCAGCAAAGACTTATGGGCTCCAGTATTACTCAAACCTATATCTTGTCCCACTGGTGGTCACAGGAGCTACTGAAGGCAGGGGAGTGAGATAAGATGACAGCCAAAGTGTTCTGGGAAGAACCACAATGAGAGGCCCACAGGAGGTGACTATAAGCATTCATCTACAGGTCCAGGAGTCATCGACAGAAGCAGAAATAAAGGCACACAGAGAGAGGAGATACAGAAAAATACATAAATTGACTTAGATTTGGAGATGGTCATAGTGAAAATTTGGTTTGATTTATTTTAGCTTTTCCACTGAAAACAGAGGTAGTGCAAGAATAAAACATGGACTCTGATGCTCAGTGAAATCATAATCAGCTCTGCCCCCACTTTGTCATTTATGCAAAGGTTTTGCTCTCTTCTGAATCTCAATTTTCTTCCATGTGCATTTGTTTGGGGCCTACTCAGGGCTTACTCCTGGCCCTTGTGCCTCGGGAATTACTCTTGGTGATATTTTAGGGACATATGCTAGTGCCTGGATTAAACCAGAGTCCTGCTACTTGCAAGGTGAGCACTTTATCCTTTGTCCCATCTCTCCAGAACCAATCATTTCCTTACTTTTAAAAGAGAAAATCAATCTCTTTTTTTACTCAGGCCTTTGTAAGAATTCCAAGGTAAATGTGAAGAGACCGTCTAGTTATAAGAAAGTGTCAGGCCATGAGGCGGACTTTACAACCTGGCACTTAAGCAGCTCTGTTCTGAAGCAACGTAACTTTTGACAAAACAAGAGGCAATTGTTTTCAGGCACTGGGAGCAGGCAGTGCAGAGTGAGCACTTTGATTCTCAGAATGTGAGCCATCCCCTCCATCATCAGGTTCTTGTCTGAGAAATTCCTGAGATTGGCGCAGGACACTGAAGCCCAAACAGAATACAATAGTCCCTCTGAGCTCCAAAGACAAAGATCAGGGTTTAGGACAACTTGGAGAATGAAAGATTGACTCTGAAGGGCAGGAGTCTGGGGAAGGGGGTTTCAGAAACCTGGAGAAGATCCTGGGACCCTCACATCTTTATCCAAAAGCAATATTTGAACATAGCTAGGTGAGACTCTTCAAAGCTTCCCAGAGAGAACACCTAGGGGACTGAGAGACATTGAAGTATCCCTTCCTCCATGCATACAGTTAAAACACCAGAAAGGGGGTTGTCTCCAGGAGCCTTGAGTAGCAATGACCAGGCTCTGGATAGACCTGCCCTAGCCAAAGCTACAGCCAAATCCTCCCAGGTCCACAGGGAAGAGTGTCAGAGTTATTCAGGATTAATAAAATGAGGGGAAGTCTGGAAGGAGCCAGAGCCATAGTACGATGCCTTGCATGCAGTTGATCTGGGTCCCATCCCCGGCATCTCATATGGTCCCCCCAGCACCGCCAGGAGTAATCCCTGAATGCAGAGCCAGGAGTAATTCCTGAAAATTGTTGGTGCAACCCAAAAACAACAGCAAACAAATTTCAGAAAAACTCAGAAAATAGTTGTGCATTGCACAATTTTTTCCTAAGAATGTATAAAATCAAACTCAGAATTTCAGTGGGATCAAATGTACTGCACACTAAAATAAAATATAAGACTCTTCAGAAAGAAATAACAGAATCCAGAGTTGGACAATGTGTCACATACATATGAAATATATTAAAAAGACTAAAATTTTCTAGGCATAGAAAGAATCTAGAAGATATAATTCTATTCCAAGAAAAAAAAGTCAGGGGCTGGAGTGGGTGGCCTACAGTGGTAGGGCATTTGCCTTGCATGCACTAACCTAGGACAGACTATAGTTTGATCCCCCGGCCTTCCATATGGTCCCCCAAGCCAGGAGCGATTTCTGAGTGCATGCCCGAAGAGTAACATCTGAGCATCGCCGTTGTGAACCCAAAAAGCATATATAAAAAAAAAAAGAAAAAAGTCGATAGAAAGTGACTTCAAATGGCCCATGTGAATAACAAATATCAAATATCAGACAAAGACCCTACAGTTTCCACTCCAGTGTTTGGCACGGAACAGATACCCCAGTAAGTGCCAGCTGCTCTTTTGCCATTTGTGTAAACACAATAAATCATGACCCTGCACCAACTCTTCAAGTGAGTGCTTCAAATCTCTGTGCCTCAGCTTCCCCACTTGTTGAATAAGGAAGTTAGGAGGAGTATCTGCAAGGGCCTTTTATCTTCAGGATTATTTGTCCACCATAGAAATTGTTCTCAGTCTGGATACACTGAACGAGGTCCTAGAAGAACTGGTTAGAGAAGGAATCAGATCCACTTCTAATACCTCGGGGAAAACTTTTCTGGGATGTAGAATAACAGGTAGAATAACATGGGGCTGTGGCAAAAACTGAGCTACTTTTCCAGAAGAGCCTTTCTTGAGAAATGTCTCCTAGCAAACCAACTTCACCGCCCAGTACAGCTTTCAGGGACCTTTGGAGAAACACAAAGGCTTTTTGTGGCAGCCTTCTTCAAAAGCCCAGGTTGCAACTGCTGATCTGCCCAGATTGCCAACGTGAAATACAGAGATCATGTGGAGGGGTGTGCCGGCGGTAGAGGAAGGGTATCCACCCACACACACCCTCGGCTCCTTTGTGACATGATCAAGGTCTCTCTTCAGGACTTGGAGCAAGGCCTAAGTTCACACCTAAGTTCAACACCAGGCTGCCTCTCTTACTAGACAAGACTCTCCCTCTCTGTGTTACATGATTTGTGCTCAATTTAGGCCCCTTCTCCCTAGACCATACCCATCACCTCTTTGCTGCAGATGTTTGACCACTACCAAGAGCATTCTCTCCAGAACACTTGACCTTGACTGATGAGAGCTGTCTCCTGCAGGTGAGAGCTGGCCAATTTGCCTTCGATCTTTCCCATGATCCAATGGCCCAAAACCACTTGAAGTGGTTATGGAAAGCCCAGTCCCCTTGCCTCCTGGAGGGACAATGGTGTAGCTTTACCAGCACTCAGAACGGACCGTGCTATCAATCTGAAATTGGACTTCCGCTGACCCCACATCTTTGCTTACTTTTCCCCCTTTTACTTCCTTCCCTTATACCTTTGCAGATTTCACGTGAGGGCACTCCCTCAGTAAGCCACCTGCAAAGAGCTGTCCTCAGATCAGATCACTCCACCTCAGATCACTGAAAAATACCAAAAAAACATCTGGCACACAGTGCGTGATTAGGAAATAGCCATCATTCTTCTCCTCCTCAGTAGCATCACTGTAATTACAGACAGGCCTGGGATCAGAGGACACTTCCAGCGAGGACAGGGCAGCAGTCAGGCTTAGGTTGAGGGGATGATAATTAAATTGGACATACTAATATAGCTAACAAAGAATTATAGATTTTCATGCCTTTCTAGACTAATATTATGAACTATTTTTCTATTATAAAAGGAATACAATCCCCTCAAAACAAAAATATTGAAGAAATTCTGAGATATATTAAAACAAGTGTGAACAAATTAATAATTTCCCTTCATTTGAGTATAATCACTGTGGACATTTTGATTTGAATCTTTCCAAAATTTTTTCACATAAACTTACATAAAACACATATATACACATATTTGTAGGCATATTTACATAATGCAGACAAAAGTTATATAGATTTCACAAAATATAGAATGCTAAATATGTTATAGATTGCATGTATGATAATATGAAATACAATTTTGCTATTAACAAAGTGAAATCTCACACTCTACACACTAGTCTATAAAATTGGGCTCCTTTTTCCCTTGGTTTTCATAATAAAGCTAATGAGTCTCTTCTGTGTTTGTTAACATAGATCTACAGTATCACTTATAGCCACAGTAGTTATATTTTTTATTGGTGACAATACAATTTATAGAATCATTTTTTATCTCTGGTCATTTATTGTAACTTTTTTTGTTACCATTACAAACACTAATGTCTAATGCATACCCTTGATCACATGTATCTTTGTACATGTGTTCCAGACTTTTCTTATAATGAATTCCTAGAAATGGAAGCACACAGCCATGGAGTGCACACATCTCCCTACAGAGGGCCAGTACTACTCACTCTCTCTAGGACTCCCATTTCCCCCACTAGGTATCCAGCCCTTTCCAGTACAGGTATTATTTTTGCTGTAATTTTTGCCAATCTGATAGGCAAAGAAAAAATAATACTCCATTGTTGCTTGAGTGTGGATTTCCTTGGCTTCTGAGGGAGGCTAAGTGTCTTTTTCTTCTATGTGCACTTCTTGGATTTCACCTACTGAGAACTGCCATTGTCCAACTGGTGAGGCTCTTTTGGGTGTCCCTTCTCTGCCCTTCCCCGCCTTTCCCCACAGTCTCAGTGGCTCTCCTGGAGTGTGATTTCATACTATCTCAGTGTTTGCTTCCTACAGGACTGGCCTCATAGGAAGGCAGAACCTGAGCTCTCAGCAACCACTCAGAGCTAGCTGGGATTTGTAAACAATTGTAAACCCTGATGTGATTCCCCACCCATCCTCAAGTAAAATAAAATGGGAAGGGAGAAAAATAACCAGAATTCCAATGATAAGAATCTTTTCTCTGGGGCTAGAGTGATAGTAGAGCAGGAAGGACATTTGCTTTGAACAAAGCTGTCCTGGGTTTGATATCAGCCATCACATCTGGTCTCCTGAGCACCACCAGGAGTAACTTCTGAGCAAAAAGCCAGGATTAACCCCTGATCAAACCAGTTGTGACCCCCAAAAAGAGCCTTTCCTCTGGAAAGCTGAGCTCAGCCCACATACAAAAAAAACACGCGACATCTCAGAAGAGCAAACTTTGTGTCCATAAGTAAGAACTTGAAAAAATTAATTCTTTTCATGGGAAAACCTGACAGACAATAGAATAGGTCCAGACTCCAAAATAACCTAGTTAATGGAAATGGGCCCTTGAAATAGATTAAAGTGAGACTAGGGAATTGCTTGGTGGTCAAGCATCGTTGCCCCTCTGCCCTACCTGTGTATTCCAGCCCTAATAAATGACCTATAAAATGACCTTATAAATGGCCCTATAAACTACCACTCAGATGGTCCTAGTGGCCCCAAACTCACTGGGCCCCAACAGAACTACCTTGCCAGGCACAAGCATTGAAAGTTTTGGTCTGGTTGACCAAGTATCAAGGGTTTTAAAAAGAAGATGGTCTGAGAGATATTAGAGCAGTTAGGGGTACCCTGGATTCTAGTCTCAACACCCACATGGTTCCCCCAGGACATGTCAGTAGAGCCCTGGACATCCCCAGCCTGCAAGAGGACTGGGAACGCCCAGCACCACAGGAAGCTCAGGCAGCTTCATGCCTCCCGGCCTTTGCACTGAATCAACCAACCAATTGGTATAGAATCACCCCCTGAGGCCCTGAAATCCTGCGCATTGCTGGGGAACCCCTATAAGAAAGAAATAAGTCAAGTGATAAAGCAAGTTGCAGAACAATGCATTTGGTGTGAGTTTCTTTGCGATTTTCAGGATTGGAGGGAGACACTCCTAGTGATACAGGACAAGGATCAACTCTTGGGACTCCAGCATGATCATTCATTGCAAGCCTTTGAGTCAAGTCCTACCCACCCCTGTTTCGCACTTTTCAAAAGGATGGATGAGAATTACTCCAGCACACTTGGCGGACCACTTCGTACATGAGGAGGTTTAGAGACTGGTGTGGGCCCCTCAGAACACAGAGCCTGGTTGCGCTCTACAGTGCAGGTTCTGGGGCCTGGAGTGAGAAATGCTGCCTGTAGATTTCTTCAGAGCTCTCTGAACTAGTCTTTCCAGGGTGAGCTAGGGGGGTTTTCATATCTGAAACATTACCATCATTGAACATTCCCCCCCTGAGAGCCTTGTCATAGCTTTCAAGCATGCAAACCTGAGCTCAAGCATTTCTCTACCACAAGCTAGAAAATACATCTGTAAAGTGAGGTGGGGCTGGAGAGATAGCATGGAGGATGTAGGGCATTTGCCTTGCATGCAGAAGGACGGTGGTTCAAATTTCAGCATCCCATATGATCCCCCGAGCCTGCCAGGAGTGATTTCTGAGCATAGAGTCAGGAGTAACCCCTGAGAGCTGCCAGGTATGATCCAAAAACCAAACCAAAACAAAACAAAAACATCTGTAAAGTGAGTTGACAAAATGCTACTTTACTGAGCTATAACAGGTTTAAAATCATACCTGTTGTGTGGTTAGCCCAATGCCTGTCACATGAGCAGCTCAAGGACTAGGAGGGAGGATATGATGCTGTAGATAATTTCCCAACATAGTGTCAACTCCCTGTTCTGAGCCTCTGTAAAATGAGATGGTGTGAACCTACGCAGAAAGTGTAGTGAATCAACCTAAATCTCCACCAGGACTAGATAAAGACCACTGTGGCATTCTGCAGTGAAATACTGCTCAACTATGAAAACAAAGAAACCATACCCTTGTTCACAGAGTGGAGGGTAACTTGAAGAGATGAGGACAAAACAAATACGTCCATGACATGAAGAACCATCAAATGGTCTCACTCATGTGGCATACAAAACCAGGCAAACCAACTAACAAGAACAGCAGAACTAAGCCTTACTGTGAAAATGATGAGTGTTACCGGTAGGGAAAGGGGAGTGCGGGAGCAGTGGGCAGTGCCACGGTCTGAGCTGTGCTGGGGGTGCAGTGAGAGACAGAGAGAGCTGCGACTCCTGTAACCAAAGATAGATCTCTACAGTCTCAGAAGACATGGGCCACCTAACTGAAGACGAAAAGAAAGAACACATCAAAGACATTCTAACGCTCCCTTGGTACTGTTCCCCATCCTTTTATGTTCCCACTCCACGCCAGCTGTAACCACTGTCCTGCCCCTTTTTTTAAGGAACCATGAGTCACTCTCTTGCTTTTAATGCCATATATCAGTTCTTGATAGGCAAGACCATAAAGAACCTTTCTAGGGGCCTGGAGAAGTAACGGCAAGTACTGCTGACCCTGATCCCTAAGCCCTGAGAGTTGCCAAGGATGGTCTAAAATTCCTTCCCCAAAAAATGATGATTGGGCTGGAAAAATAGCCAGGAGGATAAAGCACGTGTCTTACATGTGATTGACTCTAGTAAAAAGCCCTGGCACTGCCACTGCATATAGTTCCTCAAAGATTCATCAGGGACAGAACCCTAAAAACTGCTGAGTACTAGTGGGAGCCCAAATTGAAGAGAAGTAAAGAAGTGATGTTATGTGAATAAACAGGCATGTATGAAAATATCAGGAGCAGGAATTGTTTGTAATAATGAAACATTGGAAATAACCTAAACATTTAAAGAAAGGAATTTGATTTTTAAATTTTTTTTTTTTGGTTTTTGGGCCACACGCCTGACTGCTCAGGGGTTACTCCTGGCTATGCGCTCAGAAGTTGCTCCTGGCTGGGGGACCATATGGGACACCGGGGTGATCGAAGCGTGGTCCATCCAAGGCTAGCGCAGGCAAGGCAGGCACCTTACCTCTAGCGCCACCGCCCAGCCCCTGATTTTTAAATTTTTTAAGGCAGCTCAGTATTTTATTATTCATTAAAGTTGATAAGAATGACTCAGAGGGCTGGAGCACAGGGGTGTTTGCATTGCATGCAGTTGACCCAGGTTCAACCCTTGGCAATCCATCTGGTCCCCTACGCGTGCCAAGAGTAACCCCTGAAAGCTGTGGTCTAAATTTAAAATAAGAGTGAAATGGAGAGCTATATAAATAGTATGGCAGTCAGGGCTACATAGGTTCCATACCCCACTACCCCATATGGTCCCCAGAGTACTGCCTAAAATTATTTCTATGGGCAGATCCAGAAGTGGTCCCTAAGCATGGCCATATATAACCCCAAAACAAAACAACAAGAAATGAGTGAAGTAGATTGGGGCAGGGAGATAGTGTATGCACCTGACCAGAGTGTGGTTCCTGGCACCACATGGTCCCAAGCATCACCTAATGTGGTTATGGAGTCCCCTGAGCACAACCAGGGTATCCCTAGTGGTCACAGCACCAGTAGGGGCCATTGCAGCACTGTATTCTCAGGCCTTATAATTGAACTGATCAATTATTTCTAGGAAGAAAATATTTTCAGGATGGACACACAACCCCCTCAGTACCTTTTGGGATCCTCTTCCAGACTCAAAAAGAATGAAGTGATCCACATTTACTAGCATACAAATCAATCCCAGATATAGTGTAGATGTTACCAACACAAGCTTAAAACAGCATAAACAACAGCTAAAATATATATTCAACCTCAAAACCACCTTACAGCTTTGAAGAAAGGGATGTCATTTGGTTAAGAGGGGTCCAGAAGAAATTATTTATTTATTCGATTCATTCATTCATTTAGGTTTTTTAAGCCACACCTGGCAGTGCTCAGGGGTTACTCCTAGCTCAGCACTCAGAAATCATCACTTCTGGCAAGCTTGGGGGACCATAAGAGGATGCCTGCCAGAATTGAATCCAAGTTCGTCCCTGTCAGCCACGTGCAAGGCAAATGTCCTACCTCTGTGCTATCGCTCCAGTACCCAGAAGAAATTCTTTATACTTATATATTTTTAAACCATTCTAAAGGTTTAAAGCAGCCAGCTTATTTAGGATTGTCTGAGCTAGTCTCCATACCTTTGATTAGTAATTTTGGGAGGGGTCACACTGGCACCACTCAGGGGTAACTGTTAGCAAGGTTGGGGGAGCATATGGGATACAAGGAAACAAACCCAGCGTGGGCACAGCTGTGTGCTATCACTCAACAAAATCTACCTACAAAATCCTAGGTTAGATGGAAGGATCTGTCTCCTGGGTATGGGGTGGCTCCTCCCATTGGGTCCTCACTAGGGGCACAGGGACCTCACCTAGTGTGCTAGGTCTCTAGACAGGAGGGACAAAAAAGGACTGAGCAGCAAAATAAGACAGAGTGACACAGTGAGTAAATTGCTACATGGGCAGCAACACTCAGAAATCTCAGAGATACTGCTGATGAAAGCAAACACACAAAAAAGGCAATTTCATAATACCTCTTAGATGAAGTTTTGAAAGAACAAGATAAATAAATATGAGGACCTGAGCGATAGCACAGCAGTAGGATTTGCCTTGCACGCGGCTGCCCTGGACAAACCTGTGTTCAATCTCCGCCACTCCATATGGTCCCCCAAGTCAGGAGTGATTTCTGTGAGCACAGCCAGGAGTAACCCCTGAGTATCACCATGTGTGGCCAAAAAAAAAGAAGGAAAGAGGAAGGAAGGAAGGAAGGAAGGAAGGAAGGAAGGAAGGAAGGAAGGAAGGCGGAAGGAAGGAAGGAAGGAAGGAAGAGGAAGAGCGTCGAGAAGGAAGAAGGAGAGAAGGAAGGAAGAAAGAAAGAAAGAAGAGAAAGAAGAAAGAAAGAAAGAAAGAAAGAAAGAAGAAAGAAAGAAAGAAGAAAGAAAGAAGAAAGAAAGAAAGAAAGAAAAAGAAAGAAAGAAAGAAAGAAAGAAGAAAAAGAAGAAGAAGAAAGAAAGAAAGAAAGAAAGAAGAAAGAAAGAAAGAAAGGAAAGGAAGGAAAGAAAGAAAGAAAGAGAAGAAAGAAGAAAGAAAAGGAAGAGAGAGAGAAAGAAAGAAAGAAAAAGAAAGAAAGAAAGAAGAAGGAAAGAGATAGAAAAGAAAGAAAAGAAAAAGAAAGAAAGAAAAGAAAAAGAAAGAAAGAAAGAAAGAAAGAAAGAAAGAAAGAAAGAAAGAAAAGAAAGAAAGAAAGAAAAAAAAAGGAAAGAAAGAAAGAAAAGAAAGAAAAGAAGAAAGAAAGAAAGAAAGGAAAGAAAGAAAAGAAAGAAAGAAAGAAGAAAGAAGAAAGAAAGAAGAAAAAGAAAGAAAGAAAAAGAAAGAAAGAAAGAAAGAAAGAAAGAAAGAAAGAAAGAAAGAAGAAAAAGAAAGAGAGAAGAGAAAGAAGAAAGAAAGAAAGAAAGAAAGAAGAAAAAAAGAGAAAGAAAGAGAGAGAGAAAGAAGAAAGAAGAAAGAAAGAGAGAAAGAAAGAGAGAAGAGAAAGAAAGAAGAAAGAAAGAAAGAAAGAAAGAAAGAAAGAAAGAAAGAAAGAAAAAAGAAAGAAAGAAAGAAGAAAGAAAAAGAAAGAAAGAAAGAAAGAAAGAAAGAAAAGAAAGAAGAAGAGAAAGAAAGAGAAAGAAGAGAGAGAAAGAAAGAGAGAAAGAAAGAGAGAGAGAAGAAGAAAGAAAGAGAGAGAGAGAGAAAGAAAGAAATAAAGAAGAAAGAAAGAAAGAAAGAAAGAGAGAGAGAGAGAGAAAGAAAGAAAGAAAGAAGAAAGAAAGAGAGAGAGAGAGAGAGAGAGAGAAAGAAAGAAAGAAAGAAAGAAAGAAAGAAGAAAGAAAGAAAGAAAGAAAGAAAAAGAAAGAAAGAAAGAAAGAAAGAAGAAAGAAAGAAGAAAGAAAGAAAGAAAGAAAGAAAGAAAGAAGAAAGAAAGAAGAAAAGAAAGAAAGAAAGAAAAAGAAAGAAAGGAAAGAAAGAAAGGAGAAGGAAAGAAAAGAAAGAAAAGAAAGAAAGAAGAAAGAAAGAAAAAAAGAAAGAAAAAGAAAAGGATGAAAGAAAAGAAACGAAGAAGAAAGAAGAAAGAAAGAAGAAAGAAAAAGAAGCTCAGGGGTAGCTCCTGACTGTGCTCAGAAATCATTCAGGGGACTATTTGGGATACCGGGATCAAACCTGGGTCTGTCCAGGGTCGCCACATGCAAGGCAAATGCTCTACTGTTGTCACTCTGGTCCATAACAGTCATTTCTGAGTGAAGATTCAGGAGTATATTCCTGAGTGCAGCTTGTTGCAGCCAATAAAAGAAAAGAAAAGAAATGAGGGAGACAGAGAGTAAAGTTGGCATGGGTACTTGCATTGCACACAGCAGCCCCAGGCATCTATCCATAGCACCCATATGGTCCCTTGACTCCTGCCAAGAGAGGTCCCTGAGCACCAGCAGATGTGGCCCAAAAAAAAACTAGTGAGTCTCAGAGATAGAGATAGTCCCTTAACCCTTACCTGTACCTGATCCAGTTTGTCAGTTTGATCTCTGGCACTCCATATTGTTCCAAGAGAATGGCATGGCTTTACATATGCCATCACACAAATTACTCCCAGATATGTTGTAGACATTAAAGCATGAACTGAGGATCGGAGTGATAGTACAGCGGTAAGGTGCTTGACTTGCATGCTTTGTCAATTCCCTGTATCCTATATGGTCCTCAAATTCACCAGGAGTGACATCTGAGCATTTATATAGCCAGAAGTAAGTCCTAAGCACTGCTGGGATGTGGCACCAATCAAAATAATAATAATAATAATAATAATAATAATAATAATACACAAGCTGAAAGCAAAACAATGGCCGAAATACCTAAATACTCCCCCAGGAATGACCCTTGAGCATCCTCAAGAATAGCTCTTGAGTACCAGGTATGGACACAACAAAAAATTGAGTGTACTTCATGAATGTGATATTTCACTTTTTAAACCAAGTGAGGTTTTCTAGTATTAGTTGGGTCAATAACAGTTATTGAATTAGATTCATGGCCTCCCTAACACTTATTTTTAAAAACAACTTTTGTATTGAGATATTCCTACTGAGACTATTATTAATATTCCTATTCTAGGCTTACAGTGCTATTACATATATCTATACCAGCCACCACCCACCAGGGTGTCAGCCTCTCTTCCACACCATCACCTAGGTCCCTCCTCTGCCCCCACCAGGGCTTCCTCAGTTCTATCTCAGGATTTATTTTCTTGACAATTGTCTGTTCCCTTTCTTTGTTTCTTAGACTTCAATTTATGAGTCAGATCATTCTGTATTTATTTTTCTCCTTTGACTCACTTCATTCAGCCTGCTGCCTTCTAGTTCCATCCAAGTCTTAGCAAAGGGACACCTATTTCATTGTCTTTGACACTTAAAGAAGGCATCAACCTTAAGGGGAAGCAGCAGAGGGGACACTAGAGGGATGGACTCACTGAAAGTCACCAAGGACCAACCTGAGAGGCTCTTTACAATAGTTGGGGCACATTATGGAAGCTGGTAGTGGTCACCCAAAGAAAGGAGAAATGCCAATATCTTTGGACTTCTGCAACACTTGAGCCCCATATTGTCTTCAGCCCATACTGCAGCAGATTGCACCACATATAATAATACTTCCTCTGGAAACTGGGTGTGCTAAGCAAAAGTATAACAAACCAACATCTTTCAATGCTGAAATTGTGTGAGCAAATGAAAAGTAGCGTATTTATTAGCATGGTCTTTGGGAAAGACTACGATTGCCAGCAACAACATCAACAAAAATTCAGGCTTTTCAATAGGCTCTGCCTGTGGCAAAGAGCTGCATGCAAGTAGAGAAGTTCTCACTCAAATCAAAGTCAACCACAGAAAGAGGAGAAGCTTCTGCCTTGGTCATTAGGGCTCTACTGGACACAAGGCTGCCCTTATTTCTCAACAAGTCTTTCATGCAAAGGGGATTGGCAGGCTGCAAGGGACATTCTTTGAACTTCAGATCTGAGAGCTGCTCCTTATGAAATTCTGGTTTGTGATGCTAATCGTGTTGCCCTTGGGAGCCAGCCCCACTTTTCCCAGCTGAGGAGAAGCTCAGATCCCCCTTTGAGCCCTCTAGAGCAGGTTCTTTTTCAATGTCCTAGAATTTTCTTCCATAGATAAAGTTACTTGTCCTCTTAAAAACCTTTTGTAAAAACCATAAAAGAGCCTTGGCCAGATCCCAAATACCTTTCCTCTTCCATGCCCTCATTGGTAGCAGAGCTCAAGTTGGGTAATCCCAGGGAGAAAGTCAGGGGACCTCAGGTCCTATGTCTGTCCTGGGAAGGAAGCAGGGTGGGCCCTCCCTCAGTTCTGGCAGTATTCACTACTATTTGTCCCACACAGCTCAAAGTTCCACATAGTGGTGCAATCATTCATTCAATAATTTATTTCATGCATTCTTTTAATTAGTCATTATTGTCATCAATAAAAGCCCAGCCTTGGACCAGGCCCTGAGGAGAGATCCGTGACCAGCACCCAAGTCCCCCCTTGCCAAGAGTAGAATTTAATGTAGAGAGATGACAACCCTCTGGGGAAATTAACACTTGATGCCTGAAGTCTTTATGGAAAACTCTTGATTGAAGTCCCCTTGACCAAGGCTTCTAATGATAAGGAAAAATTACATAGGTAGGCACAGCTGGGGGCTGTCCCCCTGGGGAGGTGGAAAGTGGAAAGAGAGAGACAGCACTACTTTCAGAAAACTTGAGTAGTTCTTAGTGGCTAACCTTGTAGAGTGAGGCAAGTGACCCCAATTCCCTACTTACCTTCCTCAAGGCTTTCTCTTCATTACCTCCACCAGGCCATCCTGGTTGCCTGTCTCCTGAACATTCTCCAGCCTCAGCACCTTTCTCTGGTTATTTATTCTATCTGAGATTGCTCTTCCCAATATATCTCTTTGGTTCACTGCCCCACTTCTCTATGACAACCCTGTAATTACTACATGCCACCCCCACTTTCCATTAAATGCCTTGTGTCCTCCTCTACTATTCTTTTTTTTTTTTTTTTTTAATAAAATCTATCACCTTCAAACAAGCTATCTACTTGACTGGTTCCTGAAGCCTATTGTCTGCCGACCCACCAACATGGCTCACTTCACAAGGTCAAGCACTTTTGTCTGTCCTTCATGGAGACATCCTAAATCCTTGAATATCTATTTTAAACAGATGGTATTTTGGGGCTGGGAGTAGCACAGTGGTAGGGCTTCTGCCTTACATGCGACTGATCCAGGATGGACCTGGGTTTTGACTTCCAGTGTCCCATATGGTCCCCCCAAGCCAGGAGTGATTTCTGAGCAAATAGCCAGAAGTAACCCCTGAGCATCACCAGGTGTGGCCCAAAAACAAACAAACAAAAAAAGATGGTATTTTGCGGAATTTTGAGAGGTATTTTGGAAGGAAGGAAGGAAGGAAGGAAGGAAGGAAGGAAGGAAGGAAGGAAGGAAGGAAGGAAGGAAGGAAGGAAGGAAGGAAGGAAGGGGAAGAAAGGCAGGAAAGAAGGAAGGAAGGCAGGAAGGAAGGCAGGCAGGAAGGAAGGAAGGAATGTAGGAAGGAAGGACGGAAGGAAGGCAAGAAAGAAGGAAGGAAGGCAGGCAGGCAGGAAGGAAGGAAGAAGGAAGGCAGGCAGGCAGGAAGGAAGGAAGAGGAAGGAAGGTAGGAAGAGGAAGGAAGGCAGGAAGGAAGGAAGGAAGGAAGGAAGGAAGAAGGAAGGAAGGAGGAAGGAAGGAAGGAAGAAGGAAGGAAGGAAGGAAGGATGAAAGGAAGGAAGGAAGGGGAAGAAAGGCAGGAAAGAAGGAAGGAAGGCAGGCAGGAAGAAGGAAGGCAGGAAGGAAGGAAGGAATGTAGGAAGGAAGGACAGAAGGAAGGCAAGAAAGAAGGAAGGAAGGGGAAGAAAGGCAGGAAAGAAGGAAGGCAGGCAGGAAGGACGGAAGGAAGGAAGAGGAAGGAAGGCAGGAAGAGGAAGGAAGGCAGGAAAGAAGGAAGGAAGGCAGGAAGGAAAGAAGGTAGGAAAAAGGAAGGAAGGAAGGCAGGAAGACAGGCAGGAAGGCAGGAAGGAAGGAAGGAAGGAAGGGAGGAAGGAAGGAAGGAAGGGAGGAAGGAAGGAAGGAAGGAAGGAAGGAAGGAAGGAAGGAAGGAAGGAAGGAAGGAAGGAAGGAAGGAAGGAAGGCAGGAAGACAGGCAGGAAGGCAGGCAGGAAGGAAGGAAGGAAGGAAGAAGGAAGGAAGAAGGAAGGAAGGAAGGAAGGAAAGGAGAGGAAGGAAGGAAGGAAGGAAGGAAGGAAGGAAGGAAGGAAGGAAGGAAGGAAGGAAGGAAGGAAGGAAGGAAGGAAGGAAGGAGGAAGGAGGAAGGAAGGAAGGAAGGAAGGAAGGAAGGAAGGAAGGAGGAAGGAAGGAAGGAAGGAAGGAAGGAAGGAAGGAGGAAGGAAGGAGGAAGGAAGGAAGGAAGGAAGGAAGGTAGGAAGAGGAAGGAAGGAAGGAAGAAGGAAGGAGAAGGAAGGAAGGAGGAAGGAAGAGGAAGGAAGGCAGGGCCTATTTTGGGATACTATGGGATATAGGTATGGAACAGACTAAAGAGAACTCAGAAAGTGAACTCGCTATTGTCCTGGGGATATGAAGGACAGTGACATGATGTGAGGACTATGAGAAAAACTGAGGCAATAAACCTCCTGACTTCTGCCTGGGGTCCAGAATGGAGCCCCTTGCTGAGAGGAAGGGCCAAGTCAGGGGCTTGTTAGGGGCTAGATGATAAAGTTCTGAGTTACAGTCAGTTGAGTTATTACCGCTTGCAAGTGGACACCCTTAAGTAGTCCATTGAACAAATGGAGTCCCAGTAAAAAAAAATCTGGATTGGAATATGGATTTGAGGATTGTTAAAGTTATCACAGCCACGAGAGTCAAGATGCAGAAGAGACAATTTCTAAGAAGCAACCTTGAAAGCAATGCCTTGAAACCCTGTGAATAAGAAGGTGCAGATAAAGGAGGAGTTCCAGGGAGGTTGAAAGAAGTTAGTCCAGGTAGGAGTAAACCCTTGAGCATTGGCTGGGTGTCATAAAATAGATATGTATATATTTATATATGATATACTTTATTTTTGTTTATTTTATATATAAACAAGCAAAATTATGCATAAATTTATATATATATATAAACTAAGAAAGTCTGAACAACATCAAAACCTGAGAAACCTAAGGAGACATGAAGACTGATTGTAATGTGGTAGTCCAGGTAAGATCCTGGGGTGGAAAAAGGGCATAAAGTGAAATATAAGACAACCTGAATAAATCCTGGATGCTAATTAATAGTAATATATGATCATGGGGTCATTAAACATGTACATCTACATATTTGGAAGCATTAATATGAAAAATGGTGCATAGCATTAGGCACTCCAAATTTTCTGTAAAACTAAAAATATTTTTAAAAAGTCTATTTTATATAAAACAGTTGAGACTATGAGTCTCATAAATGCCCCCTACCTTTGCCTCTCTACCTATATTCTCTCTCTCTCCTCTATCTCCTCTCTTCTCCTCTCTTCTCTTCTCTTCTCTTCTCCTCTTCTCTTCTCTTCTCTTCTCTTCTCTTCTCTTCTCTCTCTCTCTCTTTCTCTCAAGTGCTCATGTAACTTGTTTCTCTGGAGAGATCTTCCACCTGACTAGTCCATTCAGTGGCCAAAAGACTCTGGAACTATGATTATTTTTCCTTGCCAAGGAACAGAAGGTCCTCACCTCCACCTACTCTCTTCCTGTTCACAGAAAGAATATTCTCCTCAGGCCAAATTTCATCATGAAAATGTGAAGCAAAGATCAACTGATCCAGGTAAGGTAGGCTCTCGAAGAATTCATGAGGAGTGCAACCCAAGTTAATCTATAGAAATGCTCTGCAAAAGCATATCCCTTAGTTACAATTTTCTTATACTCCCACCTTGCTCAATGGTTGACTTGATTTCCTCCCTGCAACAAAAGCTTTCATTCTGTGTGGTTTCAAATTCCATTTCCACCATTACCTCATCACTTGAGCCTTTTTTTCCTCAGCTCTAAAAGAAAGGAACCATCGCTCCATCTAAGAGCAACTGAATAGATTGAATGAGATGAGTGGTAAATTAGATATAATTTCTTCCTCCAAAAAATAAATACAAGTTGGTGAATATCAAATGTCTGGAACCATACCTGGCACTCTTGGTTGTTGTTGAGACATGATCCATTTGGCCAGTGAAGTCCCTAAAGATCTAAGTGTATCACTTGGGTCCTTGGGACCCTGATGGATTCAGGAAACAGCCACAAAGATGTCTGAGTCAGGTAGAAGCTGGGCCTGGTTCCAAAGACCAGTGTTGAGGGGTAGGGCTGGGTGGCCATAAATTCAAGATTTACACCTGGTCCATAGAAGGTGCAAAATTGAACTGGCCAGTTCCAGTTTGAGGTTTCCTGGTCCCCACAGAGCCTTAAACGTTGGGCAGAAGGACCAATTCTCTGGACAGCTCCAGAGGGTATCTATCAGTTCAGGATGGGCTGGATTGTGGTTGGAGGACTGAATGGAATCTTGATTCATCCAACTAACTGAGCCTTAACAAGTAAAAATGTCATCTCTCAGTGACAGATAATTGCTCCCCTTCAGCATTTTTCTGATGAGGAAATGAGGTGACCATGAAGCAGGGACACAGAGTGACCTGCTCTGGGAGCCTGGGGGTCAGGTGACAGATTTGTATTCCAGCTCCCCATGGGGTGTGCGCAAAGAAGAGGCCGCACGTCTATGAGCCTCTGACTCCCATCTATGAAGTTGGAACTTCTATAAATTCTAATAACAATGTTCAGATGATTAAAGAGACTAGGAAATGGGCCTGGAAAGATATTACACTGGTTCGGGGGGCTTGCCTTGCACGTGCCTGACCGGGGTTTGATCCATGGCACCCCAGAAGGACCTTGCATAAGTCCTGACCATAGCTGGGTGTGGTCCATAAAAATGCACGCACATGCATACACACACACACAAAGACTAGAATATAATACACACATACAATTATCAACTATTGTTTTATTGAATTTTTTCATCTTGCATGTTTTAAACCCCCCCCTTACTTTGTATTGATTGAGGCAGTGGCAGCAATACAGGTGGAGCTATGCATACGTTGGTTGCAGAGGTAACAGGACAACCTCAAGCTTCCTTGCGCTGTGATGTGTAAAACATTTTAGAAGGGAGCCTGCATGCACCCAGAGGATACCAAAGATGACATTCAGCTTGCGAGGACAGTGTCCCTGGTCATATAGGTTCATGCTCAGCATGGAGCTCGGTCTCATGCCCAGCAGACAGGTGCTGTACCCCTGAGCTATCCCAGACCTTACACAGTTGTTTTAGAGTGGCACCAGACACACGGTCAACATGACGCCTTTTCATACATTCCAAAACCACCTGCCTTCATTTAATCCTGATATCCTTTTGATTGGTCCTCCCATCTGTCACTGTTGGAGAAACAGATAATAACCCTGTAGAGGCCACAGGCAGCCACAACCTTCTTCCCCTCACCAAGCCCCTTGCTTCTTTCTCAGGAACAACATTTTGATGTCAAGTATGAAGTGTTCCGTGCTAGCCAGAAATCTAAAATACACAGACAGACAGACAAATATGGATATGAATATGGCTAGAGACAACATGTCCCTCCAGATCTGGGTGATCTCCCTACATAGACACACACACACACACACACACACACACACACACACACACACACACACACACACACACACCGTGCCCCATCCAGGGGAGGAAATTGAGACTCTGGGGTCAGGTAGCTCAGCCTTGAGGTCCCACAGCTATTAAGTGGACCCCAGGGGGGACACTCCAGTACCCCACCCCTTCTCAGTGGCTTCGTCTAGGGCCAAGGGGCCCCCGAGGCGAGGGCCTGGCCTGCCCAGCAGCCAGGCTGGAAATCAGGACTCGGGGGTTCTCGCCTGGGTGCTGGCTGCCGGGCAGGCGGGTGTCCTGCGGGGCGCTCACCTGGGCGGGGACACCTGCCCGCTTGGCGCCTCGCGTAACCCGACCGGGCGCGGCGGGGTCGGGGCGCAGAAGGCGCTGGCACCGCGGGCCGGACCGTGCGCTCGGGGCTCCGGGCGCGCCGGGCCGGGGACGCCGGGCTCATGGCACAGAGGCTGGGCGAGCGGGCACTGGCTCCCAACGAGGCCACCGGGCTCTACCGGGCCGTGCTGCTCCGGTCGGGTAAGTGCCAGCCGCTGTCCGAGGCGCCCCGGACTCTCCACTTTAGGGTCCCCGGAGAGCGCGCAGAACGCGCTCAGCCGCTCTCTGCTCCTTCCCTTCTCCTCCTCGCACCTGCCCGGCCCTCCTCCCTCCTTCTTCATGTCACTCGCCTTGCTCCTTCCCTCCCTCCTCTGTTTTCCTTTCAGCCGCTTCTTGGGCCACTTTGGAGCCCCCTTTGGCATTTCTGGGGACGCGCGGGTTCAAGTTCTGGGCGCACGCGGGTGTGCGTGTGGGCGCGCCTTGGTGGAGGCCTCCGGCTTAGCTGGTTCTCCACTGAAGGTGTCGCTGAGGTCTGGGAGGTAAGTTTCAGGCTCCGTTTTTCTCCAAGCCTGTCTTCGCCTTAAGGGGAAAAAAAAAGATCTAGAAAGAAACTCACGATGGATGTTTCGCGTGGCAAGTGGAGTCGGACAGGTGTTTTTCTCCATTTCTTGCCCATGTGTTTCCTTGCAGTGAGCATAGACTGATGAAACAAAGGAAACAAGTGAGTTCATTTAAGCATGATTTGCATAATCATAATGCCCCCCTTTTGCAGTTTAGTTCTTTTGGTTTGGGTGTTATTGTGTTCTGCAGACTCTTCTTGGAGAAGAGAGAAGTTTGGAGAAGGTGAAAACGGGTCTAGGATAAGAATCAGATAGTTTATGATAGGAAATGTCAAAGGGTGGCTGGAGAGATAGTACAGTGGGTGGGATGCTTGCCTGGCACATGGACCACGGGGGTTCAAGCCCCAGAACCCCATATAGTCCTCAGAGCCCCACCAAGAATAATCCCTAAACTCAGAGTCAGGAATAACCCCTGAGCATTGCTGGCCCAAAACAAAACAAACAAAAACAACAACAAAACCAGAAAGTGTCAAAGGACCAGAGGCCCACTCCGATGCCTTGTGCCAGAACCACCCATCCTCCCAACCTTCCCAGTGCAGACCCAGAATCCACAAGTTCTAGGAGCAGGTGCTATGACTGAGTTTCCCTTCACCTAGACTGTATCTCCAGAGAGGTGCAGCGTCAGGGTTTGCAGTGGGGAACTCTGGAAGAGGGGATCTCTAAACTCAAGACAAACCCTGGCCATACTTCAGTCAGGCAGCACTTCCATAGGAAGCACCATAAGCCTGATTGAGGGGCCTATCATCAGATGAATCTGGTTTCAAATCCCAGCTCCAGCGATTGCCCTATAAAGCACTCCCAAGTGCTCCTTCCAAGTTTTTGTCTTCTCCCAACTATAAGAAATAGATATCTCAGATGGTGACAGATTATCTCTCAACCCATCCACAACAGCAGCAGTCCTTGGAAGGTGCCTATGCTAAGCACCGTGGATGGTCTTCAATCTCCAACACCAAAAAGGCATGAGTAATTGTCATCCTAATTTAACCTTTGGGGAGACAGGTGTTCAGAAAATGTAGGTAATTTTCCCACAGAACCCCCTTCCATTCTGTTAGGGATAGAAGAGAACAGACTGAAATGTAACAGGTCCAGCGAGGTGTGGTTTGAGCATCTTCTGAGCACAAAAATAATCATATGAGTAATTGACAGCCATTTTTACACTTATTCTCATCCAGATGCTGCTGCCATCTCAGGATCTTTCATTGCACATTACAGCCGGTGTTCATTGTCTCTGATCTCCAGGCCCTATGCAGAGCCCAAAGATGTTCTGATGAAACACCTATGACCCACATTGCAGGGAAGGAGGCACCATTCACCCCTACTCTAAAAAGGGAAAGGGCGGTAACAGGAGGAACAGCTGAGATTTATCCAGGGCTACATCTTACTTAAGCAAAAGCAAGAAGAGATGCAGTGATTGAACATGTGTGAAGCCCTGGGCTCAACCCCTTCAGTGCCAAAAAATTAAAAGAATATAAATCTGGGGCCGGAGAGATAGCATTAAGGTAAGGCGTTTACCTAACATGCAGAAGGTTGGTGGTTTGAATCCCGGCATCCCATATGGTCCCCAGAGCCTGCCAGGGGTGATTTCTGAGCAGAGAGCCAGGAGGAACCCCTGAGCACTGCCGGGTGTGACCCAAAAACCAAAAAAAAAAAAAAAAGAATATAAATCTTACTTAGCAGGGGCAGTCAGTTGTCATTGTATCTTTCATGAAATGACAATAAACATCCATTAGAAACCCCCATCAATGGTGTTATAGAACCAAAGACCGTAGCCTCAAGGTGTATACCTTTTAATGTAACACTCTTTGAAAAGTCTTCAAAATTATTTTAAAACCATTTTCAAGGGCATTTGCCTTGCATGCAGCAGACCTAGGAGGGACCAGATTCAATTCCTGGCATCCCATAGGGTCCCCCTAGCCTGCCAGGGATGATTTCTGAGTGCAGAGCCAGGAGTAGCCCTGAGCACTGCTGGTGTAGCCCCAAAACCAATTAAGCAGCAAATAAATAAAGTTTAAAGCCACTTTCAACTATTAGGGTAGTATATTAGTCCCTAAAACATGTTGGAATTTTTTAGAGAAATGGGAATAAAGTAGAGGAACTCAAGGCTGGAGAGATAGCACAGGAGTTGAGACATTTGACTTGTCTGAACCAGGCCAACCCTGGTTCACTTCCTTCGCCCCCTATACATCCCCTGAAGAATCGCCAGCAGTGATCCCTGAGCACAGGACTGGGAGTGAACCCAGAGCCACACTGTGTGACCCAGAAAGACAAATAAAGACAAATTCTTGCCCATAATGCCACTCGTCACAGGAATCATCACTCAGTATATCACTAATCACTGGTAATACTTGAATGTATCTCTTCCCAGTTTTTGCTCCACACAACATGTGTGTTCTAACTTTTTTTTTTTAATTCTCAGAAGTCCCCTTGCTGATATCTTAACTTTGAAATTTCAACCAAAGAACATTAAGATAAATAAGACAGAATCCATGTACAATTACTTTGTCCCTCAAGTCCCCAGATTGTAACACATTATAATATTTCTTAACAGCACACAAGGCGATCTAAAGCCATAAAACATACGTAACTCCTTAAACATTACAGGCATAGTATTTTTTTACATTTCCATATACATGCATATTAGCTTAAGTTAACCTCAAATTTTAAGTGGGTTCTTTTTAAGGATTAGAGTCAAAGGAGCACAGTAAAAATGGTGTTCGAGTGGCAACTGTTGTTTGCATAGGCCCACCAAAATATGAGGGACATGGAAAGAAATAACCTTGGCCTAAATACAAAGAGACCCGACCCCTGAAGTTTCCTGGCACAAGACCAATTCTAGGCTCCAGGCAAGCTAGATCGTCCAATCCAAGACACTTTCTGTAGTGCCATGTGTGTTCTAACTTACATCTTTCGTGGAGGATCACACTCAGCAGTGCTTAAGGGTCAGTCCTGGCTTTGTGCTCAGAAATCGCTTCTGGCAGGTTCTAGGGACCATATGGGATGCTGAAGATGGAATCCGGCTTGGTCCCAGGTCAGCTGTGAGCAAGGCAAACGCCCTACCTGCTATGCTATCATTCTGGTCCCCTTGCCGTGCATTTCTCACTGAAGAAACATCCATGTGGCTCTTAAGTGGTGACTAATGACGATGGAGCCCAGCCTCTACAGACACTGAGAGGAATTTTGGGTGCTCTAGCTCCCCTTTGCCTCAAAAAAAACTGCTTATCCCATCTCAGGAGTGCAGGCACGAAACCTGTCTGCGCTCAGTTCTTAGCACCGATGGGAAGGGTTCCCACTGCAGATGGACTGTGGACTGTGGGCCCTGGAGTGATGCTGTCGAGGTTGACCCATAGAACATGACCTATAGGAGCTGGAACTTTTTTTTTTTTGGTTTTTGGTTTTTGGGTCACACCCGGCTGCACTCAGGAGTTCCTCCTGGCTCTATGCTCAGAAATCACCCCTGGCACGCACAGGGGACCATAGGGGATGCCGGGATTACAACCACCGTCCTTCTGCATGAAAGGCAAATGCCTTACCTCCGTGCTATCTCTCCAGCCCCAGGAGCAGGAGCTTTCATGCAGCAGGTAGAGTACTTACTTTGCATGCAGCTGACCTAGATTCAATTTCAGCATTCAAATAGTCTCACAAGCACCACCGGAAGTGATTCCTGAATGATGAGCCAGGAATAAGCCCTGAGCATCAACAGGTTTGTGCACCCCGCTTTCCAACCCTTCCTCCCCAAAAGGACATGATCTCCAGCCTGCCTCCTACCTGGAGCTCAGGCCAGGCTCCCGGAGCAGGAAGCAGCTCTAGAGGGCACCCATGACTGCATTTCTATTACCCGTATTGTTGTGGATAAAAATCCCCTGGCAAGACAACCATCCTTTCCACCCTAACTTGCCACCACTCCCAAAGCAGGATAGCCAGATAAATTACAGGATGCCAAGTAAACGCGAGTCTCGGGTACACAACAAGCAATATTTTAGTCTAAGTGTGTCCTCAATACTGCATGAATTTTCTTTCTGAAAATTATCTGAAGGTTAAACATGCTACTTTTTTTTTTTGTTTTTGTTTTTGTTTTTGTTTTTGGGCCACACCCGGTGACGCTCAGGGGTTACTCCTGGCTATGCGCTCAGAAGTCGCTCCTGGCTTGGGGGACCATATGGGACGCCGGGGGAATCGAACCGCGGTCCATCCTAGGCTAGCGCAGGCAAAGCAGGCACCTTATCCCTAGCGCCACCGCCCGGCCCAAACATGCTACATTTTTATTTGTTACATCTAACAACCCCAGAAATCTCCATGGCTTGATAAGCTTTGCTTTGTCCAATTGGGTTCCCCTAAACACACACAGACACAAAAACACACACACTCATATTTACATCCATCCTCTCCCCCACCCACATCTATGTCCATCTCTTCGCAGAATGAAGGCAGGACACCAAGACATGCTCGGGGGACTATATGATATAAAAGGTCAGACCCAGGGCCTCCGTATTCACTCCAGCTCTTTAAGCCATTCCCCTATCTTCAATGACTGTCTCTTGTTTGGTCATAAGTGAATTAAAGTGGATCAAGAGAGGAAGGCACCCCAGGGTCATTTGCAAACTAAGAGACTGGGACTAGCCATGCCTAATTGCAGTGGGGTTGAGAGCCAGCACTGTGAAACAAGACTCTTACTTATTCCCCACTCTGCCACACTTTCCAGTTTCACACTTGAAATCCCCCCACTGGATAAATTCTTCCTGGATCCAACTTGTTGTAAGGGCAACTCTCCTTTTTTTCCTTTCATAATTTCTCGGAGGATCCCATGACAAGTTTTCCTGCCAATACTGCTTCTCCCCCAGCCTGTCGGAAGGAGGGGGGAAGGTTGGATCTTGGGGATGTTTTGTTGGGTGGCTTCTCAGAAACCTCTTTGAAACCTTGAAAAGTGGCCTTGGAAATTCAGCCTGAACTGGTGGGCAGAATTGGATGTTTTTGAGTTGCCATGGAAACTTCTTGTCTGATGTTTCTGGGCCCAGATAAGCTGGCGCCTGTGCCTGTGGACTTGGAGAAAGTGGGGTCAAAAAGAAAAGGAACGATGTTTTTGGAGCTTCCTAATGCAAGCAGAGACTCAGCCCCCTCCACTACAGATGCAAGGCAATACCGCACTCCCACTCAGGACAGCTTCACCGAATCTTCACGATCCCTTCCTCTTGGTTTCTCCAGTTCCCAAGAAAACAGAACTCAATGGAATGGGAGTGTACAATAGGACAGCCTCTGGAATCCCTCTTTAATTCCATGGGGTTCAGAGTGAATTTGAAGCCCCTGCCCCTGCTCTTCCAGAGTTCTTTCTTTTAGGAGAATGGGGAGATGGACAGGGAAAAACAAGCAAACAAACAAACAAACAAAAAAAAAAAACACTGAGCCCAAGAAGGGTGATAATAATTGAGGCTTGAGTTTGGCCGTTACTGAGGGAAATTCCTAAAAGGTACTTTTGGCCCAGATGTCCTCTGTTTTCCAATTTGTAAAATGGCTACTACAAAACTGGCTGTGATTAGTACCAAAATTATGCCTGTTTGAGAAAATGGGCTCTTATTATAATTTCAACCTGTATTGGTTTTGTTGTTTATACTGTGTATGACAGAAAATATATGCTTATTTTGGGGGGAAGATTTGCAAGAAGTTGTTTTTCAGGTACCAGTTTTTCAGGGACACAAGGACACTCCCTGTGTTACTCAGCCACCCTGGTGGGAAGGGTCAGTGCTCAGGCTCAGAAATGCACAAGGAGCCATGCACAGGAATTAACTCAGAGCCCCACATATCCAAAACATGTGGTCCCACACCATGTGCTATCTCCCTAGTTCCTATGTTTGCTTTTTATATGTATTTCTTTATTTGGGGACCACACCCAGTGGTACTCAGGGGTTACTCCTGGCTCTGTACTCAGGAATCACTCCTGGAGGTGTCTGAAGACTATATGGGATGCCGAGGACCAAACCTGAGTTGGTCATGTGCAAGACAAGTGCTCATCCACTGTACTATCTCTCTAGCCTCTTGCGTGATTTTTTTAAGTCCCAGGCATTATAGAAATGCATTGACAAAGGTGAAGCGTCTATGATTTTATGCAGTAAGAATGTTTCTCAAATGCTGAAGTATAAACACATTTTCAAAGGAACATGGCCCCCTCTGTCACTGTTTCTCACTCAGTAATCCATGACCCAGTGGCTCTATTTTATGTCCCAATCATTCCAAAGGATGTCTAGTAGTGACATTTGAGATTTGTTGGTTTATAACTGGCCTCTGTTAACGATCCCTTTAAATCAAGTTTCCGTGTATATATTAACTTTTGATCTTGGGAGAAAGGGTGATGAACTCATATGTGGGATTCTTCCGTTTGATTGATACTTCACCAAACATAGTGGCTGATATCTTTCCAGTCAGAATGAAAGTGTGTTCAAAGACCTTTGTTTCTCTTGCTGCTCATTTCTGTTGTCCCTTTCCTTTGGTCGCTGCTGCTGCTGCTGCTGTTGTTGTTGAGGTCATTGTTGTGGTGATGACTGGAGGTGTCATACACTTGATCGTGACTGGAGGTGACATACACTTGATCGTGGTGCTCGCCAGGGCTCGAACCCTGGGATGCAGTCTCACACACGCTCACAATGGCACACTTTGTTGGCACCAGGGAGCCCAAGAGGCTGTGTCTGGGAAACTCAGGTGTGCCAGGGCAGTGTCTGGAATCGGACACAAAACCTTATGTCTACAAGATAGGCAGTCAAATATCCTGGAACCCCAAATGGATGTGCCATCAGTGCATCCCATCTCATTATGTGGTAGAACATAATCTCTCAGTGATGGGGTGTGACCTGAACCATGGTGACTATTGAATATACACATACACACACACAAGTACTCTAAAAAGGTGGTATGTTTTAAGTTCAAGAATTTATATGTGGTAACCTAAGAACCCCAAAATACAATGTAGAAAAAGCCCTCTGCATTCTTATGTTCATCACAGCACTATTCACAATAGCCAGAATCTGGAAACAACCCAAGTGCCTGAAAAAAAAAAAAAGATGAGTAGATAAAGAAACTGCGGTACATCTACACAATGGAATACTGTGTAGCTACTAGGAAAAAATGAAGTCACAAAATTCTCATATACAAGGATAAATATAAAGAATATTATGCTGAGCAAAATGAGTCAGAGGGAGTGGGATAGACATAGAATGATAACAACCATAAAAAAGAATAAAAAAAAGATAGTATAGTAATACTATCCAGAGACAATAGAGATGAGGGCCAGGAGGACCAGTCCATTGAAGCTTCCCACAAATAGTGGGGGAGAGCAGTTAGAACAGAGGAGGGACCACTATAACAATGATAGTTGGAAATAATCATTCTAGAAAAGAATTGGGTGCTGAAAGGAGGTAAATTGATAGGCATGATACCCCTCAACAAGAATATTGCAAACCACAGTGTCTAAAAGGGAGGGGGAAGAAAGGAAGAGAGAAAGAGAGACAGAAAGATGTCTGCCACAGAGGCAGTTGGGGAAGGGAAGGAGGGAAACTGGAGACATTAGGGGAAATGTGCAGGAATGGAGGGTGTTGTATATCATATGATGGAAACTCAACCATGATAACTTTTATCTGTAAAAAATAAACTGTGTTATAAACAACCTTCTAATCACTGTGTTTAAATAGAGATATAGTCATTAAAATAATAAGTCAGTAAAAAGGACTTCTGTGAGAAGGGAGTAAAAGTACACCAGTAGGTCATTTGTCTTGCACATGGCCAATTCAGATTCAGTCACCATTTTACCACATGATCCCCTGAGCCTGCCAGGAGTAATTCCTGAATGTAGAGCTAGGAGTATCCACTGAGCACCACCATGCGTGACCCCAAAACAAAATAATAATGATAATAATAATTTGGTGTGTTTATGTCAATAGCTACTGAGCACCACTGTACTGAGACTAGAATCCTAAGTAGGATAAGATGAGATATGGCCCCACTCAGGCTGGGAGTTCAGAGGAAGAATGAGTGAAATTACATTCAATGTGTCTGACTGCCTGGGGAAAATGACAGCCATCTCTGGGAATTCCTGCCTAAGTCCTGGGCTCTCAGTTACCCTGGAAGCTGCCATCAGTCTTCAGCAAGTGTGGAAAACAAGGTCACAGCTCACAGGGGTCTCTGTCTCCTCCAAAAGAACTGATAGAGGAGTCTGCCCTCTCCGGGAGGCAGAAGCTGTCAATGGCATCTTGCCCCAGGATCCCTCCCATTCTTTCAGCTGTCAGAGGGCACTGGGATTGGCTCAGACAAGCCACTGTGGGCCTTGGAAGTGCTCCAAAGAATCATTTGGGAGCAGGACAACATGTGGGTGGGGACCAGGACAGCAAAGAGTGGTTAGACAAGAATTTAGTTGTAGTTAACAAGAATGTAGCTTAGTTTCGCATCAGAATTCAGCAACTTAAGCCCGAACATGGTGGGAAGCTGGGGGCAGTCGCCATTCAAAATATCTCAAGAGAAGCAGAATTGAGGGGAAAAAAACAAAAGACCACACATTGTTTCCAGACTATTATTTCCTAGCCAAGAATCTGTAGGACTTTCCGTTTCAATGGCAGGCTGCAGGGCCCCCCAGGACTTGTACAACCTGCCCCCCTTTACCCCATGTGACCCCTCCAATGCACACACCCCAAACTCCAGCCCTACTGTCCTTTATCCATCCTATCGAGCTCACTCTATCCCTGGAATATTCTAGATTTCTCACCCCCCAAGCCTCCGTAAGTGTCACCTCCTCAGGTTGTTCCTGCCCTTTCACCTCATCCACTCCTACCTTCCCCACCTCATTCTTCACAGCTCCACATTTCCTCATAGGTCTTCTCAGTTTTTAATCTGTCCCTCCCCTGCTGTGGCCAGTAACTTGAGCTCAATGAAACAGTTCCTGGAACACAACAGGTACTCAGTAAGTACCTGTCACATGAATAATAGATTTTTAAAACTGTGTTCTTGGTGCCTTTATTCATGTTCAGTGTATGTTCTGGCCAACCATGGCCCTTTATGAGGGAGTTGAGCTGCAACCTACTTTCACTAGCTGCCACCAAGTGTTCTTGCAATGTGACTGAAGGCAGTGAGTAGAGCTTAGAAACACTTGCCTATGTTCATGAGAACGTTAGTTCCTTCTCTGTAAGCACCCAGGTGAACCTTCAGCCTCTGGGCATTGGGGAGTCCACACATGGCAGCACTCAGAGGTTACCCCTAACTCTGCACTCAGAAATCACTCCCGGCAGTCTCGGGGGACCATATGGGATGCTGGGAATCGAACCTAGATAGGCC
This sequence comes from Suncus etruscus, assembly GCF_024139225.1. Lineage (NCBI taxonomy): Eukaryota > Metazoa > Chordata > Mammalia > Eulipotyphla > Soricidae > Suncus > Suncus etruscus. The sequence continues at coordinate 131,677,386 of NC_064854.1, read as the reverse complement.
GCATGCAAGGCAAATGCCCTATCTGCTGTGCTATTGCTCTGGTTTCTCTCTGCACATTCTTTATCTTCACAGTCACACCTTTATTCTCTGAGAACAGTTCCTGGAGCAAAGATTCAGCCAGGGCCAACACTGGGGAGTTCTGTCCCTCTACAGGAACAGGCCAATTTGCTGCACTCCAAACTCCTGCTCTTACAAACGTCATCCCATCTCTAGCATCTCCCAGACCACCTATCACTATATGACATTCATCACGCACACAGACCAAAGCTCCCAGCCATGGCACGGCTCTTAAAGAGGCTGGGACCCAGCTGGGCTGCCCCAGGCCCATTCCCCAGTCCTGGCCTGGGGCCACCTCCACTGTCCCCTCTCCTATTCCCTCTTCTTCGTATCATCATCTGTCAGAAGGAAGCTCAGGGGCGATGAGTCAATAATGTAGATGAAGTTTTCAGATTCCCCGAGGCTGATGACTGGAGCTGAGTGGTTTCCCCACCGCTCACCCCCTGCTGCAGGAAGCGGGCTTCCCTCCTGGGGGACGTGCTGGAATGTACTTGCTGACCCTCCCATGAGGGAAATGCCTCTACATGAGCTGCTCTGCTCAGAACAAAGCCTGGCAGGTCTCGCTGGCTGCCAGAATAGGTATTTATTTGTGCTCTCCAACACGCGGTGTGGACACGGTGTTCCGCATCATGGAAGTGGCCGTGTACCAACTGAAATATCTGTTACTATAGTAACAGTTCCTTTTTATTGATACCAGAATAAACAGGAATGCAAAGCTGCCTCCCTGGCTGGCACATTGCAACAGCCTGCAAGCCCGGGGAGTTTAAGAACCCGCCCTGTGGAGGCAGCCTTCTTGCTAGCCGGGACTTCCCACGGAGCGCCCAGCCTGGCGCTCAGCTCCTGCGTGGCCTTCGAGGACGCCGCTGAGAAGTAAGACCATTACTCTTCTGTTTGAGCTGCCGTTAAGCGGGGTGCTTGCTAGAAGGGGGTGCAGGGCAGGAAGGCTCAGGGAGCCCACGAGTCTGTCTGGGAAGCTGAGCACTTTGAGCTTAGGTCCCCAGGCTCTGCCTCTAAAGCTAGAAAAACTTCAGAGGTGCCTTCTGACCCCCAGGTTTGGGGAAAGGAGAGGAGACAAGTGGAAGGCCCTAGGGCCTAGATTCACTCCCTGTTCTTGTTCATCTCTCCTTTTATAGATGAATAACAATCAGTGTATGTCTGGTTTCATCCAGTCTTTTATCACAAGAATGGGGTTTTATGTTCACAACTGAGACATGAAGGTGGGTTGTGCGGGAGAATGCAAAGGTGAGAAGGCATATTTGTTTGTCAGACAGCCTTGGGCTCAGGTCCTTGCCCCTTCATTCACAGGCTCTGTGAGCTGGGGAAGACTGAAACATCAGTTACCCCATCTGTAAAAAGAGGTAACCACTGGACTTCTGTCCTCAGCTCTACGGCTGGAATTTCATGAGATGTGGCTGTGAGGAATCAGCCCAATGTGTCTTGTCACCCATATTTTAGGTGAACTTGACTCTCACATTCCGTCGTCCAGGGCAAGTGTGGAGCTGGGCCAGAAAGCAGGGACGTTGGATGAGGTGTGCCGACTGTTTGGAACTGCCACCAAACCTGACTGGTTCCTCACTATGAAGCAACACAGACCCGAGTATTGGGTGCTTAGCTCCCAAGTGCTCCCAAAAGTTCTGTTGTGGGAGTATCTTCCATGGTCTTTTCCCTGTAGACCTCTAAATGGAAGTAAGGAGCATCCTGCCAGGGTGAGGAACAGGTCTGTCTGCCCTGTGTCCCTTTCTCAGAGCCCAACTTTACCACCCACTGAACTGGATGCTGCTGCCAACTGGATTCATACCCTGAGCACTTGCCCAGACACTGGGAGGTCACAGGGACCATTCAGGATCCTGGAAGTTTATCTTGAGACATTTTCTCCTGGACAGGAAGTGGCAGCCAATGGACAAGTCACTCTGACAGGGGCTTCTAGCCTGGACCTCTCCTCACCCACCCCTGGGGGAGACCCAGAGAAGCTCCAGAGACACTGTCCTTTGGTGCAGAAATAGAATTGGATAGACTAGAAATAGAATCAGGAAATGCAGTGGCCACACTTGTCGCATTTACTGAAAGCTTCTCTCTCTGCCCATAGTTATTTAAAAGTGTCTCTCTTCTCTGTGCCTCCACCCTGTGAGACCTTGAACCAAGTGGGGCCTGGGTGTGTTCCAAACCCATAAGTTTGAACAGAAGTAAGAACTCAGCTCGGAGGGCAGGACAGGGCTGGGGTGGCCAGAGGGGAAGTTTGACCACTACCCAGGGGAGGAAGATCAACAGCCGTTCCCTCCTGAGCTAAGACTGACCAGTAGGCAGACAGGACAGGCCCTGGACTCTGGCTTCGACCCGAAGCTGCTGGGGCTGGGTGAGGTCAGTTTATACAGGGTACAGAGTTTGTACAGTTACCAGGCTCCATTTTCTCATCTGTAAAATGTGCTCAGGCGGTCTCTTCAATAGGTTCTTCAATAAGTCTAATAAGTTCATGGGGCTGGAGAGATAGTAAGGCATTTGCCTTGCATGCAGAAGGTCGGTGGTTCGAATCCCAGCATCCCATATGGTCCCCTGAGCCTACCAGGAGTAATTTCTGAACATAAAGCCAGGAGGAGCCCCTGAGTGCTGCCGGGTGTGACCCAAAAACAAACAAAAAAGTTCAAAAAGTTCTTAAATTCTTCACAGAGAAAGAAAGAGCACATATAAATTGACTTTGGATAGGATCAGGACTTTGCACATGAGAGAATGAAAGTATTAGGAAAAGCGCTTAATTGGGAATCTGCACACACCTTTTGCCTAGTATCGTGGAACACCAGTTTGGACTCTCTAAGCTTCTTTATACTCACCTCTGAGGTGGGAATACTGACTCAGCACCACTGGCTGCCTCCTGGAGTGACGAGGTTGGGGGGTGCTGTTGGGCTGCAAAGGAGGCAAGTGAACTTTTACTTCATGCAGATCCCTCTTTGGGCAGGAGGATCCCAGTTTGCCTACACTCCAAGTCACCGATTAACTAATCATGCACCAAACCATTCCACTTTCTCAGTGCCCTCTCCCTTCTGGTAGCTTTAGTCATTATTTCTTTGGTATTGGGGCTCAGAGACATTCAACCTCCCAGCAGCTAGGAAGGGGTACGGCCATGATCCAAACCCAGGCAGCCTCCCACAAACATCCTCTTAAACTACTTGGTTTCACTAGCTGGTGATCACTTGTTAGAGTGGGTGCATAGGAGCTGGGACAGGACTGGGTACCCAAAGGGACCTAAGGCTTAAGCAACTGCTATTCTGATGAACCAGTCCCTGGTCTTATGACTTGGCTTAGCTCAGGGTGACGCTCTTACAGTCACATTTCACTGCGAAATACAGGCCCATCTTGTAGCTGGGAGTATGGTAATATGCTTGGCTCGATTGCTGACGCTGGTTTGATCCCGGGCACTATCTGTGGTCTTCTGAACACATGAAGGGTCATGCTTGAGCATAGAGTCAGGAGTAGCCCCTCGTCCAAAATCTCCTTCCCAACGAAAAAGGAAGAACTGTGTGAACCAAATGAGACCTGTGAGGATGCCCAGTCAGCTGAAATCACTTAGGCCAAGGCAAAGGAGTTTGGTGTTGGGATGGGAGAGCTAGTTCTCTTTTTTTGACTCCAAGGTTTGCAACATTGGCTAACTAGTGGAATCCCCTGGGAAGCTTTTAAAATTCCAAAGACCATGTCGACTCCCAGGCTGGCAAGATCAGATTACAGGGCAAGACTCTAACACTGGCATTTCAGAAACCTCCTCTGATAATGTCAGTGTGCAGCGAACCGAATAGTTCTGCCTCCTTCGGCCTTTCTCTAACAACAAAACTCTCCTGCCATTTAACTCTCTCCCCGGCTCTCCTAGTCTTCTCCCCTCCAGCTCTTCCTTTGGCACTTCAACTGTTTCATTTCGGAGATGACCTGAAAGCATTCACCTCACCTGTCCAGAGCAGCCCTAGGAAAGGACCCCTCCTCTGGCCAGGAGGCCCACCTGACTCACAAGAGAGCCAGGATTTGGGCACTCCTAAGTGTCTCTTATTCTGTCTGGCTCCTATAGGATGCTCTCCGACTCAGGTTTTGGGTTATTGAGTTAAGTTGGGGTTTTGGTTTGGAGAGGAGGAGTGGGGGAACCCAATGAAGTTCAGGGCTTACTCCTGGCTCTATGCTCAGAGATCACTCCTGGCGGTGCTGGGCCATTTCAATTCACCTGAAGGGTAAGAAGCCTGGTTCACAGGTCGATAAGCCCTGAGGCATAGAGGACAGCAGTGTTCCTGACCTCATGTTCCTTGGGATTCCCCTCACTAAGCAGCTTCAGTTTTCCATCCCTGAACTGAACAATCAGCTGCATTCCTCAGATTCCAGCCTCAAATAACACACCCCTGGCCTCAAAGAAACACCAGCCCTCACAGCTCGTTGCTAATTTCGAAAGAAAAAAAGAAAAAAGAAAAAAAAAAACAGGGCTGGAAAGATGGTTCAATGGACTGATGAATACCTGGGTTCTGTCCATGACACCACCACCACCCCCACCCCCGGCACTGCCAGGTGTCACACATTCCCTGCACCAAGCACAGAGCCAGGAGTAGAACCCATGATTATAATAACATAGATAACTCAAAGGGTTGGTGCACATGCTTTGTATATGGGAGACCCTGATTCAATGTATGGCACCACACAATCCCCCAAGCAGTGCCAAAGTGACCAAGCAATGTCGTTTCTGTGTATCAGCCCCCCACCAAAAAATCATTACTATTAAATAATAATAATGAAAGGCCTGAAGTCTATCCTTGAGCAAGAGATCAGGGAGTGATTAACTCATTGACAAGATATAGAATTGGAACTGTAGCCACAGGGGCCAGCACTGGCTGATGCAAAGAGCCCTTCTCCCAAGGAGGACTTTGTCTGTCTGTCCCTCTCCTAGTGAGACCAGGTGGGGCAGACAGCCCATTGGCTGACTGAGGGGATGGCTTTGGGCTGAAGGTTCACAGACTAACCTAGTATTTCACACTAGAAATAGAGGGCAAGGCCTTGCCCGCTGGAAAAGAAAAAAAGCGAAAGGCATTAAAAGCCAAAAAAAAGTTTTCTCAAACAACCTGCTGATTTTTTTTTGTTCCCCATTGGGCAGTGAGAATGACCTTTTAGAAACTGAATGAAATGTGATCTTGACCCAGCTTATACACACCCTCGCTCACTCTTTCCACCGTCACGCACACCCCTCCAGGCACACTGTGCCTTTTCATTCCCACAACAAACCAAGGTTATGCAAGACACAGGAGTCACATAATCTCTTCTCTCTACCCGGGAGAGTCTCCTTCGTTCTTCTTTCGCTTGTGTGTGTTTGGGACCCTACTCAGAAATTCTCTGGGGTTATTCCCACCCTGCGCTCAGACATCACTCCTGGGGGACCACATGGCATGACCTGAGGTAAAACCTGGGTCAGCGTGTTCAAGGCATGCACCCTACCCATTGCACTAGGCATCCTTCGTAAACAACCAAGCGATCATAATCACCTCACGCACACTGGGAAGGCCCTCCCTGGGCCTGGCGAAGGGAGACTGTTTCTGCCACTTTCCCTGGCAGCCTGCCTGGCACCCTCCAACTCTTAACCTTTGATTCTTACTGTTTCATGTACATGTTTACTGTGTGCCTCCAAGTAGGACTGTGGGGTCAGGGACCTTACTTGTTTGCAGGTCTCTGAGTCTGCCCAGGGTCCTACAAGGCCAAATGCAGAAACTGAAACCTGATGTGGAAGAAATGCTGCTTTTGTCCTCTCCTTTCTCCATACTCATTCCTGTTATGCACAACTTTTGTTTTTTAAGTATTTATTTTGAAGGAGGGCACATTACTGACTCTCCCTTCCAAATGCTTCTCTGTTTAGCCACTTGAGACTTCTGAATACATGGCAGTCTCGTGCATACATTACTTCTGCCAACTTTTTTAAAGTTTCAGAATTGATTTCTGATTCCTGCCTTATTACTTCATCAACATGTAATTAGTTCTTGGGCTACAGAGGTAGCTCAAAGGGCTGAAATATATGCTGAACTCAACACTACACAATGCCCCTGGTATACACGGGTAATGACTCCCCAGCACCAAACCACTGCTGGGGAAAGGAAAAGAAAAAGGTGATATGACTGATGAAAACTGTGAAGCTTTGGAAAGAATGAGGCCCAGGCGGACCAAAAGCAAGATAAACAGTAACAAAGCTGCAGTTATTTAAATGTGGGGTGACACTAGCCTGGACAGGATGAGCTGAGGACATAGAGAGGGAAAAAAGCACGTATTTGATTCAGTGATCGCAATGGGGAGCACAAAGGTTCCCAGAAGGAAAAGGAATTTCTGAACGAAGGCATTTCAGTGCATTGCTCCCAGGTTGCTTAAGCCCAGGCCCTAAGAACATAGTTCCTTTTTCACAAAGAGAAAGAGTTGACAGAGCTCTTTGAGTCACACCAGATATTATCACGATCATTTATTAAAGGGCAAAAAAGTAGAGAAATAACCAGCTTTAAACGAGAGAAGATGAAAAGAAGGAAATTAGTTAATTTTGTTTGTTTGTTTGTTTGTTTGTTTTTCGGGTCAGCACTCATGGGCTACTCCTGGCTCTGCACTCAGAAATCGCTCCTGGCAGACTCAGGGGACCATATAGGATGCTGGGGATTGAACCTGTGTCCAGCCTAGATTGGCTGTGTGCATGGCAAATGCCCTACCACTGCACTATCTCTCTGACCCCCTAAAATTCATATTTTAAATCAGTTTTGGGAGGCTGGAGAGATAGTATAGTAGGTGGGACTCTTGTCTTGCACACAAGTGACCTGGGTTCAATCCCGACATCCAGTATGATTCCTCAAGACCCACCAGGAATGATCCCAGAGTAGAATCAGGAGTGAGCCCTGAGCACTGACGGCTGAGTATGACCCTTAAACAAGATCAACAAGAAAAAATAACAGTTTGAGAATATGAATTCGAGAAGAATTAGCAAATAGAACCCTGTGCTTTGACACAGTATCTATATCCAAAAAATCCTATAATCATTCATACATTTTTCTAGTTTACACAGTGCCTTGCAACTGTGGTCCCACTTAATCGTAGCAAGAGCCCTCTGGTGAGCAATACAGAAATCTTGACCATAAGTCTGCCATGCCATCATTTGCCAAGTCTAGCCTCCCCTTTCGTGTCTGCATCTCTGATACCTCGCATTGCAGTCCACATCCATCAGCCCTCCTCCTGTGTTTTTCATTCCAAAAGAACTGTTGCCCACTTCCAGGGTTTTTTCTTTGGTTTGTTTTTGGGCTTTGAGACTATTCCCAGTGGCGCTAAGGCCTTACTCCTGGCTCTGTGCTTAGGGATGACTCCTAGTGTGTTGCATCAAATAATTAAAGATGGAAAAGGATGGAGGTGGATGGAGGCCTTTATCCTTAGGCCCCGGCCACGTGGCTTCATCCCCCATCAATCGGCAGGTCTGGGGTCCAGGAAAGCGATGGGTATCGAACTCACTCACAGGCAGGCATCAGGAAGCATCAACTTTATTCATGCCCTATTCACCACATGTGTGTGGCCTCTCTCATAACCCTTCAAGCACAGCCATTCTTCGCTAGCCCTGCATCTTAACTCCTTTCAGCCATCTTCCCTTTGAGCTCCATGCTGGCCAAAGACCAGAAGCACGAGAGCGCCAGCCAAAAATACCTAATCCCCTCTGGTCCATACCTTATCTACCTTTTCCAAAACCCCTCCCAGGAATGGGCGGGGTCTTGCAGGTAAGGTCAACTTACATAGGGAGAAAGGGTGGGGGATGAGGCTTCACTAGTGGGACTCAGGACGACATGGGATTCCAGGGATTGAAGCCATGCAAGGCAAGCACCCTATCCACACTACTATTGCCCCCCACTTTCAGAAGCCACCATCCTATAGAGTTCAGAGAATGCCCATTCAACCATCAAAGCCCGCTCATTCTCTTCTCAGTGCTGGAAGGAAGTGAGGCCGGTCTATAGGCAGTGGAGTGCTTCCAAGTAGGGTGAAGAGAGAATATGACCATTCCATGGCCAGGTAGAAATCATCTGCTGTAAAGTCACAAGTTCACAAGATTAATTCTGTGCTTTGGTTTCTTCTGCAAAATATATATCTACCAATAATTTATTAAGTGCCTATTATCGACCATAGCAGACACTGCCTCTCTGTGTCTTTTCCTTTTGCCTTCTCATAAACATCTGATGGATGTGCAGCCAGCCAGCCAGCTCAGTAGTTGTCAGCCACTGCTCTGGCCAACCAGAAGCATTAAAGCTCTCTGCATTAGAAATGACAAGCTTCTCTTGATAGTGAGACTAACTGTAGTTCCAGCTTGTATACTCTTCTCTTTGATTCAGAGATGAACTGAAGATTAGAAGTTAGGTTAGGTTAGATTAGATTAGATTAGATTAGATTAGATTAGATAGAAGGATGGACTCTTCTACCAGAGAATTTGGAGCTATAGGTAGGGAAGGTGTGCCCTAGGGTAATGTCTTCTTTCTATCGCTACTTTTCTTGAGGGGGAGTTTTTGGGCAGCACACGGCAGTTTTCCAGGGTTACTCCTGGCTCTGCACTCAGTAATCACTCCTGACCGCAGTGGACTAATAGGATGCCGGGGATGAAACGCTGGCCAGCCACTGCATGCAAGACTATGCCCGATCTGCTGTGCTATTGCTTCAGCCTCCTCTATCGTTGCTTTTATCTGAAGTATCTTTAACAAATAAAATCAATAATATCTTGGGGCTGGAGTGGTGGCATGAGCCGTAACGCATCTGCCTTGCACACACCAGCCTAGGACCGAGGCTCAGTCCCCTGGCATCTCATATGGTCCCCCAAGCCAGGAGCAATTTCTGAGTGCATAGCCAGGAGTAACCCCTGAGTGTCATCGGGTGTGGCCCAAAAACCAAAAGAAAAAAATCAATAATATCTTTTTAATGTCTTTCTCAAATACAGTCTCATTGGAAACCCAATCCAGTTTTTCTCTACAGGGGAGGCAGGTGTTCTCCACTGGGCCATAAGCACCTCTGTGTGTCCGTTCCAACTCCCATGACCCAGCGACACTTACCCCTGTCCCCTCCTTGCCCTCAACCTCTCCAGCCCTCACCATCCTCCACGCAGTGTCCACAGTTTCTAGTTCCAAAAAAGGCTCTGAAAGGCTGGCCCATTGGTCAGAACCAAGAAGAGCAGGTGGCCAAGTCCACAACACACCAAGTCCTGACTCTAGAACGGTGTAATGTGGGGAGGTCTTGTCTCCCAGCTCAGACCTGCTCCCTCTCTTGCTCTAGCCGCCATGTACTCGGAGATCCAGCGGGAACGAGCAGACATCGGGGGTCTGATGGCCCGGCCAGAGTACAGAGAGTGGAACCCAGAGCTTATCAAGCCCAAGAAGCTCCTGAACCCCGTGAAGGCCTCCCGGAGCCACCAGGAGCTGCACCGGGAGCTGCTCATGAACCACAGAAGGTGGGTTCTTTCTCTCTCTGTCTCTCTGTCTCTCTCTGTCTCTCTGTCTCTCTGTCTCTCTCTGTATTTCTCTGTCTCTCTCTGTCTCTCTCTCTGTCTCTCTCTGTCTCTCTCTGTCTCTCTCTGTCTCTCTCTGTCTCTCTCTGTCTCTCTCTGTCTCTCTCTCTCTCTCTCTCTCTCTCTCTCTCTCTCTTTAGGGAAAGGGAATGATGTCCACCCTGGCGGTCGTCCTGAGCCCTGAGGGGGCCAACAGTCCTGCGTAGTCACCCTGTTCCTACCCCACTCCAGTTGCCACCATAGGCATTTCCTGAACACCTGCTTTGTGTCTGTCACGGTGTCCAGACCTGGGGGAACCAGGAGGCGTGAGACCCAGTTCTGTCCTTCCAAAGGAATGGGTATAAAGTGGACCCCAACCTCTTTCCTTGGAAATCTGATGAGGGCTTTAGGGACATATTGGGACCTCAGAGGATCACCCAGGAGGACCTAAAATGACCTCAGAAAGGAGGCGACACCTCGACCCAGAGCGGAAGGTAGGCAGGAGTCACCCAGGCCAGGAAGTGGGAATCGGCAGGCAGAAGGGAGAACTTCCCGGCAGAGATGTGCCTGTGTGAACACACAGGAGAACGTGGCCATGGCCCAGAGCATCGCTGCCCTGGGAGGTCTCTGGTGGGGAATGGCAAGGGTGGAGGAAGCGTAACTGGAGTGGAGAGGGAGAGGCACAGTCGTGCTCTAAAAGAGAGATGGGCTTGCCATGGCAGGGCTGGCAGGCGGCATGTGAAGTAGGAGAGAGCTGGTTAAAGTCAGGATGACCATACAGTCGTGTCTCTACAGCTCTCTCTGCTGGCAGATTCTGGTATTGGTGGCGGCCGATTTCATGGTGTGTGGGAGGGGGGGTGTCTGTGTGTGTGTGTGTGTGTGTGTGTGTGTGTGTGTGTGTGTGTGTGTGTGTGTGTGTGTGTCTGTGTGTCTGTGTGTCTGTGTGTCTGTGTGTCTGTGTGTCTGTGTCTGTGTCTGTGTCTGTGTGTCTGTGTGTCTCTGTGTGTTTGGCTTTGGAGGCCACACCCAGCAGTGCTCAGAAGTACTTTTGGTGGATTTAGGGGACCATTTGGGATTGCCCCCGATTGAACCTGAGTCAGCTATGTGCAAGGGAAGTGCTCTACCCACTGTTCCGTAGCTCCAGCCCCAATTTCATTCTTTTTTGTTTTGTTTTGTTTTTTGGGTCACACCCAGCAGTGCTCAGGGGTTACTCCTGGTTTTGTACTCAGAAATCGGGGCACCATATGGGATGCCAGGAATTAAACGAGGGTCCTTCTTGGGTTGGCCGCATGCAAGACAAATGCTCCACTGCTGTACTAGCACTCTGGCCCCTCAAATGTCATTCTTGTTTCACATGCTAGTGACCCTCCCACAGATTAATAGCATTTTATTTCCTCTGTGCTTTCTTTTGAGTACATCATAAGTCATTCCTCTAATTGCCTTTTAGAGTCAGCCATTTAAATGTCAAAGATATCACAACAATAGAAAATGAAAGCCTAAAAGATAATCAGGGGAGAATATTTCAGTATAAACAACAGATTTATATTTACACAAACCCGTAGCAAAAAACAACCAACAAGCAACAGTTCACAAAAGAAGAAATGAAAATCAGACAACACATGATCACTGAGCTACATGCCTGCCAATAGTCTTCAGTGTGAAAACATTATCTACAGGGGCCAGAGAGATGGTATAGTGGGTAGAGTACTTGCCTTGCACATGGTCAACCTGGATTTGATCCCTGGAATTTCATAGGGATCCTTGAGCCAGGATTCTTGCCCAGGTGCAGAGCCAAGAGTAAATCCTGAGCATAACCAGGTATGGCCCCAAAACATATATAATAACAATAAAATATTATTTTGCTTTTGAGCCACACCAGGCGCCACTCAAGGGTTACTCCAGGCTCTTCATTCAGAAATCGCTCCTGATCGGTGCAGGGGACCATATGGGATGCCAAAGATTGAACCTGGGTCCATCCCAGGTCAGCAGCATGCAAGGCAAATGCCCTGCCATTGTGCTAGCACTCCAAATATAATGATTTTTAAATAAGGTGTTGTTTAATTACCTGGAGATAAAGAGAAGCAGAAGCTCTTGCCAGAGCGATTTTGCTGGCAGAGTATAAACTGGAGATCTTTGGGGGGGGGGGGGAGGGACACTCATCAACTTCACCTCCAGAAACTCACTGAGAAAACAACCAGAAGCCACGTAAAGTCTGGCCTCTGCAGCCAGGCAGGGAAGGCTGCATGAAAGAAGGGTTGTGTCACCACCAGAGGACACATCTGGAGCTGGTGCAGGGGCCTGTCCAGGGCCCCCTGACGGTTCCCTCCCACCCCAGGGGCCTGGGTGTGGACAGCAAACCCGAACTGCAGCGGGTCCTGGAGCACCGTCGGCGGAACCAGCTCATCAAGAAGAAGAAAGAGGAGCTGGAGGCCAAGCGGATGCAGTGCCCCTTCGAGCAGGAGCTGCTGAGACGACAGCAGAGGCTGAATCAGGTGTGGGGAGCCCCCAGCCATGCCCCCTTCCAGGTCACCTCCTGGGCCAGGAAGGGACTCTGCAGGCGATCTCAGCCCGCCACAGAAAGGAGGCTGAGCAGAACAAAGCCTGGACCTGGGGCCACTGCTGGCCTGAGTCCTCCCTTGGTCACTCACTTTGCTAGTGACTTTGTGACTTCCCTTCCTTGAATCTCTTTCCTCGGCTCTTGCCCGGCCAGGAGTCATTCCCTTTATAGTCTTGAAAACCTGGGGGGCTCAGAGGATGTGGGGAATGTAAACCAGGCTGCACAGGCTCAAACTGTGTCTCCCACCCATCTGCCAAGCTCGGGGTAAGACAGATGCCAGGCTCTCCCCAAGCCCACCAGCCTCTGAGACTAGGAATATTCCTTTATAGCTCACACATTGTCCATTTTTGCTTCTCTCCCCTTCAGCTGGAAAACCCCCCTGAGAAGGAAGAGGAGCACGCCCCAGAATTCATAAAAGTCAGAGAAAACCTGCGAAGAATTGCCACGCTGAGCAGTGAAGAGGGAGTGCTGTAGACTGGGCCCCAGGGAAACCCTTACAGCCCCTGGCCCCACCTCCAAGCCCCGCTCCAGCCCTTCTGTACCCAGTAGCCTTGGGCCTCAGGTGGGGGACATCTGTGGTGTTGATGGGCGCTTGACTTGCTTCTCTAGAAATACACCATCCCTGGGGCTCTGAATCCAGACTTTCCAGAGTGTTCATGCCTCCTGCTCCAACAGAGGCTAGCGTGGTACAAACCTCCCAGCAAGACTCTCTCTTTGGAGGGGTCCTGAGCCCTGCGGGTCTTTCTAGAACAGTCCAAGAGCCAGACGGGTCCCTAGCCTGGCAAGCTAGCTTCTCTGGCAGCCACAAGGACTCCTGGGAGAGTGTCGGCCACTAGTGACCCCGACGCAGGGCTGGGTCATTTGCCAGAACAGACAGGATGCCTGTCCAGGAGAGGATGTGGAGGATGCTGTCCTAGGCAAGGCAGGCCCAGGTGGCCCCCGATGGGTCAGGCACTGACATCTCGGGGCTTGCCAGCCTGTCCCTGACACCTGCTTCAGCCTCTCCTCGCCATTGCCAGAAAAAGTCCCGTCCCCTCCTGGGCAGCAGCTTCCCTGCTCCCAGCAGCCTCAAAGTGCGTGTCTCCAGTGTCACCGTGCCTGTGGGCTCCTGGGGTCTGACTTGAAGAGCTGAAGTGAAGCTGAGCATCTGCTTGTCCAAGCCAGGGCCACTGGTCTGAGGACCTGGCTATGAGCCACGCGCTTCCTCATCCAGGAGGGGTCCTGGCTGGAAATCTTCAGAAAGCTCTCGCTGGCCCTCAGCTCCCATGCACCTCTGCCCTGGGGGTTCTCACCCCACTACACAGCCCCAAGGGCTCTTTCTGATGCGCTCCATGGACACAGACAGATCCTTGTCTTGCTCACGGGGGTGGACATGGCGGGGGTTTGCACCAGTGAGTTTGTTGGGCACTTGCCAATCTGCATTCCTTGCCACAGTCAGGACTCAGTCTAGCCAAAACCAAAGCCTGGGGGATAGCAAAAAACACAAGGACGAGCACAAGCTTCTGGTGGAGATTTGAGGATCCCACTGCCCTTTTGAGTCCCCATCTCCAGCCTGAGATGCCCCTGGACCTTGATTTAGCACCAAGCCAGGAATCTCATCCTAGGGAGACCCTGCATCTTGGCTGTGGATAACTCTAGGTTTGGAGAATGAAGGAGCCAGGCCTTTTCCTCAAGTGTCACCACCACCACCCAGGGCCCCAGCCATTTTAGACTCTGGAAAGCCATTTCTCTTAAAGGAGGAGGCCTTTTCTCTCACTGCCACGCCCAAAACTGCCCTAAGAGCTTCCAGTGGGTGGCTGCTTGATTCTTAGATCCAGAGGTGGAACTTCCAGGAGTAAAGGAGTAAAGGGTAAACTCCTTGGCCCCTGGGTGGTTGGAGGGAGCAATCCCAGGATGCATGGATCCCGCAGAAGGTGTATATGTGGCTGTGCTACCTGTGTGTGCTTGAGAGTGTGAGTTGAACTTGAAGACTCCCAAGTGGCTGATTTGGTGAGACTGGGATGTCACTGTCTCCAACTTGTGCCTGGTGAGAGGAAAACAACGATCCTGAAGAAAGATCACAGATTTCCCCCCAAGAAGTCACCCATGGGTCTGTGGGCCCTTCACATCTGAAGGGAAGCAAGATTGAGTGACTGGGGCAGAGCAGGGCCTCAAAGGGAATGTTTAAAAAGACCAAAAGAACTAGCAGTTCTTTTGCTGCACATCATAAAGACTGTCCCAGGAACAGTGTCCAGGCTCTCAAGTGCCATGTGGCCCCGAGCCATGGCAGACACCCCAGGACACTCCCTAGCTCCCCTTGGGCCACTTCCCACCATGCCGTTTGTAAATCCACATTCTTGCCCAACCTCCTTTGCAGCTTAAGGTGTCCACTTATGACCAGTGAAATTTAAAAGGGGGTCTGGGAAACTTTATGCTTTTCTGATCAAAGATTCTGGCACGGCTAACGCTTCCTAGTCCCTCCCTTCTTTCTGCCTTGGTTGGTGATATGATGCCCAAAGCCACAGCAGACATCTTGCTACCAGGGAAAAAAATGGCCAAGAGTCTCTCGGAAACATTGCGCCTTAGTATTATTGACATAGTCAATGCCAGCGGCCATCCTCTTCCAGAATTCTTGTAAATAAAATAAAGCCCTCTTTGTTTAAGACACGGTTGCTTGGTCTTAATTACAAAGCCGTCCTAACTAATACAGAAGGCCAGTGCTTCTCTGCCCAGAATTACCTGCGGCCTGTACTGAAAATCCAGGTTTTTCTTTAACATCAAAACTCAACTGTAGGGGCCGGGCGGTGGCGCTGGAGGTAAGGTGCCTGCCTTGCCTGCGCTGGCCTAGGAGGGACCGCGGTTCGATCCCCCGGCGTCCCATATGGTCCCCCAAGAAGCCAGGAGCAACTTCTGAGCGCATAGCCAGGAGTAACCCCTGAGTGTCACAGGGTGTGGCCCAAAAAACAAAAAAAAAAAAAAAAAAAAAAAAAAAAACTCAACTGTATCAGGATTTCCAATAGTAATGCCTAGGATGGCCCAAGTCTGGGAGCTGGCATTTGGGCATCACCAATGAGCCCATGCAACCAGTCTAGGTTGAGGGCCTGTGTTGTGCAGGGCACAGTGGGGGCAGAGTGTGCCTCCACCTACTTGGTCTCGATGTGTAGCCTCTCACATAACAGAGCAGCTAAATGAACCTGCTACAACCAAAGGCAGATCTGGCCACTACTTAAAAGAAAAACAACTTTATTGATTGATTGACTTTGGGTCCACACCCGGTGGTGCTCAGGGGTTACTCCTGGCTCTGCACTCAGAAATCGCTCCTGCAGGCTTGGGGGGCCAAATGGGATGCCGGGAATCGAACCAGGTCACTCTCAGGTCGGCCACATGCAAAACAAAAGCCCTACCGCTGTGCTACATCTCAGGCTCCAGATTTGGCCACCTTTCTGCACCTGCCTCTGCAGAATAGGAGGTCTGCGTGCCCTGCTCCTTCTTTTTGGGGGGGAGAGGGGTATAGCATGGTATTTGGGGGAACCATGTGCTGCCAGAAATCAAACCCAGAGCACCCTCAAGCAATGCCTGCACTCCAACCCTTGGAGCCACCTTCCCAGCCTCCCAAATCCCTTTTGTACTCTGACCTACTTCTGAGGCTCTCCCATCCCAGGTCAGCCCACTTAGGGGCACTTATGGGCCTGGTCCACCTGGCAGTGCTCTGGACAGTGTACAAGATGAAGAGAAATGCGATCTACGCATTGAACATTTTGGTATCCGGGGCCCCTATTCTCATGTGTTTTTTTGTTTGTTTGTTTTTTGTTTTTTGTTTTTTGTTTTTCCACTCAATCCCCAGAACTTTGCTGTTGTTACCCGCCTTTTGTGCAGGGCCCATGAAGCATGAACGCGAGTGGCCAGCAGGTGGCACAAGTGAGACGTGAGCCAGTGTCTGCCCGGCTCCAGGCAGCATCTGTGGTGATGGCCCTGAGAGGGAGGATATTTTTCCAGGCACCCACATTCAAGCTCTGCCATCTGTCCCCACCAACATTCTGCTGGCGTGCTGAGGCCAAATGGCCTTCTGCCTTCCTCCATCCCCGCCAGGTCCATGCCGATCTGGCAGAGCAGGTCTGGGGGACACAAATCTCTGCCCCGGCCTGATTGAACAAGGCCTGGGGAGGACACGAGGCTCCAAAGGACCACCCTTGGCCTGCAGCTCAGCGAAGGTGAAGGGCAGAAGCATGCATGGAGCACCAGCTACTGAATGCTTGGTGTGTTCTGGCTGAGAACAGACACAAAGCATGTGACCCAGAGCCTGACACACTTTCTGTCGCAAGGGGATGTTTCCTGCACCCCTTTACCCTGCACAGGTGGCAGGACAGCTCAGCCTGGCACTCAAGAGCCTCGCAGTCTAGGGAGGGTGGGAGGATGCAGCTCACGGATGGTTTAGCCCAGTGGATGGGTTTGGGTTTCTCATCTCTTAATGAAGGCTGCAATAATGTCAACCTCAAGGACAGTTAACAAATCTCAAATGTTTGGGAAGTACCAGGCACAAAGCCAGCACCCAATAGAAATGAATTATTAACAAGGGCTGGGGAAATAGTCCAGGGGTGAAAGCTCTTGTCTTCCATACTGCCAACCTCCATTTCATTGCCAGCACTGCGTATAGTTTCTCAAGGACTGCCAGGAGCACAGAGCCCGGAGTAAGCCCTAAGCACTGCCGCATGTGGCTCAGACTCCCCAAGTTAAATACTACCATGTCCCCTGCCCTTGGCAGTCCCAGTAGTGCTTCGACTACTTAGGCTTCTTAGATTTCAGCTGGCCCCGCACTCAGCTCTCCCTCAGAGCTGACACCCTCAAGAACGCCACCTGCCCATCTCTCAGGCCTCGGGTTGGGGGTGCAAGGTACTACCCTATACCTCTTTATCTTTATGTTACCTCTTCCTTTACTGCTCATTTTGGTTTGGTTTGGTTTGGTCTGGTTTGGTTGGTTGATTTAGGGGTTTGACCACACCCAGAGATACTCAGGGCTTACTCCTGGCTCTGCATCCAGGAGTCACTCCTGGCAGGCTCAGAGGATCATTGCAATGCCAGGGATTGAATGTGGGTCAGTCACGTGCAAAGCAAACTCCCTATCTACTGTACTATTGCTTCCTCATTATGGCACCAACATTTTGACCGTGGCACCAAATGCTATTCTAAGATGAAGCCACAAATGTTGACAGCAGGTTCCCTGTTTGGGGCTAAAGAGCTAGTTCAATAGATAGACCAGAGGCTTTGCTTACAGCTGACCCAGGCTTGATCTCTGGCACCCCACATGGTCCCCCAAGTCACATCAGGAGTGATCCCTGGACAAAGAGCCAGAAATAAGACCTGAGCATCAATGGGTGTGTCCTCCAACCCCTTTCCTAGCTAAATAAAAATTTTAAAAAATCTGCATTCTTAAACTGAGTAAACATACATAGATGCAAATTGCGAGGTGAGACTAGCTAATAACACCAAAGGTGTTTTCCCAACTTCCTCTTCCGTGTAACCTCTTCCTTTGATGTACTTCAGATATTTTTGTGTTTCTCTTCACCTTTCCCTCTCGTATGGAGAATTAGTTTGAATAAAGAAGGAGTTCTGGCTGTTTGCTGAGGCAAAGAGAACACGAGGCAGAGAGGCCATGAAGCAAAAAGCAGACTGACTCCAATGACTTTCCATTTTTCCATATTTCCTGATGGTGGGATAGTATTTCTCCACCACTACAATGCTTCATCAGACATGTTCGCCAAAGGGGTTAGAAACATGGTGTGCGGGACGAGATCACCACTCGTGGATTTTTATTTTTTGCAAATGATAGGTATAGGGATAGAGATAGAGATAGATATGAATATAGATATATGAAAGAGCAGAGCAGCAGTCTACTTTCCGGGGTTGTTGTCCATGGAAGTGAGAAACTTTTTACACAAATCATCCCACTGGTTGAGCCCCAGATCCCCCTGGTCTGACCTGGCACTGTGCAGACACCCAGAAGGTGCTCCAGAAACTTCTGTTCGGGCACTGTGTGGAGAGGAGGCACCCACTAACGTTGATCTCAGAGCTGAAACCTGGGCAGGGAATGGAGGGGGTCGAGTGATAACACAGCAGTTAGGGTGCTTTGCTTGCACAGAGCTAACCTGAGTTCAATTTCTGGTATCTCATATGGTCCCCCAGCCCCACAAGGCGTGATCCTTGAGTACAGCGCCAGGAGTAATCCCTGCGCACCACTGAGTGCAGTCTAAGAACCAAGGGAAAATGTCAAAGAAAAAGGCAAAGCAGTGCCCAAGGCTGATTCAGTCGTGGAGCAGGCACGGGGCCCTGAGTTGAATCCCCAGCACAGCCTGACAGATACCTATGATCCAAGCTGCACTGCTGTTTATGCTCCTAGGCTCAGAACAAAATGTGCATCAAAATGTGCGACCAAGTGTGCAAACACTTGTGTGTCACCCCAGTGAGTGTCATGAGCAAATGTTCGAGTCCCTATTATCACAAAAACAATCACAGAAAGGGAAGAGGATTAAATTGGAATTTAAAACTGATTTACAGGGGCTGGAGTGATAGTACAGTGGCAGGGTGTTTGCTTTGCAAGTGGCAGGCCTGGGTTCGGTTCCCAGCATCCCATATGGTCCCCTAAGCCTGCCAGGAGTGATTTCTGAGCACAGAGCCAAGAGTAACCCCTGAGTGCCATCGGGTGTGGCCCAAAAAACAAAAATAAATAAATAATAAAAAGTATTTATAAACACTACCACCGAGGTGTAGTCTGAGTGACGATCCCTTCCTCTGTCCCATTTGTCACACAAAACATGTGCTTTCCCCACCCCCAGTAACCGATTTTCCAATTCCAGTTCTGACTGACTTCTTGGAGTTGGTGCTGACCACACAGCTTAAGCCTCAGTGCATCACACAGCTCCCACTTCACTCAGCACCCATCCCACGTACCATGCACCACCCATCCCCTCCACTGTCAGCTAGAAACTCAGGGGTTCCCACAACATCCTCCACGCGTTGAATAATTTTCTATAAAGACTTAGAGAACTCAGAAAATCACTTAGTGGACTGAAGTTTTGTTTTTGCCTTGTTTGTTTTAAATAAATAGCACAACTCCAACACAGCCAAATGGGATATATTCTATTGCACAAAAAGTGGGGGGGGGGGGTGTGCTTGGAAGCACAGGTTCTACTTATAAGGAATCAATACCTTGCAAAGACAGGAAGCAAGCCTGAGCAGCTCAGACTATAAGACAAGCTTCAGCTTCAGCTTCAGCTTCAGCAAGGGGCAAAAGAACACCGGTCTCTATGCAGAGGGGAGTTAAGGAGCCAGTGGTGTTCAACAGCCTCTGGTGCGCAGAAATATCCTGCCAGCCTTAAAAAAGTTACTGGCACTTAATATATAGTATACCTGGATTCTTCAACAGCTGAATATGTGCAAGACAGGTAGAAGCTGAGGAATGTACATGCTAGTCTATGAACCTTTGCTCCAAGTTCTTTCTACCCATTTGCAGCATAAAAGGTTTAACACTACTGATCTACTCGAGTTGGCTTATTTCAGGGAAAAGGAGGCAGATTTATGAGGGGGGACAGAGGAAAAGTGCTTCTGAGAAACATACACATGAACGTGCTGCTTGAGTTTGTCACAGGAACTGCTACTGAGAAGATCAGTAAAAGTCAGCAGGTTTATTTTTCAGCTGGTACTGAGAAGATGGGCTATCCATGCACAATTCCACAGACATGTTGTGCACCCAGGAGTCTGGGCATCCTCTCAGGGCAGAGTGTGGGCAGACCCTGTCTCACCCCACTGATGAGTAAGTGACAATACAGTCACTCTTAAGAAAGGTCACACTGGCCTTCTCAACAGAAGGCGCAGATGCTGGCCTCCTCTCCTCCTCTGGGAGAGGCTGTTTGGTTAAGGAGAGGGAAGAAGATGCAGGTTCATCATAGAGCAGCTCAGAGCTCATTCCCCAGCTCTGGACATACCTAACAGCACCTCATGGGTTTATCAACTCAGAAACTTCTTGAACCCTGTCTCTGAGGGTTTTGTTTTTTTAAAATTAAGATCTCATTGTCAATACCTTGTATATTTTTGATATTAGTCCTTTATCTGATGGGTATTGGGTGAATAATTTCTCCCACTCAGTGGGTGGCTTTTGTATTCTGGGCACTATCTCCTTTGAGGTGCAGAAGCTTCTCAGCTTAATATAGTCCCATCTGTTTATCTCTGCTTCCACTTGTTTGGAGAGTGCTGTTTCCTCCATAAAGATGCCTTTAGTCTCAATGTCATGGAATGTTTTACCTACATGTTGTTTTATATACCTTATAGTTTCAGATCTGATATTGACAGAACTATACAAGAAAAAAACATCTAACCCCATTAAAAGAATGGGGAGAAGAAATGAACAGACACTTTGTATAAGAAGAAATTCAAATGGCCAAAAGGCACGTGAAAAGATGCTCAACATCACTAATTGTCAGGGAGATGCAAATCAAAACTACTATGAGGTACCACCTCAAGCTACTGAGATTGGCACACATCACAAAGAAGAAAAACAAGCAATGGTGGTGAGGATGTGGAGAGAAAGGAACTCTTTTTCACTGCTGGTAGGAATGCCGTCTAGTCCAACCTTTATGGAAAGCGATATGAAGATTCCTCCAGAAACTGGAAATTGAGCTCCCATACGACCCAGCTATACCACTCCTAGGAATATACCCGAGGAACACAAAAATATAATACAAAAATCTCTTCCTCACACCTGTATTCATTGCAGCGCTATTTACAATAGCCAAACTCTGGAAACAACCAAGATGCCCTTCAACAGATGAGTGGCTAAAGAAACTGTGGTACATATACACAATGGAATACTATGCAGCTGTCAGGAGAAATGAAATCATGAAATCTTCCTATACATGGATGTACTTGGAATCTATTATGCTGAGTGAAATAAGTCAGAGGGAGAGAGAAAGATGCAGAATAGTTTCACTCATCTATGGGTTTTAAGAAAAATGAAAGACATTGTTAGCAGTATCTCAGAGACAAGAGAGATGAGGGCTAGTAGGTGCAGCTCATGACATGAAGCTCACCACATAGAGTGATGAATGCAGTTAGAGAAATAACTACACTAAGAACTACCATAACAATGTGAATGAATGAGGGAAGTAGAAAACCTGTCTCGAGTACAGGTGTGGGTGGGGTGGGGAGGAGGGAGATCTGGGAAATTGGTGGTGGGAATCTTGCACTGATGAAAGGGGGTGTTCTTTACATGACTGTAATCATACAACTGCAATCATGTTTGAAATCACAGTGTTTAAATAAAGATAATTTAAAAAAGCTCATTGTGGGGCCGGAGCGGTGGTGCAAACAGTGGGGCATTTGCCTTGTACGTGGCTAGCCTAGGACAGACTAGGACAATCCCCTGGCAACCTGTGTGGTCCCCCAGGCCAGGAGCGATTTCTGGGCACATAGCCAGGAGTGATGCCTGAGCATCACCAGGTGTGACCCAAAAAGAAAAAAAAAATCTCATTGTCAGTTGGAGTTTGCCTTGCACACAGCCAACCCAAATTAGATCCCTGGCATCCTTATATGGACCTCTGAGCCTGCCAGGAGTAATTTCTGAGCACATATCCAGGAGTAACAGGAGAGCTACTGGGTGTGGCAAATAAATAAATAAATAAATAAATAAATAAATAAGGTTTTTCCTCCAGGGCAGCCAGAGCAAGGTTGGCCACAACAATCTCTCATATCACAGATCTACCAATCTTGCCTATCCTTAAGAGGTAAAACTGGGGGCCGGGCGGTGGCACTAAAGGTAAGGTGCCTGCCTTGCCTGCGCTAGCCTTGGACGGACCGCGGTTCGATCCCCCGGTGTCCCATATGGTCCCCCAAGCCAGGAGCAACTTCTGAGCACATAGCCAGGAGCAACTCCTGAGCGTTACTGGGTGTGGCCCAAAAACCAAAAAAAAAAAAAAAAAAAAGGAGGTAAAACTACCTGTTAAGTTCTGTCAGTTCCTTGTATATTTTTGATATTAGCCCCTAATCTGATGGGTTTTGGGTGACTAGCTTCTCCCATTCTGTGGGTGGCCTTTGTATACTCATCACTGTTTCCTTTGATGTGCAGGAGCTTCTCAGCTTAGTATAGTCCCATCTGTTGATCTCTGCTTCCATTTGTTTGGAGAGTGCTGTTTCCTCCTTAAAGATGTCTTTGGTCTCAATGTCATGAAGTGTTTTACCTAAGTTTTGTTCTATATATCTTATGGTTTCAGGCCTGATATCAAAGTCTTTAATTTATCCGGATTGTACCATTGTGCCTAATGTTAAATAGGGGTCTGAGTTCACTTTTTTGCAAGTGACTAACCAGTTTGCCAACACCACTTGTTGAAGAGGCTTTCCTTGCTCCATTTTGGATTTCTTGACCCTTTATCATATATTAGATGAATATATGTATGGGGAGCATTCTCTGAGTACTGACCTATTCCACTTATCTTATTCCAACACTATGCTGTTTTGATAACTATTGCTTTGTAATACAATTTAAAATTGGGGAAAGTAATGCCTCCCATATTTCTTTCCTCAAGGATTGCTTTATATAATTGTGGGTGTTTATTGTTCTAAATAAATTTCAGGAGTGTTTGATCCACTTCTTTGAAGAATGTCATGGGTATCTTTACTTATTGCACTTACTTAATGCACTTACTGCATTAAGTCTGTACAATGCTTTGGGGAGTATAGCCATTTTAATGATATAAATTCTGCCAATCCATGAGCAGTGTGTGTGTCTCCATTTCCTTGTGTCTTCTCTTATATCTTGAAGCAGGCTTTTGTAGTTTTCAGAAGTTTCATAACAGACTTAACAAAAAAAAAATCTAACCCCATCAAAAAAATGGAGAGAAGAAATGAACAGACACTTCCTCAAAGAAGAAATACAAATGGCCGAAAGACACATGAAAAAAATGTTCCACATCACTAATCATCAGATGAAAATCAAAGCAACAAACTAAAACAAACATCTTACACCACAAAAACTGGCACATATCACAAAGAACAAGAACAATCAGTGCTGGTGGGGATATGGAGAGAAAAGAACTCTTATTCATTGCTGGTTGGAATGCCATCTAGTCCAGCCTTTATGGAAAACAATATGGAGATTCCTCAAAAAACTGAAAACTGAGTTCCCATATAATCCAGCTATACCACTCCTAGGGATTTATTTACCCTAAGAACACAAAAATACAATTCAAAAATCCCTTCCTCACACCTATATTCATTGCAGCACTATTTACAATAGCCAGACTCTGGAAAACAACCAAGATGCCCTTCAACAGATGAATGGCTAAAGAAACTGTGGTCCGTATACACAATAGAATAGTATGCAGTCGTCAGGAGAGATGAAGTCATGAAATTTTCCTATACATGGATGTACATGGACTCTATTATGCTGAGTGAAATAACTCAGGGAGAAAGATAGACACAAAATAGTCTCACTCATCTATCAGTTTTAAGAAAAAGAAAAGACATTATTGTAATAACATCCAGAGACAATAGAGATGAGGGCTGGGAGGACTGACTCACGATATGAAGCTCACCACAAAGAGGGGTGAATGCATTTAGAGAAATAACTACACTAACAACTATCATGTCAATGGTAGTGAGTGAGAGAAAAAGAATGTCTGTCTCGAATACAGGCAGGGGTGGGGGAGGAGGGTGAAGGGGCATTGGTGGTGGGAATGTTGAGATATTATATATATATACATATATATGTATATATATATAAAATAGGTGGGCCCAGAGAGATAGCACAGTGGCGTTTGCCTTGCAAGCAGCTGATCCAGGACCAAAGGTGGTTGGTTCGAATCCTGGTGTCCCATATGGTCCCCCGTGCCTGCCAGGAGCTATTTCTGAGCAGACAGCCAGGAGTAACCCCTGAGTAATGCCAGGTGTGGCCTAAAAACTAAAAAAAATAAATAAATAAAATAAAATAAAATAGGTGAAACTACATTTTTTAAATGATGCTCATTTTTAGGGCTGAGTAATAGTGAAGATCTCATTGTGGGGGGCTAGAGAGATACCACAGTGATAGGGAGTTTGCCTTGTACACAGTCGACCCAGGATGGACCCAGGTTTGATCCCCAGCATCCCATATGATCCCCAATCCTGCCAGGAGCGATTTCTGAATGCAGAGTGAGGAGTAACCCCCTGAGCATCACTGGGCCACTGGCCCATAAACAAAAGAAGAAAGAGAGGGAGAGGAGAGGGGGAGAGGGGAGGCAAAAAGAAAAGAACAAAACAGAAAAGCAGGGCCAGAGCGGTGGCGCAAGCAGTAGGGCATTTGCCTTGCATGCAGCTAACCTAGGATGGACCTGGGTTCCATCCCCATTGTCCGATATGGTCCCCCAAGCCAGGAGCAATTTCTGAGTGCATAGCCACCAAGTGTGGCACAAAAAGGAAAGGAGAGGAGAGGAGAGGAGAGGAGAGGAGAGGAGAGGAGAGGAGAGGAGAGGAGAGGAGAGGAGAGGAGAGGAGAGGAGAGGAGAGGAGAGGAGAGGAGAGGAGAGGAGAGGAGAGGAGAGGAGAGGAGAGGAGAGGAGAGGAGAGGAGAGGAGAGGAGAGGAGAGGAGAGGAGAGGAGAGGAGAGGAGAGGAGAGGAGAGGAGAGGAAGGAAAGGAGAGGAAGAGGAGAGGAGAGGAGAGGAAGGAAAGGAAAGGAAAGGAAAGGAAAGGAAAGGAAAGGAAAGGAAAGGAAAGGAAAGGAAAGGAAAGGAAAGGAAAGGAAAGGAAAGGAAAGGAAAGGAAAGGAAAGGAAAGGAAAGGAAAGGAAAGGAAAGGAAAGGAAAGGAAAGGAAAGGAAAGGAAAGGAAAGGAAAGGAAAGGAAAGGAAAGGAAAGGAAAGGAAAGGAAAGGAAAGGAAATAAATTCTCTCCTGTGGGGAACCATGGGGGGCATTGGTGATAGGAATGTTGCACTGGTGAAGAGGGCTGTTCTTTTTTTTTTTTTTAATTATAAGAGCAATGATGCAAATAAAGAGGACAAGGTAAAGTTACAGTGGAAGGACAATCACCCATAAACAGAGTTCTCAGAAGAAATCCCCTTGCTGACACCTAAATTTTGAACTTACAGTCAAAGAACATTAAGAAAAATAAAACAGAACCCATATACTATTACTTTGTCCACAAGTCCTCAGATTGTAGTACATTATAACATTTCTTAGCAGTACACAAAGCAATCTAAAGCCATATAATGTATGTGACTCCGTAAACATTGAAGGCATAGTATTTTTTTACATTTTCATGTACATGCATATTAGTTTAAGTTAACATCAAAAGTTAAACTTTAACTTAAACTTAAACTTTAGAGTCAAAGGAGCACAGTAAAAACGGTATTAGAGTGGCAAATATTGTTTGCATAGGCCCACCAAAATATGGGGGACATGGAAAGGAAAAGCCTTGGCCTAAATACAAGGAGACCCTACCCCTGATTTCCTGACATAAGACCAACTCTAGGCTCCAGGCAAACTAGTTTGTTCAATCCATGTCATTGTCTGTAGTGCCAATACAGTTTATTTTTCACGCAGTTTCTATTGTTGGCATCAGGTTTCTGTATTAAAGATCCTGGAATCTGCGTATCCTACATTAAAGTCAGGCTGGTGTGGAGCATCCTCTAGTTTCACCTCACAATTAAAGGGCAATGCAGAAAGCCCTGTCCAGTAAGCAGGTCCTTGTTGTTGTTAAGTCTTCTCAGTGTTAACGGAAGTCTCTTTTGAGTAGGTCGGTGTCAGAGCAGCAGTGGGGTCTTCCCTGGTAGAGGACTGCTTCCAGGTGATGTTATAGACAACCTTGGATGTTTCATAGATGGCTTTCCTGGTTCAGGAGTGAATGGAGAATGCCCATTCTTCTGAGGCCTGTGGAGGCTGTTCTTTATATGACTGAAAACCCAACTACAATCATATCTGTAATCAAGGTGCTTAAATAAAGATATTATTAAAACATTTTTAAAAATTAAACACACACACACACACACACACACACACACAATGCTCCAACCTTCCTTCTGCCCCTCTGCAGAGTCAGGGGAAGGAAGGAGAGAGGTGTCTGCGTTTCAGGGTTCGCTCTGCAAGTGAAAACAAGTCCAGAGGCCAGAGCCCAGAGCCAAGCTCTAGGGGCGGAGCGAGGGGGGACGCGGGCCCTGTGCCAAGCTGCCCACCGGTCTCCCCTCGGTGCCAGGCCCGGCCACGGCCAGGGCAAACCCTACTTGGACAGAACGGGCGGGCTGGCGGCCAGGGCGAGGGCTGGGCTCCCGCCAGGCAGGGCCGGCCCTGGGGGAGGAGAAAGAGGCCGGGCCGCCCGCCTTCCCCTTCCCCTTCCTTCCCCTTCCCGGCCTAAGCGGCTCCCCGGGGTGCGCGACCAGGCCTGCGGCAGAGGCGGCGGGAGGAGCACGGAGACCCAAGTGAGTCGGGCTGGCTGGGCCGGGACGGGAAGGATCGCCCAGCGCCCGGCCCGGCGGACAGCACCCTGCCATCCACCGCAGCTGCCCAAGGTCCTCCATGTGGGCCAGGCCCTGCCAAGAGGTTGGCACCTTGGCTGGGTACAAGCTGACCCCGTCCCCAAGTTGACCTTGGGGTGGGGTGAGGAAGCAAAGGAAGCCCCGTAAAACCCAGGAGCAAGTAGCCAGCCTCGCAGCTTGGGCAAAGAGGGGAGCTGGAGAGCGAAGAGGGTGAGGGCTCTGCATGGGCCAGGCCAGGGGAGGGAGCCTGGGTCAGGAAGAGGATGAACAGCAGGTCACACTGAAAAGGTGACTTGGGGGGCACACCCTGAAGGAGTGGCGAGGAGACAAGCACAGGTGGCAAGGAAAGGGAGCTTCTGGGCACGCTGGCCAGTGGCGAGGCCTGGGTGAGGCCCAAGGTCGCAGGGTTTCAGCACTTGGGGGAGCAGGGCCAGGAAAGTGGGGAGAGTCCAGGGGTGAGGCTTGAACACCGAACACGCCAGTCCCCTCAAGCCTGCCATGGGTGTTCCAAGGCCCTCAGGCCTGGGACTTCGCACAGCATCCTCCTTCCCCGGCCCCTTTCCTGCTGTACAGGGGACATGGATCGTGCTGAGCTGTAGGGTGGGCTGCAGAAGACCCAGGCCCTGGATAGTGGACCTGCAGGAAAGGGCCAGGGCTGCCGTCCACTCAGTTTCCGGGACCTAGAAGAAATAAGGGTGCCCAGCACTGTTTGCCCCCACAGCGCCAGTGGGGGTTGCGTGTGCTCTGAGAGGAGGGAGCCCGAGGTCTGGGGCTAGTACCCAGAGAGCTCCCACACATGCTTGGCTTGAAGGTGACAAAGAGGCCTGAGCAATGCCTCGATGGGCCGAACACATGTTGTGCTCGTGGCTCGTGTCGTTTGGATGCCTGCTGCACTGAGTCCCTTAAACACCACCGGCAGTGAACCCCGAGCTCTGGGCCAGGAGTAGCGCCCTAGCTCTATAAGGTGTGGTCCAAAATCAAAGAAACGAAAAACTGAGCAGAAGAACTGGACAGCGGGTGTAAGGAGAACAAGCTTTAACTGCTCAATATTACGCTGGGGTGGACAGGTGCTACTAAGAAGACGGGGGTCACTGTGAAAGAGTCAGGGTGGAGCCGAAGAGCTAGCACAGTGGTAGGGCGTTTGCCTTGCCAGCGGCCGACCCAGGAATGGCGTTGGTTTGAATCCCGGCATCCCATAGGGTTTCCCCCACCCCCACCCCGGGGCTGGCCAGGATGGATTTCTGAGCACAGAGTCAAGAGTAACCCCTGAGTGCCACTGGGTGTGGCCCAAAAACAACAACAACAAAGTGTCAGGGTCCCCCGTGACTATGGAGGACTCAAGGGCACACAGAAGTTAGACAGGCAGTTCCTAGGCAAGGAGAGGCTCTTGCCATTAGCACCCAGAGGCAGCCAAAAAACCCTGCACTTAGGGGATGTGGGAAAAAACAAGTGGGGCTCTCCGGGACCTTGCATGGATTGCTGAGCATGGGCAGGTTTTGTGGTCACTTTCTGACTAACATGTTCTGAACTGCCACTACCTACGCCGTTACAGAGGGTGATGCCCGGAGGCCCTGGCACAAAACCCAGTACCCAGGGGGAGGAGTGTAGGAGTGACACTAAGTATGGAGGGTTTGCTCCCCCAACGCGCGCGCGGCACACACACACACACACACACACACACACACACACACACACACACACACACATACACAAACACACACACGTTCTGTGCACTCCGCCAGACAGGGAGAGCCACACTGGAACCAGGATGGGCAGCCCAGTACACCGTGTGTCCATGGGGGAGACCTGGAGCAGGAAGATGCACCCAGACATAGAGAGTGAGAGGTCGGTGAGGCCTTTCAGCGTGGAGCAGCTCACCAACATCCTGGATGGAGGCGCCCAGAACACCGCTCTCCGCAGGGACGTCGGTAAGGGGCTGGAGATGGCGCCCGTGGTATCCTGGAAAAGCCCTTGCTAGCAGCCCCATCTCTCGAAAGCCAGCTCTGCTCTCAAATTCACTGATAAAAAGTCGTTTCTGGGCCACAGCAGTAGTACCCCATATGGTCCCCTGAGCCCCACGAGGAGTAATCGCTGAGCATCATTTGGAGCGTGGCCCCAAAACTAAAATAAATCATCTTTTTTGTGTGTATTGTTTGGGTCACAGCCGGTGGTGCTCAAGGATTGCTCATGGCTCTGCACTCAGAAGTTACTCCTGGCAGGCTTGGGAGACCATTTAGGACGCCAGGAATTGAACCTGAGTCACATGTGTGCAAGGCAAATGCCCTCCCTGTTGTACTATTGCCCTGGAATCTTTTCTTTCCCTTCGTATATGGGGCTAGAGCAATAGCACAGTGAATAGGGTATTTTCTTTGCACACAGCCGACCCAGGTTTGGTCTCTGGCATGCCACATGGTCCCCAAAGTCTGCCAGGAGTAACTTCTAAGTGCGGAGCCAGGAGTAACCCCTGAGTGCTGTTGGGTGTGGCCCAAAAAAACAAAATAAATAAATAAAAATTAATAAAAAAGACATCAAAATCCATTCCTTTGGGCTGGGAGACAGTATGGATGTTAAGATGCTTGCCTGGCATGCTGTTGATTCAGGTTCTATTCCCAGCATTTCCTGGCCCCTCCCAAACAACACCAAGAGCAATCCTGAGCACCAAGCCAGGAGTAGCCCCTGGTGCCACCAGGTATAGCTTACATCTCCCCCGACACCCCCAAAATAAGCCCCTGCCTGGTGCCAGGAGAGGAGTCTCTAATACGTCGGTGTTCTCCAAGCCTGCAGCCTATTTCTTTAGCCTCGGCGATTTAGGGCAAGTCGGTTGAGCTCCTCCAGACTGAAGGCCTCACCGCCCAGCCGTCCTCCCACACCACAGGTGGGCTGGAATGTGAGGCCTCCAAGATCCCCCCACGTCTCTGAGGCCCCATTCTCTGTTCCTGGCAGAACGCATCATCCAGAGCGACCCGGAGCTTAGCCTGGAGGATAATTATTTCATGACCCAGAATGAACGCTATGAGGCTGCCGTGAAGAAGTCATGCATTGTACAGATGCTGGCACAGAAGCTGGGCTGGTCCGAAGGTCTGGAATTAAAATATGCATACAGGTAAATGTTTCCCTATAGCCGCCATGCTCAAAGAGGGCTTCACAGGGCATCACCCCAAGCCCCCAGCCCCGGGAGCAAGTTGCCCCCAACAACCCTTAGGAAAGTAGGACCCAGGCACCCCTTCTCTCTTGAGGGTTGCTCACGCAGGCTCTTTCCCACAGAGCCCTTTCTGGAGACATGGTCTTCACCATTCACAAAGTGTTCCAGAAGGCTCTAGAAAGCCTGGGATCTGATGAGCAGATAGCGAAATGGGGCCCGATGTGCAACCGGTTCCAGATCATTTGCACCTATGCCCAGACAGAATTGGGCCACGGTGAGTCTGGGCCGTGTATGGTAAGTGTGCGATACAGCCTCGGTGGGCTCGAATGTCTCTGCACACAGAGAGCTGCAAGCTTGCCCGGCAGTTAGCTGTCAGGGAATCTTGGGAGAAAGGGCGCTGGGGCCCAACTTAGACCAACATAATGTGTGACAAGAGGGCAGGCCTTTTGGTGAGGCCAGCAGTGGTTTCTCATCCAACACATAAGCTGCTGCTGAGCGGGTGGGGAGAGAATAAGAAAGAGGAGAGAGAGAGAGAGAGAGAGAGAGAGAGACCAGAGAGCAGGGACCCGCCTGTCCTGATGAGGGTGTGGGGAGAGAATAAGAAATAGGAGAGAGAGAGAGAGAGAGAGAGAGAGAGAGAGAGAGAGAGAGAGAGAGAGAGAGAGAGAGAGAGAGAGAGAGAGAGAGAGCAGGGACCCGCCTGTCCTGAGGTGCCTGAGAGAGTTCTTGGCCTGGTTAGGAGCCTGGCCTGGCCTTAAGTCTCACTCCCCTCACCCCACCTTGATTCCCAGGGACGTATCTTCAGGGCCTGGAGACTGAAGCCACCTATGATGCTGCCACCCAGGAATTCGTGATGCACAGCCCCACTATGACTGCCACCAAGTGGTGGCCTGGAGACTGTGAGTCCCCCCTAACCCTGCAGCATGGGCTCTAATGTCCAGCACCTCTCAGACTGTTCCCTGTCCAGGCCAGAGGCCTTGAACCCTCTTGGCTGGACTCCCCCGAACTTCAGCAGCTCACCCTGGGTGAAACGTGAAGAATCTATCCTGTGAGGAAATTTAGAAGTAGCTGTAAAAGCAAAGCAACGCAATCTTTGGAGCATGTGCCAAGCGCGCGCGCGCACACACACACACACACACACTAGCATTTGACCTAGACCTAGTCTTAGGCACCTCCCACACTCGGGTTCCTCTTATCTCCCTAGTTAGTTCCAGATAACTTTGCTTGGACAGATGGAGAAGGGGTCTCTTCCCAGCACCCCACCTGACCCCTGGGATCGCCAAGTGGCAGCCTTTCCCAAAGCTTAGTGATCTGATAAGCCAAAGGGGTTCGAGGGAGGGAGTCCACCCTTTTCCTCCACTTGACAGTAACACCATGGAGGATGCTGTGACCTATGTATGTGGGTTGGGGAGCAGAAGGTAAAAACTCTTTGTGTGTGTGTGTGTGTGTGTGTGTGTGTGTGTGTGTGTGTGTGTGTGTGTGGTTTTTGGGTCACACCTGGCAGTGCTCAGGGGTTTTTCCTGGCTCTGTGCTCAGAAATTGCTCCTGGCAGGCACGGGGGACCATATGGGACGCTGGGATTCGAACTGATGACCTTCTGCATGAAAGGTAAACGCCTTACCTCCATGCTATCTCTCCGGGTCCTGGTAAAAACTCTTATGGGGAAGATAGAACAAAGCAGCGGTTGCAGAGTCCAACGACTGAATAGGAGAAGAGACGAGGGAGAAGATAGCCAATGAGGGACAGCAGGCCAGACTTGAAGGATAACAAGAGGGCTTGTGCAACCGGACAGGGTTAAAATTTCTGCCTGTCCCCTCCTGCCAGCCACCTTGAGGGCAAAATTTACACCTGCCCTGCAAAAATGGAAGGGCCAGCATAGGTTTCTGGCAGGCCCTGGAATTTCATGATCCATATGGATTCGTCCCCATTAGGCTCATAGCCATCATTGTTTTTCCTTTGTTTTCTTTTGTTTTGGGGAGCCCTTGCCTGGCTGTGCTCTGGATGTACTACTGACTGCACTCGGGAATCACTCCTAGAAGGACTTAGGGGACCATATAGAGTGCCAGGGATTGAACTTGGGTCGTTCATAAGCAAGGCAAGCACCCTATCAACCCCACGGAGCTTTCTCTCCAGTCTCTAGTACTAGGATTTTAGGAACAAAACAATGAAGATGCTTATCCACAGAGTGCCTGTTGTGAGTCAGGACTGGACTTGTTTGGCAAATTGGGAGCACCTCCCCATTTTCGCCTCGGGATCAGTGTCTTTTTGGAAGCCCCAAGTGCCTCTCCTCGGGTGGGGAGCAACATGGTCCCACAGTTCCCTGTGACTTGGGGCCAGGTTCTCATCATGGATCCTGACCTCTGTACCCCAGAAGCTCTTGGCATAGCTTCCTGTTTCCTGGTCCTGAGACAGACTCAGATACACGCCTCTGTCCAAAGGCTGCCAGAGACAAATCTCACACATCACTACTGCTGGTGCTGTCCACACAGGATGCTGTTTACTGTAAGGTGGTTGCTAACAGCAAACCTGGCATTTAAGTAGAACCCCAGGAGTCCATAAGTAGTCCCCCCAAGCCATACTTTCTAGTGAAGTCTCTCCATGACACCTTCCGGGCACCCCCAGCCATGACAGAGAAGACAATGGGATGAAGGATTCTCCCTGAGCACCCTGTTTTGGACCCACCTCCTCTCCCTGCCCCAGGAGGGACTGCCCCTGGTCTCAGGACTTTCACTGTACTCTTTCCTCATCAGGCAGATCCTTCCAGCATGACTATCCAAGGGTCCTCGGCATGATCCCGGGCCCACATTCCCCATCCCAGACGGGTCCTTCTCTTACATTAAAGGGGTCCACATGGGGCTAGAGAGAAAGTACAAAGGGAAAGGCGCTTGCCTTGCCCACTATTGAGCCAGGTTCAATCCCTGACCATATGGTGGCCATATGGTCCCCCAAGCACCACCAGGAGTAATTCCCAAACAAAGATCCAGGAGTAACCTGAGCATTGCTGGTTGTGACCCAAAAATCCAATAAAATTAAGGGGTCACACCCAGGACCCCAAGGAAAGGATGGCCCATCTGTTCCACACACCAGGGTGTCCCAAAGGCTCATGCGAAGCCTCTCCTCTCTGCCCTCAGTGGGGCGATCAGCCACCCACGCCCTGGTCCAGGCCCAGCTGATCTGCTCAGGAGTCCGACAGGGCATGCATGCCTTCATCGTGCCCATTCGTAGCCTACAGGACCACAGCCCACTGCCAGGTAAGCACTGCTGCTGTCGTCTCGGGGACCCCTGGAGAGAGGCCCTACCAACCTCAATGTCTTGGGTCCTAGGAAATCCTGGGCACACCACCTTGGGCAGAAAAGTCTCCAGTGGTACAGACCTGGTTCCGCCAACTTTGACTCAGCTCCTATCTGACCTCACTAGTACCCCCAGTATGATAGGTTGTCGTGAGGCTCAAAGAGCTGCAGTGTGTGTGTGTCTCTTGAATGACAGACCAGTTCCAGCTTTCTCCCCTGTTAGGAGTCACTGTTGGAGACATTGGGCCCAAGATGAATTTTGAACACATGGACAATGGCTTCTTGCGGTTGGACCATGTGCGAATCCCCAAGGAGAACATGCTGAACCGCTTTGCACAGGTGGGTGCATCAGATGGGCTGTAGGTACAGGGCCTATATACTATAGGCTGTCCATGGGCGGCCATTGCCCTCGGCTTCCTCCATGGAGCTGAGGTACCTATCCCCGGCCCCCAAGGCTCTGGTGTCCTCAAAAGCTGGATAAAAGATGTATAATCAGGGGCCAGAGCCATAGCACAGTGGGGACGGCATTTGCCTTGCATGTGACTGACTCAAGTTCAATCCCCAATATCCCAAATGATCCCCGAGCCTGCCAGGAGTGTTTCTGAGTGCAGAGTCAGGAGTAACCCCTGAGCACCACCAGGTTTGGCCCCAAAACAGCAACAACAAAAAAATATCTAAGGAGGGGCTGGAGAGATAACATGGAGGTAAGGCGTTTGCCTTGCATGCAGAAGGACAGTGGTTTGAAACCCAGCATCCTATATGGTCCCCCAAGCCTGCCAGGAGCGATTTCTGAGTGCAGAGCCAGGAGTAACCCCTGAATGCTACCGTTGTGGCCAAAAAAAAAAAAAAAAAAACACGAGAAGAAAAAATATCTAAGGGGCTGGAGCAACTGCATAATGGGTAGGGCATTTGCCTCGCAAGAGGCCAACTGGATTGGATCCCCGACATACCACATGATCTCCTGACCCTGTCAGGAATAATTTCTGAGTAGAGAGCCAGGAGTAACCTGTGAGCGCTGCCAGGTGTGGCCCAAAAAAAAATTTTTTTTTTGCGTGATCACACTTAGGTTCCACTTGATCTCACCAAGACTCAAATTCTGGTGAGCAAATGGGTGACAAGCTGAATAGAGATATGGGCTCTGAGTAGCAGCATAAAGGCATAAACACCACCAATCACAGAACAGAAGCCAGCTCAGAACCCCCTGGCAAGTATTGTGAGGTCCTAGTGGGAGATCGAGTGGGACACTGGGGAAAGTGGCACCAGCCACTAGTTCAGCTAGCAAAGGGCAGATACCATCCAGTGTTTCTACAGCCAACATCTGCTTTGGGAGGGATGCCTGATGCTGAGGCAGGCCTGAGAGCCTTCGCTCAGACCTAGCACCTGTCCTTGGCCCGCCAGGTCTCTCCAGATGGCACCTACATCAAGCTGGGGACGCCTCAGAGCAACTACCTCTCCATGGTGGTGGTGCGCGTGGAGCTGCTGCTGGGAGAGATCGTCCCGCTGCTGCAGAAGGCCTGCTGCATCGCCATCCGCTACTCAGTCATCCGCCGCCAGTCCCGTCTCCGGCCCAGGCAAGCGACTTTCTGGGAACGAGCACTCACAGAGCACCCCAACACCGGACATGAGTGACCATCCCCCTTGTAGCTGCCCACTCAGCATTTGCCTGGCTTCGGCCCCCGCTGGCCGTGTCAGTGCTGTGGCTATCTAGCTCTGTCAGCCCTTGTGTGTGTCATTGTGTCATCCTCTTGCACGCTATGTGTTGTGCTTTGTGGCTCTAGCACCGAGCCAAAATGTTGGCTGCCCTGCCCTGCGACTGACTAAAGGCATCTGGGGCAGCAGGTTGGCACATGGCAGGTGGCCTTGGCTTCGGCATTTGTTCACCCAGGCATGAGTATGTGTGGGTGGGTGGGTGTGACAATAATCATCCGACATAGCAAACGGTACTCAGCAGAAAGGGGTTTTCTGATAGTGAGTGACAGCCTCCAGCAGCACAGTAAGCTCAAGGTTGGGTCGATTTTGTTGTCTGTGGTTCCTCCACCCAATAGTATCAAACTCCTCCCTTAATGTCTGTGTATCTGTGTACACACATGCATATGCATGGTTACCGGGTCCAGAGCCTAAAAATGTAGGACTGTCCATTAGCTTTGAATTTCAGGTAAAGAACAATATTTTCCATGAAATGTGTCCCATAAACACATGACCCCCACTTCAGGATGCAGCAAAATAGTGCCAGCACAGAGCAGAGGAACGCCTGGCATAGCACCGCTACGTGAACTAACTCCTGGTTCGGTGGGACAACTTCCACTGGGCAGACTCCGCCAACTCTGTTCAGTGACTCTGGCAAGCCCTGCACTCTCGCTATCCCCTGCCTTCTTACTCCTAAGGTAGAGAGTCCGATTACCAGGAAGGACAAGAGCCAGAGTCTGTGAGCCAAGTGTCTGGTGGTGCCTCCTGTCCTGGGCGCAAGAACCCAAGAGTTGAATACCAAGTGCTAAGGATTAGAGGCCAGGAGTCTTGAATCCTTCACTCTACTTGGTTCCCTTGGGAGCTTAGGCCAGTTCCCTCCCTAAGAGCTCTAAGGACTGCCTCAGTTCTCAGAGCTCTACCAGATGTAGCCTAAAAACAAAACAAACAAACAAGCAATATATAATATATATATATATATATGCACATGTCTCTACATATGTCCCAGTGCACGGTAAACAAGCCTTGGCAGTAAAAAAAATACCAGTAAAAAATGACCAGTGTATGTGAATTTGGAACTTTCTAGGTTGTAGCAACAGAATGATTCACATGTTCTGATTTGTCAACAAAGGTTGACAATTCGCCAACAAAAGGCTCTATGATGAAACACTCAGATGAGGTTTTGTAAGGCCACCAGTAGCCCAGGTTTCGCAGTGTGTTACCATAACACCTGTTTGTTTTTTCTGGACTTTGTGGCATAGGGGATTGTAGGCTGCTGTTTGCACATGTCGCCATCTAAATCTCCTGCTTCTGCTCCATTCAGTGACCCGGAAGCGAAAGTCCTAGACTACCAGACGCAACAGCAGAAACTCTTCCCTCCCCTGGCTTCTGCCTATGCCTTCCAATTCCTGGGACAGAACCTCCTGGAATTTTTCCATCACTCCTACAGTGCCATTCTGGACAGAGACTTCACCCTCCTGCCTGAGGTACCTACTCTGATAGGCACTGGGACCTAGGGGCCTGGATTTCAGCCACAGAAGAGGGGCTGAAATTGTTCCCCCAATTACACAGCAACCACAGCCCTTTCCCATGGGCCCCTCCCTTCTTCCCCTCCCATATATTCATGGTGAACTTTACCCCCACAAATAAATACACCCCAGTCTGGCCTTCAGAAAGCTTCCCAAACAGTAGGAAACATAAATGCTTTTGAGAAACATAATTAGCTCACAGGCTGGAGCACATGTTTTGTAAGAAGGAGGCCTGTTTGATCCCTGGCACCGCATGATTCCTTCAAGCACTGAGCTGGGAGCAGACCCTGTGACCGACCCCAACTCAAAACAAGAGGAAATAATCTCGCCTCATATTCAGAACCCCAGATTGCTTTTGACACCCAAAGAGCTCAGAATGCCATAGTCTGAGACAGAACACATTGGCCTGGGAGATGTGGCACAGCCCACTGAGCCTGAGCACACTATGCAGCAGAAAATGTTATGGTGTTTGATCATTAGCCCAGATTATCCCAGGATCCTCTGGGAGTATTATAGTTAATCTACCTTAAATACTCCACTTTGCCATTTTAAAGCTCAAAAACTATTTTGATTCCTAAACACATCTGTCTTTTTTGTTTGTTTGTTTTGTTTTTGGGGCCACACCCATTTGATGCTCAGAGGTTCCTCCTGGCTAAGCACTCAGAAATTGCCCCTGGCTTGGGGGGGACCATATGGGACACTGGGGGATCGAACTGCGGTCCTTCCTTGGCTAGCGCTTGCAAGGCAGACACCTTACCTTTAGCGCCACCTCTCTCGCCCCAACACATCTGAGTCTTAGCTCAAAGACCATGGACTCACATACACCCGAGAAGAATCATGAGCCCCTATGTAGAACGGCTTCATTCATCTGTCAAGTTTATCCTTCCACGGGACAACAGGTCCCAACGGAAGGTAACATTCACAGGTCCCATTTGCACCCATATGGTCCCCCAAGCTTTCCAGGAGCAATTTCTGAGCACAGAGCCAGGAGTGGCCCTTGAGCATTGCCAGGTGTGGCCCAAAACCAATCAATCTATAAATAAAT
This sequence comes from Suncus etruscus, assembly GCF_024139225.1. NCBI lineage: Eukaryota > Metazoa > Chordata > Mammalia > Eulipotyphla > Soricidae > Suncus > Suncus etruscus. Next base: position 131,640,125 of record NC_064854.1, on the reverse strand, counting down.
AAATAAATAAATAAATAAATAAATAAATAAATAAATAAATAAATAAATAAATACTGCTTAAAAAATTCTAACCCCAGAATGAGCAATGAGTGTGCCCCACCCAGGAAGCACGCTTCTCCCAGATCCCTTGTTTTGTTTGTTTTTGTTTTGGGGCTACACCCGGTGGCACTGAGGGGTTACTCCTGACTCTGTACTCAGAAATAGCTCCTGGCAGTCTTGGGGGACCATATGGGATGCCAGAGATCAAACCCGGATCTGTCCCAGGTTGGCCGTGTGCAAGGCAAACACCCTACTGCTGTGCTTTCACTCCGCCCCAGATTGTACTTGCCTACCTGCATGTCTTTGAGAAGGTGCAAAGCTTTCAGTCACAGCCTTCTCATTCTTTCCCCCCTTTCTCCACCTATGTCTCCTATATGCAAGACCCACACTTTGCTTCTATACTAGAACCTTGGCCCAGCCTACTCCATACAGTTTTGGGGCTCAAGGAGGGGTAATCCTGGTCAGAACTGGGGTGCCGCCTCACACTGCTCTCCCTCTCTCCTTACAGCTCCATGCACTAAGTTCGGGGATGAAGGCCCTGCTGTCGGAGCTCTGTACGCAGGGGACAGAGACATGCCGCAGGGCCTGCGGTGGACATGGCTACTCCATGCTGAGTGGCCTGCCATCGCTAGTCACCAAGGTGACCGCCTCCTGCACCTATGAGGGGGAGAATACGGTGCTCTACCTACAGGTGGCCAGGTAAGGTGGAGTGGAGCAGAATTCTAAGGTCCAGAGTCGGAACAGCCTCTTGAAGGGTCATGCAAGGGCTGACCCTGGGGCACCCCCCCCCCCAATTCCCCAGATTCACCACAGATCCCAGCCAAGCCTCTGCTCTCCTCTGGGACAATAATCTCAGCCTCCTCCTTGTCCCTGCCCCAAATCAATTCTCCCTCCGTAAGCAGCCAGACTGAGCCTTTCAAAGCTAAGGAAGGTCTCCTCTTTCCCCTGCTTTTTCTCCCATGCATGCTTTTCTGCTGCTCTCGGGAATCTGTCACACCCTGCCAGGTGGCCCTGTCTCCTGGGTCCTTTAGGCCTGGCCTTTCCCTCCTCCCCTTCTTCTCTCCCAGACTTCAGCCTGCATTCCCTTGTATCTCTGCCACAAGTTCTGCTTTCCCACCAGGGCACCTTTGCGCCCACTGACCCTCCCTTCAAGCTCTCTGCACCTGTTTTGTTTTGTTTGTTTTTAGGCCATACCCGGTAATGCTCAGGGGTCATTTCTGGCTATGCGCTCAGAGATCACCCTAACTGGAGGGTCCATATGGGACACAGGGGGATCGAACTGCTGTTCATCCTGGGTCAGCTGCGTGCAAGGCAAACACCCTACAGCCTTCGCCACCACTCCAGCCCCTCATGTATTATTCTGCTGGCTCCCTCCCATCCCTGAGTCTCAGTTCTAAGGTTCCTGATGGGGCAGAATAAGGGATACAGTCCCTGCCTGGGCTGCCCATCCTAGTCCTCCTACTTCCTGGTAACACTGAAATGTTTCCTGCCACGTGTGTGGTGCTCACGTTATTAGTCTCCCTTTGCAACAGGAGTGCCTCAGGGTCAGACACCCACAAACCCTGTACCCCATCAGGGCCTACTCACAGGGGGCTGCATTCCAAGAGGCAAGAAGGAAAGGCTGAATTGGCCTGCTCCAAGTCAGCTGCTTTTTTCTCTTTGATCCAGGGCTTGGCAGCTGCCCAGACCTTCCATACTCATTTATTCTCGGGTAAATATTTCTCTGTGCCAGGAGAGAGCACGCCTTCAAGTACTCAATGGAACATTTCTTGGAATTTCTTGAATCCTATATAGTGTATTGGTTTGGGTTTTTTTTTCCTTCAAACTCCCAAAAAGGCACAATATTATTTGTAGTAAGTGTGTGAGCGCTGCATGATACCTAGAATCTTACTCAGACAATTTTATTTGGCTTTCATGAGCCTCCTACCAGGTGAGAACCACAGGAGCCTCCACAGGAGGGAGAAATCAAGGATGAGGGAGGTGAAGTGACTTTAGAAGCATCACACAGATCTCAGAGACAGACTTCAGAGGCTAAACCCAGAGCCTTATAACCTCACGATTATCCAAAACACTAAATGCCCTGTAATCCGCCCACTCGTTAGCGTCCCTGCATCTCTCCGTCTTTTCTCTCGGCTAGGAAAATTTCATTTCCACAGTCTCTGAACTCCTCAGTACAAATCTCCGAGTCACAAGATCCTCAGCTGCAGAAAGGATTGTTTGCTCAGATATGAAAAGGGCCTGTGCTCAGGCCCTTAGCTTGTCAGCCCCGCTCCAGGGTGAGAGAAAATATGTCTCAGGGTGCTCTTCCCTAACGGTCTCACAGCAGCGGTCCCTGGGGGGCTTGAAGTGAAGAGTGACCCCAATCAGAGGGATCTAGGCAAGGCCTGAGGCCTGCAGTTCTTCTAGCTTGAGCTGGCCACAGGTCCCTCTATCCTCTCACCTGCCTCCACCCTCACCCGCAGGTTCCTGGTGAAGACCTACCTGCAGGCTCAGGCCTCCCGAGGCGCCTCACCGCAAATGTCTCTCCCTCAGTCTGTTGCCTATCTGGCCACGCCTGGCCAGCCCAAGTGTCCAGCCCAGAGGGCAGCTGACTTCCTTTGTCCGGAGCTCTACACCACGGCTTGGGAACACGTGGCAGCTAGGTAAGCCGGTGCTGGGACGATTCCTTCCCACAGGTGGGCCTCCGGAATTGCATGGGTGTCTGACCCAGACTCCTAGGGCCTCTCAGCTTCTGCCACGATGGGCAGAGAGGAGGAGGAGTCATATCTATAAGCCACCACCTATAAGACACCACCCTCTAGCAAGTACAAGGATTTTTTTTGGGGGGGGGGGGGTTTGGGCCACACCGGCAGTGCTCAGGGGTTACTCCTGGCTGTCTTCTCAGTAATAGCTCCTGGCAGGCACGGGGGAGCACATGGGACACCGGGATTTGAACCAACCATCTTTGGTTCTGGATCGGCTGCTTGCAAGGCAAACGCCGCTGTGCTATCTCTCCGGGCCCAAGTACAAGGATTTTTATTTATTTAATTTTTTGTTTGTTTGTTTTCGGGTCATACCCAGCAATGCTCAGGGGTTACTCCTGGCTCTGAGCTCAAAAATTGCTCCTGGTGGGCATGGGGGACCATGTGGGGTGCTGGGATTTGAACCACCGTCTGTCCTGGGTTGGCTGTGTGCAAGGCACATTCCTACTGCAGTGCTATCTCTCCACCCCCAGTACAAGGACTTTAGGGCTCAGAGATAGTCCAAAGGGTTGAAGCACATGCTGTGCATGAGAGAACCCTGAATTCTCTCCCCAGTATCACCAGAGTGGCTCCAAATCACTGCCAGATATGATTCCCCACCCCTTCAAATTATATATAAATATAATATATATATTATATGTCAAAAAGACAAATATTATATATATATAAAATATTTGTCTTTGGGACCGGGAAGGTGGCGCTACAGGTTAGGTGTCTGCCTTGCAAGCGGATGGACCGCGGTTCGATCCCCCGGTGTCCCATATGGTCCCCCAAGCCAGGGGTGATTTCTGAGCACGTAGCCAGGAGTAACTCCTGAGCGTCAAATGGGTGTGGCCCAAAAACTAAAAAAAAAAAAAAAAAAAAAAATATTTGTCTTTTTGAAATAGCCCAGAATCTAAAAAATAAGAACTTAAGGGCCAAAGAGATAGGACATCAGGTCCTATCTTGCCTTGCACATGGCCAACCCAGGTCCATTCCCATTTGTTCTTGAGCACCACCTGGAGTGGCCTCTAAGCATAGAGCCAGGAGTAAACCCTGAGCATTGCCAAGTGTGGTCCCAAAACAAAAGCAAACAAAAATTAGGACCCCTGTGGGCTAAAGCACTTGCTTTGCTTGTAAGAAGCCCGGGTTTGCCTATAATACCTCATGGTCCCCTGAATGCCATTAGGAGTGGCCCCTGAGTACAAATCTAGGAATAGGCCCTGAGAAGTGCAGAGTGTGGCCCAGAAACAAATAAAATAACATTTTTTCCTTTTGGTTTTGGTTTACACCTAGTGGAGCTCAGGGGTTACTCCTGGCTCTGTGCTCAGAAGTCACCCCTGGCAGGCTCAGGGGACCATATGGGATGCCAGAAATCAAACCACTGGACTTTTGGGTTGGTCGAGTGCAAGGCAAGCACCCTGATGCTGTGCTATCTCTTTGGTCCAACAAAATAACAATTTAGAAGATAAAATATGACTACATCAGAGCCTAGAAAATAATTTAGAGTGAGAAAGCACCTGCATTACCACACACCACATGGTCCCCTGAACACATCTAGCTGTAGCCCAAGTAACATAAAAATCAGTATGACTATGTCAAGATGTAGGACTTGTTTTTTTTCCCAGAGTCCCCAAGACTCCAGGGAATAAGAACAAGATAAAAGACACTTAAATTCTGTCAGACAGCAAATACTTCTATGTACCCTGGGGGGTATATATTCAGAGTGCTGAATTAACACAGACAGGAGGGGGTTGGCACAGAAATACGACTCTAACGCAACACAGGCCAGCACAGAGAAGAGCGAGAAGCCTACCACTGAGCCACAGACTAGACCCATGATGGAGGATCGTACACCAAAGCCAAAGCTTCCTGCCCCCTTCCTAACTAAAATACCAAAAGCAACCTGCAGAAAATATTTTTAGTATGTAAAAAGTCTTGTATGCCAAGTTTCTGTCCCAGGGATGGCTAATATTGTTTCAAGATCACAAGCAACTTGTAGCACTTGTTTGTTTGCTCCACAAGTATTTGCTAAGTGTCTACACCCTTCTGGGCACAGTGCTAGGCACTGGGGAATCCACCAACTAGGCTGGCCTCACACAAAGTGAGGTAAAGATAAGGCCATTCCTCAGATAGTTGACCCTGTGGGGGCGGGGGCAGGGAAGGGTCATAAATGCTGTTATATTGCTTTTAGATTATGTGATATCTGCTAGGCTGTTCCTAGAGAAAGCAAAAGAAAAAGGCTTCGTACAGTGGACTTTGCATATAGATTCCAAGTTTGCAGGTGGCTGACCCCAGTCCGAGATCTAGCGCCACATTCTGTCTCCCCCCACCCCCAGCACATCAGGAATGATTCCTGAGCACAGAGCCAAGAAGTCCTGAACACCTGCCAGGTGTCACCCCAAAACAACACAAAGTGACAAATTGGCCAAAGTATTGCCTTTGAAGGACTTTTCTTCTTTTAAGGGGGAAGGAAAGACGATGGAGCAAGCTGGATGCTCGCAGGCTCTGGAACTTTTAGAAAATAGCTCTGCTCCTTGCTGGGACCCAGACAGGCCATCAGAACATTGCTGTGAACACTGGGATCCCATGTTCTCTTGGCAGGCCGAGGGCTGGGGGCTCTGACCTGCTCCCCTCCTTACTAGCTGTGTGGCCAGATCAGTTTGTTCTACCCATGGTAAACTAGGACTCTACCCCTAAAAGGCTATACATGAGGCATAGGAAGCTTTGGGACACCGAAGAGGTCAGGAACGTGGGTGGCTTCTATTTCTGAGGGGCCCCAGACAGGCAGCCTGTAGCTAAACCTCCCAGATCTCTTTTCAACACAGCCGGGAGCTAAACCATTCTTCCCTTTGGCTCCAGGCTCATCAAGGACTCTGTGCATCATTTACAAACTCTGATGCAGTCCGGAGTTGACAGGCAGGACGCCTGGAACCAAACCACCATCATACACCTCCAGGCCGCCAAGGTGAGTTGCCAGTCAGTCATCTCAGCTGAAAGGGGCTTTGTGTTTCCCCAGCAGGCTCTCCTGCTGGGAAAAGCCCAGTTCTGCCATTCTTCCCTGGCCCTGCCCAGCAGCTGCCCTCATTTCACCACCAAGGTTTTAGTCTGGGGTATTTTAACGAGAGGACTTAACTCCAAGGCAATCTTGCTGGCAGTTCCAAGGGAAAAGCATAATGAGGCCATGTTATTGGATTTGCTTCAGGTTGTTCAAACATTTCCTCACAGATAAAACGCAGGTAAAAAGCAGGTCAAGTTCCCCTTCAGCCCCACAGTCCATCCTTAGACGTCTGAGTCCATGTCCATTTTCTTTTGTGTTCATACTTAATTCAGCCAGTCAGCAAGTCTGTTGGAGGCCTCTTCTCAGTTCTAGACATTGGGCTGGGGATTTGGCAAGTGTTTGCTCACCCATGTCTCCAGGGAAAGACACCCTGGGGTGGGGCTCCCACAGCAAGAGCTTCGATGGCATGGACGACATGGGTGCAGAATTTGGAGGGTTGGAGGGTTAGGCCACATCCCGCAGTGCTCAGGGGTTCCACCAGGCTCTGTGCTCAGAAATCATTCTTGGCAGGCTCGGGGGACCCTGTGGGATCGAGCCCGGTCCTGCAGCTGTGCTATGGCTCGGGCCCAGATCAGAATTATTAAGGGGTTAGGCAGAAGTCACAGGTTTCAGTAAGTGAAGGAATGGAAAGGAGGTAGGAATAACTCCTGAGCTCTGGCCCTGTTCTAGCTGGAAAACCCAGGGGGCTCGTCAATGGCTAGTTGTTCTGCATCCAATATATGACAATGGCGGTCCTAGAACAAGAGTTTTGCCCCTGGGCGCCACCTAGTGACCCACAACTTGCTTCAAACCCGCTGGTGGGGCCCTGCCTGCCTCCCCAGCAGCCTCCCACTCCCACTGCTGCAGACACGCTTCCGTCCATCCCTCTGGACTCAACGTCTCATCAGCACAGAACAGTGTACGCTCGCCAGGTTACGAAAAGAGAGAAAGTGTCCGAGCAACATTTGGCCCTCCCCACGCCCTACAAAAACAAACAAAATACCTCCTACCTGTCCTGCAGGATTATTTTGGATGATGAGATAAGAGAAATGAATGAATACAGCAAGGCAGCTAGTCCATAAGTGCTCCACGCCCCTGCCCACCACCACCCCATGCCCCCATATCAGACCAGATTTAAATCAAGACATATAAAAGCAGATCACGCCCATCGTGCTTAGATCACAGAGGGAAGGCTTGGCTCAGGCTTTGCCTGCAATGCAAGGGGTCACCTTCTTTTTCGGGGGCCCCCTTTGATTTCCACAGCAGAGCTCCCAATCCTCCCAATCCTCAGCTCAGGGAAGTTCAGACAAGAGCTGTGTCCCCCCTCCCTGGCAAAAGAGGGAAGCAGGGCCAACATGAAAGAAGTCTCCAGTTTTGTGCACAAAAATGGATCCAGTTAGAGCACTGAGGTTGCGTGGCATGGCAGGGACACGGAAGGACACCGGTTCTTCAATAGCCAAGTGTTGCAAGCCAGGTCAACCAGGTCAGGCAGCAATTTCATGTTATGTAAGTGCCCCACTGCCCTCTGCCCCCGATTCTTGCCTTCTGCCCCCAAAGCTCCCTCTGACCACGGTGAACTCCTTCCACCCGAGACCCACTTCCACAGGAGGCATGCTCTGGCTTGCTATCTATAAACAGCGCTGCCAGCAGTGTGGCCATCTCCCTATCCCCAAAGAGGCACTTCAACAAACGGTGTTAGAGGCAGGCATCTAAAAATCTGAGAACCCTGTTGGCTCCACTCCCTCTCCTCAGGGAACAAATATATTCCTCCCGAAAAAATAAAATAAAGTTTGTGCTTTGGGCTTAGGGAAGGGGGAAATATTCAAAAGATTTAACCAGTAGGACAGGGGCACTGACCCAACATAAGGACTTCAGGCATAAGAGAAGCAGGATCCTGAAAGTTTGCCAACATGCCAGGCATTTCTTAGCCTGTGTTGTGGGTTGTAGAAAGGAAGGAATCCCCCAAAGGAGGAGCTGGTTGGCAAAAGGGGAAGTTTTTTGTTTGGTTTGGTTTTGGTTTTTGGTTTTTGGGCCACACCTGGCGGTGCTCAGGGGTTACTCCTGGCTGTCTGCTCAGAAATAGCTCCTGGCAGGCACAGGGGACCATATGGGACACCGGGATTCGAACCAACCACCTTTGGTCCTGGATCGGCTGCTTGCAAGGCAAACGCCGCTGTGCTATCTCTCCGGGCCCAAAAGGGGAAGTTTTATAGTACATCTTTTTGTTTTGTTTTGGGACCACACTTGGTGGTGCTCAGGGCTTATGCTTGGCTTTGCACTCAAGAACCACCCCTGGTGGGGCTCGGGGAACCACATGGAGTGCCGAGGATCTAAGCCAGATCAGCTGTGTGCAAGGCAAGCACCCTACCTGTTGAACTATCACTCTGGCCCCTCTTGAACCTCTATTTCCTCACTCCAAGGCCCCCACACACCACTGCCTGGGTCATATCCGGCAACAAACAGCTCTTTTCTTTTCTTTTTTGGGGGGAGGGGCACACCTGGCAGGGCTCAGTCAGAGGTTACTCCTGGCTCTATGCTCATAAATCACTCCTGGCAGGCTCAGAGGACCATATAGGATGCCAGAGATGAAAGGCAAATGCCCTATTCACTGAGCTATCACTCTGGTCCCCAAACAACTGTTTTCTCATGTGCTGCCCTCCAGTGTCCCCAGGCCAGCCTTCAATGCTCCTGCCTCCTCTCTGATATCAAACCCATCTCAGTCGAAACCATCCCAGGAAAAAATGAAGAACTGATAGAACCATGATCCCCCTAGCATGTGTGTGTGTGTGTGTGTGTGTGTGTGTGTGTGTGTGTGTACGTGTGTGCTAACTCATGCACAGCATCACAAAAGCTCAGGCTGTTGGAAAGCTAACAAACACATGGAGCAGCCAGCTTAGCCAGTACCATGCCTCCAGAATGACTTTGGCAGAGTCAGAAATCAGTGGCTGAGGCCAGGGTGAGACCCTAGAAGGGTCTCATGTACATGATTAGCATGCAGGAGACCCATGTCCAATTTCCAGCGCTGCGCAGCACAGAGGTATATGTGGCCCAAAAGCAAAAGAAGAGAAAAGAGGTCAGAGGCTAACGCACTTTGCTTCTCCGTAGGCACACTGCTACTACATCACAGTGAAGAGCTTTGCAGAAGCTCTGGAGAAACTAGAAAGGGAGCCAGCAATCCGGCAGGCTGTCAAGCGCCTCTGCGACCTCTATGCTTTACAAGGCATCCTGGCCAGCACAGGTGACTTCCTCCACGACGGCTTCCTGACTGGGGCCCAGGCAGACATGGCAAGGACAGCCTACATGGACCTGCTCCCTCTCATTCGGTGAGTGGCTTGCCCTGGGATGTTCGTCTTCACAGAAACCCATGATCCTGCTTTCACGGGTCACTTTATTCCAATTATCTATCTTTTTTTGAATTTTGAGTCACATCTGGCGGTGCTCAATGCTGGCTGACTCCTGACTTTGCACTCAGGGATCAAACTCCTGATGGGGCTTGGAGACTGTATGTGCTGGAGGACAAACCCGGTTTATCTGCATGCATGGCAAGTGCCCTGACCACTATCCTATAGTTCTAACCCCTATTTTATTTTTAGCATTTTTGTTTTATTTTTATTCTTCCCCCTTCCCTTCTTTTTGTGATGACCAGGGTGCACACATGTGTCGTTAGAGTGTTTTCCCAGGTTCGAAAAGGGTGTGGTGGTCCCCAAAGTGCGCAGTCCCTAGTCGGAGTGCTTGTGCGCATGCTCACCAGGGGTCACGTTTAGTTTAGGCTCAGGTTATGATTGCAATACTCCCCAAGGGTTACAACACTGCACACTCATGCGTGCTCATCAGAGGTCATATTACCTGGCTATGATGTTCACACCTCTTTTTTAGCTGAGGTGTTCAGTTTACCCCTTTCAGTGGTATTCACACTGGTATCTGCCAGGCTCAAACCACAAAGCTGCTTGGGTTTTTTTGTTATTGTTTTGTTTGTTGGTTTTGGTTTTGGGGGCCACACCCAGTGATGCTCAGGGATTACTCCTGGCTATGCCCTCAGAAATTGCTCCTGGCTCAGGGGACCATATGAGATGCTGGGATCCAACCCGCATCCATCCTGGGTCAGTCGCATGCAAAGCAAACACCCTACCACTGTGCTACTACTCCAGTCCCTCATTTAAAAACTATTTACATCAGGGCTGGAGCAGTGGCACAAATGCTAGGGCGTTTGCCTTGCACGCACTAAGCTAGGATGGACCACAGTTCGATCTCCTGGCGTCCCATATGGTCCCCCAAGCCAGGAGTGATTTCTGAGTACATAGCCAGGAGTAACCCCTGAGCATCACCAGGTGTGGCCCAAAAAAGAAAAAAAAATCTATTTGTGTCAGGTGGGAAAGGTGCTTGCCTTGCACATGAATGATCTGGCACCACATATGGTCCCCAGTCCCACCTGAACATAGGGCAGAAGTGAGCCCTGAGCATGGCCAGGTGTGGCTCCAAAATAACAAAATAAAAACCAACATCCAAAACAAAAGAAAATATATACACCATTGATGTATATACTATACTATACACCATTGATGACTAAATACCAAACGAACAGGTGGTGATCAACACATTCTTACAATTAAATAATCAAAAACACAATTACATTTTCCCTAATATAGACAATTCAGTGGTAGAAACTGTTAATAGCACAGTTGAATATTTCACAGTAGAAACCTACCTCTGACTTTCTGAAACAGTTGGCATTTAAAAGCACATAAAAATGATAATGTTCCAGCCCTGATTGTCAGGGATGATGGAGCACAAAAGGATTACCTTAACAACTCATGCGCATGATTCTTAATCTGCAGCAGCATCTCCAGTGCTTGCCTCGCCTCCAGAGACTTTCAGTTTAAGACAAGACAGCCCTCCCTGACACAAATGGACAGCTTATGCATGCATGAACCCCCCAAATTGATGGATTCGTATTATGGTTTCTAAGTAACTTTGCCACTATTTGCAAGGCAATCGGGTGTGCTGCAGACTCTGAGCTTGCAGTGGTTATCATAGCATCTTGCTTTGATTCTGTATCATCACCCTCAGGTAGAAATGATAAAGGAAGGCTTTTATCGTGGGAGAGTTCTCTGGTAATGGTAATTAACAGGCCCAAGCAACTTTAAGTGGCCATAAATATCAATTGGAGGATATTTTTAGGAAAAAATGGCAGATTGAATTGATCGCTTTGTTCCATTTTGAAACCCATAATAGGGCCAAAGAAATAGTACTAGTGCCTTGCATTCAGCCAACTGTGGTTCAATCACCAGTGCATATACAGTTCCCTAAGTACTGTCAGGGGTCGCCCCTAAACACAGAGCCAGGAATAACCCCTGAACACTACCGAGTGTGGCATAAAGGCAGAAAGGAAAGGAGGGGGGCTATTAAGATATCAACAAGAGGGGCTGGAGAGATAGCATGGAGGGAAGGTCATTTGCCTTGCACGTAGAAGGACGGTGATTCGAATCCCGGCATCCCATCTGGTCCCCCAAGCCTGCCAGGAGCGATTTCTGAGCATAGAGCCAGGAGGGACCCGAGTGCTGCCGGGTGTGATCCAAAAACAAAACAAAAACAAAAAAACAAAAAAAAAGATATCAAGAAGAGGATTAAAAAAGACAAACATACAACTCAAGAGAAAATGAGAGAAGTAACATGAAAATTAGAAATAAAGGAGGGCCCGGACAGCAGCGTTTGTTTGCCTTGCAAGCAGCCGATCCAGGACCAAAGGTGGTTGGTTCGAATCCCGGTGTCCCATATGGTCCCCTGTGCCTGCCAGGAGCTATTTCTGAGCAGACAGCCAGGAGTAACCCCTGAGCACCACCAGGTGTGGCCCAAAAACCAAAAAAAAAGAAAAAAAAAGAAAAGAAAAAGAAATAAAGGAGAGATTTTACAGGGATTAAGGCCTTGCCTTGAGCAGCTGTTTCAGACACACTCTGGTTCAAATCCTCGGCACCATATGTGGCCGCCTACACATTGCCAAGCTAACTTCTAGGCACAAAGCCAGGAAAAGCCCTTGAGCATTGCCAGGTGTGGTCCAACCCTGACCCCCCAAATTAGAAAAGAGAAGAGGGACAGTGATTTAGTAAAACTGAGGGAACAGCATTGTGTCCTTTACTATGTATCTGAAAGCTCTTTGAAATGGTGAAGAAAAGCCACAAGTCCAGTGCATGAAAAAATGTTTTTGTTTTTTTTTGGATCACACCCAGCGGCTCTCAGGAGTTACTCCTGGCTCTATGCTCAGAAATCGCCCCCGGCAGGCTCAGGGGACCATATGGGATGCCGGGATTCGAACCACCGTCCTTTTGCATGAAAGGCAAACACCTTACCTCCATGCTATCTCTCCGGCCCTGAAAATTATTTTTTACCCAAAATTCTCTGTCATTAATTAAAAATAAATACTTGTTTCATAAGGAAAAAGTGGTCAAAATATTTTTGAGGCTTTATTTGTTAGTTCTTTTGTGTCATACCTGGCAGTATTCCAGGACTCCTCCAGGCTCTGTGCTAAGACTCTCATGGTGCTGCGGATTGAATTCGAGATGACCACATGCAAGACAAGTGCCTTAGCTCTTGTGCTGTCTCTTTGGCCCCATCATGGGGTTTCAAAATGGAACAAAAGTGATCATTTCAATCTCCCATGTTTGCCTACAAATCCTCTGTGCTATCTCTCTGGCCCTCAAAGTTTTGCTAGATTTTGAAATTAGAACAGGTTTTTCTGGGCTGGAGCAATAGCACAGAGATAGTAGGTTTTGCACGCGCCCAACCCGGAACACACCTGGGTTCTATTCCTAGTATCGCATATGGTCCCCCAAGCTTGCCAGGAGCGATTTCTGAGCGCAGAGTCAGGAAGCCCCGCTGGGTGTGGCCCCAAAAACAAACACACACAAAAATTCTGACAGATTAGCAATGGCGCATAAGAGACAGTAATTTCAGGGAGCTGGTTAGCAGAGCAACTGCCTTGCATGTGGCCAACCTAGGTTTAAGCCCTGGCATCCCATATGGTCGCCAGAGCCCAACCAGAAGTGATCCCAGAGCACAGAGCCACAATTAAGCCCTATTAGAGCCACTACTAGATATGGCCCAAAACTAAAAAATAAAGATACTTTTGAAGGGGCCAGAGTAATAGTATAACAAGTAAGGCATTTGTCTTGCATGAGACTGACCAGGTTGATCCCAGAGCTCTCCAGAAATGATCATTGAGCACAAACCAGGAGTATACCCTGAACAGAGTCAGGTATGAACTCCCCAAAAATTTTTTAAAAAGAGGGCTGGAGTGATAGTACAGTGGGCAAGGTGCTTGATTGCCTTGCATGTGGCTGAGCTAGGTCTGATCCCATCACCCAATATGATCCCCTGTTCCCTGCCAGGAGTGATACCTGAGTGCAGAGCCAGGAATATATCCTGGGGGTTCAGGGGAAGGAGAGAGGAGTGGGGGAGAGGAAGGGGGAGGGCGGGAGGGGGAGGGAGGGAGGGGGAGAGAGGGATGGAGGGGGAGAGAGGGATGGAGGGGGAGAGAGGGAAGGGAAGAGAGAGGGAGGGGGAGAGAGAGGGAGGGGGAGAGGGAAGGAGAGAAGAGGAGGAGGAGAAGAGAAAAAGAGAGGAGGGGAGAAGAGGAGAGAAGAGAGGAGGGGTAAGGGACAGGTACAGAGAGAGAAAGAGAGAATGATAGAGAGAAGAGATATATGCAGGGTCTCAAACTCGCAGCCACGGGCTGTTTGCAGCCCTCCGTACAACATTTTGTGGCCCTGCCCTAGAGGAATCTTCTTTTGTTTTGTTTTGTTTTGTTTTGTTTTAGTTGTTTAGGTCACACCCCCCAATGTTCAAGGCTTACTACTGACTCTGCACTCAAGGATCACCCCGACTTTGCCTCCTGCGTCCTGCAGGTAAATTGAGTTTGAGACGCCCGATAGAGAGAGAGCACAGATTCAGGGTTTTGGCCTAGACTGTCATTTAATAAATATCAAGGGAAAGATGGAAGACAGCCAAGTATGGACAAGATGGAAATGTTAAGGAATCAGAAGTTCAGTATTGAGCACATTAAGTTAATAAAAACCTGTTAAAAGTAGGATGTTCATAAGCAGGTGAGATTGGAAAAAGAAATTTGGAAGTCTTTGGCATATGGTTAGAATTTAAAATGCTGAGAAAGGCATCACAAGGAATGTAAGAAGAAATCCAGCCACTGAAGAGCTGGGACCCTAAGGAGATGACCTTGACAAGAGTTATTTCAGTTGTCTGGTGAGAATGAAAACCTGAATAGATTCAGTTTAGAACAGCAGAAGAATTAGAAATAGCATGCACACACAAACATAACAGTTTCCAGGCATTTTGTCAGAAAAAGGAGCTAAGATATGGAATATGTGAAGAAGAAACTGGTCTTTTTTCTGGTGAGAAAAAAAAAAAGGACCCAAGAGATAGAACAAAAGTTAAGGCTCTTAGGGCCAGAGAGATAGCATGGTAGTTAAGGCATTTGCCTTGCATGCTAAAGGAAGGTGGTTCAAATCCCGGCATCCCATATGATCCCCAGCCTGCCAGGAGCGATTTCTGAGCGTAGAGCCAGAAGTGATCTTGAGCACTGCCAGGTATGACCTAAAAACAAAAACAAAAACAAAACAAAAAGGCTCTTAGGCCAGAGCAAGGGTGTTTGTCTCTTAAGCAGAAGGTCAAGGTTCAATCCCCTGCATCCCATATGGTCCCCAGAGCCTACCAGGAGCGATTTCTGAGCGCAGAGCCAGGAGTAATCCCTGAGAGACGCTAGGTGTGGCCCAGAACCAAAAACAAACAAACAAAAGTTAATGCTCTTGCCTAACATACTGCTCCTGAGCACCACAAGGCAAGGCTACTGAGTTCAGGACCAGGAGTAGCCCCTCAGCACTTCTGAGGGTGATCCAAAAATAAAGAAACCTCAAAAAAAAAAAGAAAAAGAAAGAAATGGCAGCATGGGCCAGAGAGATAGCACAGCAGTGGGGCATTTGGTGGGACATTTGCTTTGCATGCAGCCTACCTGGGAGGAACCCGGTTGATTTTCTGGCACCCATATGGTCCCCCTGCCTGCCAAGGGTGATTTCTGAGTGCAGAGTCAGGAATAACCCCCGAGCACCACTGGATGTGGCCCAATAACCAATCAATCGATCAATCAATAATAAATAAAGTTGAAACATAAAAGAAATGGCAGCATGTCCCTATATTCATAAAGAAAAAGAATTTCTAAAAACTTTCCATGGGCCAGAGCGATAGCTCAAGGGCGTTTGCCTTGCACGCAGCTGCCCAGGACGAACCTGGGTTCGATCCCCGGCGTCCCATATGGTCTCCCGAGCAAGGAGCAATATTTGAGTGCAAAGCCAGGAGTAACCCCTGAGCATCACTGGGTGTGGCCCAAAAAACAAAATAAATAAATAAATAAAAATTAAAAAATAAAAAGTTTCCGGTAAGCAAGAGGAGACAATGCCAGGCGAAGAAGCCACTAGCCTGAGCAAGGTGCCTAGACAGTTTCTTGTAATGAGATGAGTCCTGAAAGCACTGTCTCTATAAATGCATAGAAGAAACTAATAGAAATGCCGTTATCTCTGGGCCGGAGAGATAGCGTTGAGGTAAGGCATTTGCCTTGCGTGCAGAAGGTCGGTGGTTCGAATCCCAGCATTCCATATGGTCCCCCACACCTGCCAGGATCGATTTTTGAGCCTGGAGCCAGAAGTGACCCCTGAGTGCTGCCGGGTGTGACCCTCCCCCCCCAAAAAAAAGAAAGAAATGCCGCTACCTCATCTCCCTTATCAGTGAAACAAGTGTAAAATAATTTGCAACATGCAAAATCACATAGTTAAGAGAGACAGAGGTGGATATTGTCGATCTGAGAATGGAAGAGAAAATTACCTAAGGAAATGAAAGAATTAATTCATCAGAGTAATCAACTATGACTTCTAGTAATAAAGTCCAGGTGATGCCTTATTATGCCAGTACTGATTTTGCTTTCATCCCTATAGTCACGAACGTGGTGATAAAAAAAAAAAAAGACTGAAGATACTAAGGGATAGGGTGTTTCTAAGTAAGTAACACAGAGCAAGAAAAATTACTGAATATATTTACATATATAAATCACACTTGCTCAGGGATTATTCCTAGTTCTGCACTCAGGGAAAATGCCTGTCTTGGGGAATATATGGGATGCTGGGAATGGAACCCAGATTGCATATATTACTTACTGTATTCTCTCTCTCTCTCTCTCTCTCTCTCTCTCTCTCTCTCTCTCTCTCTCTCTCTCTCTCATTGAATAGATTTTTAAGAGAGTGAATATAATGTAATGGATCATGTTTTATAGCTAGGTAAGGAGGGAAATGAGACCACAGAGGGATGAAGCAGATTAAATTAGTACATGCCAGTAGGGTCGGAGAACTACAAACAGCTCTACCTGAAAAGCACCTCATTATGAGGATAAAGGGACATCCAGAAAAGATTAAAATAGTATCCAAGTCACCTCAAATGCTTTGTGAAATGGGAGCTAAGAAAGAAGATGATTGCATATTAAACATTTTGCTGAAAAGGAAGCAAAGCTTCTTAACACTTCCTTCAATAAGTTAAAATAAAACAACTTGTTACTTGGAAAGAGAGGAAAAATTGTAAAAATCAAAATACTAGAGGCTAAAACCAAACAAAAGGAATCAGAATACTAGTGGGAGTAAGCTAAAAAGGCAGGAAACAAAGAGTTACCTGGTATAGCAAAACAAGAACAAAACAAAACAACAACAACTAAGGCAGGAGGCAATAAATAGTACATGGCTGAGGTTATGGATAAAGTCCTACTGTGTAATCTTGGCAGCGAATAACAAGGGAAAACTACAGATTCAGGTCAATGCAGAAGATTCAGGAACTACGAAACTACATTTTAAAAGAACAGCCACGTTTGGGGCCAAAGAGACAGCAAGGAGATAAGGCATTTGCTTTGCATGCAGAAGGTTGGTGGTTCGAATCCCGGCAGCTCACATGTTCCCCCGAGTCTGCCAGGAGCAATTTCTGAGCCTAGAGCCAGGAGTAACCCCTGAGCACTGTCGGGTGTGACTCAAAAACCAAAAAGAAGAAGAAGGAGGAAGAGGAGGAAGAGGAGGAGGAGGAGGAGGAGGAGGAGGAGGAGGAGAAGGAGAAGGAGAAGGAGAAGGAGAAGGAGAAGGAGAAGGAGGAGAAGAGCCACGTAAATGCTAACATCCCTAAGAATTTATGACAGGCGTGTTGAGAGTAGAAAGACTGAGCTTAGAAGTAAGTAGATTACTGTAATGAAATGTGGTGAGAACATGGCTCAGCTGTGGACAGGATATATATATAGTCATAATAGACAGGATACATACAGTCATAAGAGTATAATTGTGTGAGCACTATTAGCCCAGCCAATTGTATCAGGAAGCAGGAAAGCCAAGGGGAAGGAGCACTGGGGTGGGGTGGGAGGCAGGATGCTAGGTAGGGGTGAGGAGAGAGTACCAAAAATAAACGTTGTCTTTTGCACTAGAGCGCCACTAGATAATACCTCAACCTGAATAAGCAAGAAGTAACAATACAAATGAGTACAAATAAGATAATTCAGAATGCACACAGGTTATTCTGTCTCTAATTATTTGATATTAACCTTCATAAATACAAAAGTATCAACAGGAAAAATGTAAATGATGGTGGTAGGAATGGAAATGAGAGACAAAGGATATGGTGATTAAAACTGAAAAGCCGGGCCCGGAGAATCTCACAGCGGTGTTTGCCTTGCAACCACCTAAGGTGGTTGGTTCGAATCCCGGTGTCCCATATGGTCCCCCCATGCCTGCCAGGAGCTATTTCTGAGCAGACAGCCAGGAGTAACCCCTGAGCACTGCCGGGTGTGGCCCCCCAAAAAAAATAATAAACCAAAAAAAAATAAATAAATAAACCAAAAACTGAAAAGCCATGGGGCCTGAGCGATAGAGCAGCTATAGGGCATTTGCCTTGCATGCGGCTAACCAATCCCTGGTGTCCCATATGGTCCCCCAAGCCAGGAGCGATTTCTGAGCACATAGCCAGGAGTAACCCAAGTGTCACCGGGTATGGCCCAAAATCAAAACTAAGAAACTGAAAAGCCTTTAAAAATGACTTATTTTTTTATACTGTGCATATGCAGCTTGGGCCAAAAATATTTGTATTTATTTTGGGAGGTTTGAGGGATCACAATAGGCTGTGCTTAGGTTACTACTGATGGTGCACAGGGAACCATATGTGATGTTGGATATTGAAAAAGGCAAGTTCTGTGCCTGCTATATCATCTCACCAGCTACTAAAGACTATTTTTTGTTATTTTTGTTTGTTTGTTTTGGGGGCCCACACTAAGTAGTACTCAAGGCTAATTCCTGACCCTGCACTTAGGGATCACTCCTGGCGGGGCTTGAGGGACCATTTGTGGTGACAGGGGTCAAACCCAGCTTGGCCATGTGCAAGGCTGTACTATCTCTCCAGCCCCTAAAACTTTTGAAATTAAGGACCAAGGATTGTGGCTCAGCTATGGAGAATTTGAGGCACTGAGTTTAATTCCCAGCACATGAAAAAGAAAAAGGTATTATAATTAGGTGTTATTTGCCATTTCGATTAGATTAGATTAGATTAGATTCATAAAAGCAATGAATTACAAAATGCTGCGATAGACAGCATCGGGCATTTGCCTTGCACGTGGCCCACTGGGGCTGGCCCAGGTTCGATCCCCAGCACCCCATATGATCCTCTGAGCATCCCATATGGTCCTCAGGAGTGCAGAGCCAGGAGCAACCTCTGAGCACGGCAGGATGTGGCCCCAAAACAAAAAAATGCTGGGATCAGAAGAGCATATCGGCTCAGAGTACCTTGCAATCCAAATCTCCAGTATTCCTGTTCCACCACCTGCAATTCTGGCAGCCCCATCATTTGAGTCCTGGCAGCTCTGCTGTTTACAATCTCCTTAAGCAGCTTCTGGCTCAACTGTGGCCAGGTGTGTGTAAGCATCACAAAAAAGGAGAGTGACACCCCGAACCCCATCCCACTCCCGTGAGCACTAACCAAGATGTGTAAGCACTTAGCGGGGAAATGTGCTGTTCTGGTGAACACATGCTGGAGTCCCAGAAAACACAATTTGTCTGTCTGGACCAAGAATGCAGCCCTTGGGAAGCACAAGTGGAAACACTAGACTCTAGAGCCGCAGTGAGTACTGCAGCAAGTGTGAGAGCACCAAAACCTGATGGGAAACTCCTTGGCAGATACCACAGTTACAATATTTGCAGCTCCCTGTCTGGGCAGCACGAACAACAATGAAGGGGGACAGAATGCTAAAAATAAATAAATAGCTAAGAAAAATAAAATATGACTGTTTTCTCTCTCAGGAAGGACGCCATCTTGTTAACAGATGCTTTTGACTTCACGGATCAGAGTCTAAATTCAGCACTTGGCTGTTATGATGGAAATGTCTATGAACGACTGTTCCAGTGGGCCCAGAGGTCACCAACCAACACTAAGGTAACTGAGAAAACCACAGTTATAAGTTCTATGAAGAGGGGCTGGGGAGAGAGTACTGTGGATTTGGTCCTTGTTGACCTGGGTTCAACCCCCTGCATCCCATATGAGCCCCCCATCACTGGGAGTGATTCCTGACTGCAGAGCCAAGAGCAACCCCTGAGCAAGCCCATTCTAGTCCCAATAATTTTTTGTTTTTTTTTTTTTATTGTATGTACAGTGAACAAGAAGAAAAAGCATCTCTATTTTCCTCATTTTGATTGATTCCCATTATGTTGGAAACCATTAGATATAGCACATCTGTTTAAAATATTTTGAGAGGGCCGGGCGGTGGCGCTGAAGGTAAGGTGCCTGCCTTGCCTGCGCTAGCCTTGGACGGACCGCGGTTCGATCCCCCGGTGTCCCATATGGTCCCCCAAGCCAGGAGCAACTTCTGAGCACATAGCCAGGAGTAACCCCTGAGCGTTACTGGGTGTGGCCCAAACCCCCCCCCCAAAAAAAAACAAAAAAAAACAAAAATATTTTGAGAGGCACAGTGGTAAGATGAATGCCTTGAACATAGATAATTAAATATGAAAAGGGTTTCAGTGAAAAGTTAATTAGCAGAGAGGAAGAGGCCGTCGATCCTAACAACCAGAGCCAGGATCTCAGGATCTCAGACCTCACTAAGAAAAACGACAAATGTCAATGAATGTCTTACTGGAATGAATGAGTGAGTGAACGAGTAGAATTTGGGGAACCAGCATTTACTAGCAATAATAGATTAAAGCAAAGCTATCTTACACAACAAATCTAGGTACACACTTTCTAAAGGTTATTATGGATCACACACAGTGGTGCTCAGGGCTCATCCCAGGCTCTGCACTCAGGACTCACTCCTGGCAGGTGGCAGGGGACCATATGTGGTAGCCAGGGATTGAATCCAGGTTGGCTAAATGCAGGCAAGGGCTCTCTCTCTACCCGTTGTACTATTTTCCGGGCCCCCTTCTAAAGTTTTGTAGTGAAAAAAAGATGTCTTGTAGTGCAACTATGTTGTTATTCAGATGCTGAAGCTATTTTTTTTTTTTTTACCACTTAGGTCAAATTTCAGAAAAGGTGTCTTAACGCCACATCAAATTGACAGCTCTCTGGCTTTTATTCACACTTAACATGGTGTTAGACTTGCTCTTAACCTTTTATATCTTTATATAACATTATCTAGTTATAACCTCATCAGCCACTCTCCCTCCCCATCAAGATGGTTGTCCAATAGAAGACCACCCCATTTTGCTATTCCCAGTCTCTATAAAGTTGTCCTTCTAACTCAACAGGCAAATACAAACAACTCACCTAAAAGTCTGTTATAAGGTTAGGGATATGAATCAAGTGCCTTACACATATAAAACATGAGTTCCATCCTCAATATCATATGGCCTACAAGCACGAGGGGGTGAGACCACCTCCCACAAAAACAACCACAATATATAAAGAATTTTTTTTCTGTGCTCAGAGATCATTCCTGGTAGGGCTCAGGAAACCATGTGCTGGTTCCCTGGGTCAGCTGTAAGACAAACATACTTTACTCACTGCACTATCTCTCCAACTCTAAATACTCTTTTTTTCTTTAAAAGGAAGGTATGAGAGGGTCTGGAGAGATAGCACAGTGGTAAGGCATTTGCCTTAGACGCAGGACGGTGGTTCGAATCCCGGCATCCCATATGCCACCACTCCCACCACCACCCCCACCCCCAAGCCTGCCTGGAGCGGTATCTGAGCATAGAGCCAGGAGTAACCCCTGAGTGCTGCTGGTGTGACCCAAAAACAAAAACCAAAAACAAAAACAAAAACAAAAAAAAGGAAGGTATGAGAGCCAGAGAGCACAGCAGATAGCGCTTTTGCCTTGCATGCACCCAGCCCATTCAGATGCACCACATATGGTCCCCTGAAGCTGTCCAGATCTAATCCCTAAACGCAAAACCAGGAGTTAACCCAAAACACCACCCAATAAAGTCCAAAAAACAATAAATAATTAGGGTTAGGGAGATAGCTCAAGAGGAGGACTGCATGTTTTTGTTTTTGTTTGACTATTATACCACACCCCGAAATGCTGGTGGTATGCTCCTGGTGGTGTTTGGGGGAACCATACTGGATGCTGGGGATTAAACCAGTTTGTTTGTGCAAGGCAAGCACCTCCCACTGTGCTATCTCTCTGGCCCAGGACTCCTTGTAGTGCATGTAGGAGGCCCAGTTTCAGCCACTGGAGCTGGCTGCATAATCCCCACAGCGCCTGCCTCGCCAGCTGTCCACCACCAGTCCCAGCACTGCAGTGTGACCCAAATAACTACATTCACTGCTTAGTACAGCTAAACTACTTCTAGTGTTGCTTTTCCTGATCATTGGCTTTCAACTTTTTAACAGAAAAAGTCAGCAATCTGCCACTCCAAATAAGCTTTTCCCATCAAAAGATATACAACGTTTGGTGCTCCAAAGAAAAACCATGCTACAACAGCTGTCAGGAAATGCTGACACACAGAGCTCGAGCCTTTCTTTCACCAACAGCTCAAGGAAATCTGCCAAGTCCTGATTCACTAGTATAAGGGGTGTATATGTGTGTGTGTGCGTGTGTGTGTGCGTGTGTGTGTGCGTGCGTGTGTGTGTGTGTGTGTGTGTGTGTGTGTGTGTGTTAACTTTGTTTCTAACCCCTCACCTTTGTATTGGGTTTTGAGCTACACCCTGCAATAGTCAGTGGTTATGTTTGGCTCTGCATTCAGGAAGTACTCCTGGCAGTGATGGGGTACTGTAGGAGACACTGGGTTGGCTGCATACAAGACAAGTACCTTACCCCCTGTATTATCATGCCAGCTCCTTTAATCCTATTTGAAAAGACTAACTTCTGGGCCAGAGAGATAGCACAGTGGTAGGGTATTTGTCTTGCACGCAGCGGACCCAGGACAGACCTGGGTTTGATTCCCCATCCCATGTGGTTCCCCAAACTGCCAAGAGCGATTTCTGAGCACAGAGCCAGGAGCAACCCAGAGTGCTGCCTGGTGTGGCCCAAAAACAAACAAACAAACAAAAATACTAACTTCGACCTTCTTTTTTATTTTTTTAATAAAACCTTATTTAAGCGTGACTGTAGTGGGTTTCAGTCATAAACAGAACACCCCCCCATCACCAGTGCAACATTCCCACCACCAATGCCCCCATCTCCCTCCTCCCCAACTTCCTGCCCATATTCGAGACAGGCATTCTACTTCTCTCACTCATTAACCTTGTCATGATAGTGTAGTCATCTAACTACACTCACCACTCTTTGTGGTGAGCTTCACATCTAGAGCCCGTCCTTCCAGCCCTCATCTGAGCATTATTGTCTCTGAGCATTATTACACTAATGTCCTTTTCTTAAAACCCATAGATGAGTGAGACTATTCTCTGTGTCTCTCTCTCCCTCTACCTTATTTCACTCAGCATAATAGTTTCCATGTCCATCCACAAATAGAATTTCATGACTTCATCTCTCCTGATGGCTGCATAATATTCCATTGTGTATATGGACCACAGTTTCTTTAGCCACTCATCTGTTGTAGGGCATCTGGGTTGTTTCCATAGTCTGACTATTGTAAATAGCGCTGCAATGAATATAGGTGTGAGGAAGGGATTTATTTTTTATTTTTTATTTTTTTGGTTTTTGGGCCACACCCGGTGGTGCTCAGGGATTACTCCTGGTTGTCTGCTCAGAAATAGCTCCTGGCAGGCACGGGGGACCATATGGGACGCCGGGATTCAAACCAACCACCTTTGGTCCTAGATCGGCTTCTTGCAAGGCAAACGCCGCTGTGCTATCTCTCCGGGTCCGAGGAAGGGATTTTTTAAATGTATTTTTGTGTTCCTAGAGTATATCCCTAGAAGTGGTATAGCTGGAGCATATGGGAGCACAATTTCCAGTTTTTTGAGGAATCTCCATATTGTTTTCCATAACCATTCACTGCTGGTGGGAATGCCGTCTAGTCCAGCCTTTATGGAAAACATTATGGAAAATGACCTTTTATTTTTTTTTTTTTTTTTTTTTTTTGGTTTTTGGGTCACACCCAGTAGTGCTCAGGGGTTATTCCTGGCTCCAGGCTCAGAAATTGCTCCTGGCAGGCAGGCAGAGGGGACCATATGGGACACTGAGATTCGAACCGATGACCTCCTGCATGAAAGGCAAATGCCCTACCTCCATGCTATCTCTCCGGCCCCTGACCTTTTATTTTTTAACTAAGAATTCCAGGAAATCCTAGGTCCTGATTCCGTGTGTGTTGGCTCTTCTTTTTACAGTAATTTATATTTTAATCATTTTTCAACTAAACTCACCAATGAGAGAGAGAGAATATGTGCTGGCTCTTCTGTACACAGTAATTTATGAATGTGAGGCTACAAATGGAATATTTATTTCCAGATAGCTAAAATGGCACATGGTTGTCTTCAAATACAGTCACATAAATCTTGTATTTCTAGCTCCTACAGAAACCATCAGAAACAGCACTTTTAGGGTATGTTTTTCTAATCTGCTGCACATAATCTCAAAACTGAACTGAGACATTTTTCCTCATTTGTACGAAGACACAATGCAGGCATTTCAAATAAATTAAAACAACTACACTGAAACATGCCTTGTAGATACAAAAGAACTAATGAGCCTATATTTCTACTAAAAAGTGCTATTCTAAATTAAATGTCTTGGAACACGAGACAGTCTCCTCTATATAGGGCAGGTTATGTGGAAAGTTTTGCCCATGATAAGATGATGCACTCATTTTCCTATATTTACTCTGCCCATAGCATATGCTTTTCAGTTTTCCCCCCGATTTAGATGCTATTTTAAGTCAATTTCTCCAAAATTAACTGCAAAAAGCTGTTCCTCGTGCCCATCTGAGTGCTTAAGTGATTTTCTATAGATGCATGCTGTGAAGAAAACATCAAGAAATGCGAAACAAGAATCAAAATTCCCCGCAATTATTTTATCATCAAAATATGTCTACAAAGTGGCTAAATGGATTAAACACTTACTTCGACTGATCCACTTAACATTTAACAAGTATTTGTTGAGTATATGTTGTGTGCCAAAAATGCTTCTAGGTACTGTGGTACAGTGACTGAAGAGCAAAAAGCACAGATCTCATCTTCTGGAAGTTTACCATTTTAAACTGGCTAGGCAAGAAAAGGAAATGAATAAATATTATAAAAGACGAAGCTAGGAACCGGAGAGATAGCATGGAGGAAGGGCATTGTCCTTGCATGCAGAAGGATGGTGGTTCAAATCCCGGCATCCCATATGGTCCCCCGAGCCTGCAATTTCTAAGCGTAGAGCCAGGAGTGACCCCTGAGTGCTGCCGAGTATGTCCCAAAAACCAAAACCAAAAAAAAAAAAAAAAAAAAAAAAGATGAGGCTAGAGAAAGATATAAAGGAAAGACACATTACTTTCAAGGACAATGGGAATAATCTGTAAGACTAATACTGCTTACCTTATTCCACTCCTGGCATCTTGCTCTAGGTTCCTGCTCAGTTTAAAAGACCTCAAAAAGTCAACTCTTCTATTTGTATTGAATTCCAAAGGCAAAAAATAAGCTGTTTTTTTTTAATTGACTACCTGCATCCACAAATAAAATCTGCATGAGAAAAGGCAGGCTGCCCTTTGGGAAAGTTGCTCTCCATATGTTCACACAACATGAATTTAAAAATTAATTTGAAAAAATTAAGACTCTTATGTAATGTCACATTTTTGAAAGTAAAAGCAGTAATCCTGTCATGAATGTCATCTTAATAATGTTCTTCTTTCTACAAACAGGGGAACTCTGCCTATGAGAAATATTTAAGACCACTATTACAAAACTGGAGATCCAAGTTATGAAGCAATTGACAGCATTCAAGATCCACCACTATGTGATGATGGTACAATGGCAGACAAGTCATTATCAAAATTTCAATGTATGTAATTATATATATATATTTTTTTTTTGGGCCACACCCGGCGGTGCTCAGGGGTTACTCCTGGCTGTCTGCTCAGAAATAGCTCCTGGCAGGCACGGGGGACCATATGGGACACCGGGATTCGAACCAACCACCTTTGGTCCTGGATCAGCTGCTTGCAAGGCAAACGCCGCTGTGCTATCTCTCCGGGCCCGTAATTATATATTTTTAAGTAGAGTAATTATCCTTTACAGACCTGAAGCAGATGAAACATGGAGGGCCAAGCGATAGTACAGGAGGTAGGGCATTTGCCTTGCATATGGCAGACCTGGGTTCGATCCCCAGCATCCCATAGGGTCCCCCCAAGCCTGCCAGAAGTGATTTCTGATCTCAGAGCCAGGAGTAACCCCGAAGCAGCACCAGATGTGTCCCAAAAGTAAATAAATAAATAAATAAATAAATAAATAAATAAATAAATAAATAAATGGAGATTTACTTACTACAAAATAACCCATGAGAAGAAAAAGAGAAACTGGTCAATCGATATAGATATGTATCCATACTAATTTCTCCACTTTGAATGCCTAAAATTTTCCACAACAGAAAGGCAGTAGCATCTGTAACATCTATTTTAATGACAGAGTTTTGCTTTAGATCTACATTAGTTATCAGTTTGTATCTTTAGCAAATATTTATTTTAGCTACTGGTATAAAATGACACATACTTCCCTTATTCAACCAAAAGTGACTCTGCTTGGAATAATCTAAATAAAATGTAGACCCCCTGAGGGGCTGGAGCAGTGATGCAAGTGATAAGGCATCCCCGGCGTCCCATGTGGTCCCCCAAGCCAGGAACGATTTCTAAGCACATAGTCAAGAGTAACCCCTGATGGGGCCGGGCGGTGGCGCTAAAGGTAAGGTGCCTGCCTTGCCTGTGCTAGCCTTGGACTGACCGTGGTTCGATCCCCCGGTGTCCCATATAGTCCCCCAAGCCAGGAGCAACTTCTGAGCACATAGCCAGGAGTAACCCCTGAGCGTTACCGGGTGTGGCCCAAAAACCAAAAAAAAAAAAGAGTAACCCCTGAGCATCACCGGGTGTGGCCCCCCAAAATATGTAGACCCCCTGAGAATACAATTCAACATCAATTTTTAAAATCAACTTACCATGATAAAAATTATTTAAAATATTATTAAAATGGACATTAACTGGCTCAAATACAAGCAAACTACATACTTTCATATAAATTTCAATTGCCCAAGTAAATAAAACACTCAAAATCTGGTAAAATTGACCAAAAACAAACTTTACTCCAATAAATTTAGCAAAGAAGATAGCTCACAAATTTTGAATTTTCAAAATTCTGAAGTCCCATTTCCACAAACTGTTTGGCTAAAATCTTAAACTTGAGCTGACATCTACATGGGTAGGTTTCTGTCATCTGTCACCTTTTGTAATTATTACTTTGGGGTTTTTTGGCTTGTTTTTAGCTAACCACTGATCAACTGAAATAGGAGACAATTTCCACGGGGGCTGGGGAAAGTCTCATACTCGTATGTTTACTAAAATCATAACAACCTTAAATAACATTAAGGGGGTGAGGGAGGCAGGAGATGGGGGCATCGGTGGTGGGAACGTTCCATTGGTGAAGGGGGTGTTCGCTTTATGACTGAAACCCAACTACAAAAATGTTTGTAACCATGGTGCTTAAATAAAGATATTATTTAAAAGAAAATACATTAAGAGATTTTAACTTGTAAACAGTGGAACTGAGGTAATGATAGATTATAAACCAGGTTGGGCTGGAGTGGTAGCACAGCAGTAGTGCATTTGCCTTACCATGTGGACAACCCAAGAAGGACCCGGGTTCAATCCTGGAATCCCATATGGTCCCTAGCCTGCCGGGAGCAATTTATGAGTGCAGAGTCAGGAGTAATGCCTGAGCGCCTTCGGATGTGGCAAAAAAAGATTATACGTGTGTGTGTGTGTATGTGTGTGTGTGTGTGTGTGTAATTGTAATGTGAAAATTTAAAGACATGAGGAAAGATAGAGAAGTGTTTTCATTGGGGTGTGTGTGTGTGTGTGTGTGTGTGTGTGTGTGTGTGTGTGTGAAATGTGAAGATTTAAAGACATGAGGAAAGATAGAGAGAAGTGTTTTCATTATCCTTTCAAAGAATTTCAGAATCTTCTCAGAGTTTTTATTGTTTTTTGGGTTGGGTTTGTGTGTGTGTGTGTGTGTGTGTGTGTGTGTGTGTGTGTGTGTGTGTGTGTGTGTGTGTGTGTGTGTGTGTGTGTGTGTGAGAAATGTGAAAATTTAAAGACATGAGGAAAGATAGAGAGAAGTGTTTTTATTATCCTTTCAAAGAATTTCAGAATTTTCTCAGAGAACAGCCAGAGGATCACCAAGTGTGGCCCCAAAACAAAAACAAAAAACAGAAATCAAATACACTACACAAAATAATAAGACAGTGAAAGAATAAAAGCATATATATATACACACAAATACCCCAGATCTTCATTCACTCTATTTCTTCTGAGAAATAAATCTAATATTTAATAATAAAAGCACTTATGAGCCTGAAGAAATAGTACAGTGGGTATGGTACTTACCTTGCATAGTATAGTGCTTGTAGTCCTGTGTTCAATCTCTGGCACCCACATGGTCAGTGAGGAGTGATCCCAAGTGCAAAGTCAAGAGTAAGACCTGACCATAGGCCCCAAAACAAAACAAAATATACTGTGGATCAGGGCAGGATAGCACAGCAGATAGGGCATTTGTCATGCACTCGGTCAACTCAAGTTTGACCCCTGGCAGCCCATATGGTCCCCCCGAGCCTGCCAGGAGTAATTTCTGAGTAGGAAATAGGAGCTATAAGTAACCCATGAGCACCACTGGGTGTGGCCCCCAAAATAAATATATATAGTGGATCACTGCAATATATGAAAATAAAGGGGCAGAGGTAATGTTTATCTCTGTACTCAACACACATCGGATAGGTCATATTCCAACTGATGGTCTACTAAAGAAGGTCTTCTTCTACTTAAATCTTATTTTTAAAAAATCTGTAGGGCCGGAATTATAGGAAGAAAGGGCGCTTGCCCACATGTGGTAAAACTGGGTTTGACCCCCAGTATCCCATCTGGTCCCCAGACCCCTACGAGGAGTGAACTCCGAGTACAGAGCCAAAAGCAAACCCTGAGCACCACCAGATGTGCACACTACTCACCCACCGAAAAAATCTGTCAAGACACTATATGTTCACTTGATCAATGAATGCACTTAAAGACAAAACTAGTCATTCAGGGTAGCCCTGCTTCAAGGACACAATGAAACACAATAAATTTCATTAACACATGGGCCCGGAGAGATAGCACAGCGGCGTTTGCCTTACAAGCAGCCGATCCAGGACCAAAGGTGGTTGGTTCGAATCCCGGTGTCCCATAGGGTCCCCCATGCCTGGCCTGCCAGGAGCTATTTCTGAGCAGACAGCCAGGAGTAACCCCTGAGCATCGCCGGGTGTGGCCCAAAAACAAAAACAAAAAAAAAATTTCATTAACACGAAGCCCGAAAGTCCACCCTCTTGAATCAAGTCTATATGTGCTAGATAAGCAGCATATACCGAGACAGTAATGTGTACATTAGACAAGTAATACAACTGTCCCCATGACAACAATCAATAAATACAAACGTGATTTTTGTATTTCATTTTTATTAGGGTGTTTTATTTTCTTTTACTGGTAGACAGTACACTTGGGAATTATACTGCACCAGGTTTAAGACATAAGATTTCTACCAGAGGGACGTTTTGTAATCAGAATCCAATATAAATATTTCTAGTCAGACATTTCCATGGCTATCGATATTTGGTTGCTTGATTTATATGCATAGAAAGGAACAGTTGTCATAACTGGAAAGAGCGGTACTTAACAAGTACTTTAAATTATTGAAAAGTATTCCTTTAATATTAAATACTGCTTAATGGAACTAGGTCACCCTGATGATGTTTTGATTTTTTTTCTCAAAGATATCATACTTTGTTTATTCTTTGTTCATTCATGTGTTTTCAGCCTTCTAGTTAAATTAGGGGCTATCTAATCAGTAATCATTTTAGCACTCAAATTTGGGGGGAAAAAAAGCTCAGTTAGGGTAAATTATATATACCATAATGATTTTCAGAGTTCTTTTTATAAAAAAGGTATTTGGAGGCTCTGAACAGGCACATGCATACTCGGGTGAAGAGAACGAAACATACAGGAGTCCACTAACACACCTTCTGGTCCTTAACGCCTTCAAATAAATACATTTTTTTTATAAGCCCACAGTGTGATTTTTTTTTTTTTTTTAAATCTGTCTCTTTCATCTCCTGGAGAATCTGTTTCCAGAAACTTCTCCCAAGTTTGGAGATCAGTCGTCTGTCTTCCGGGCCAGCCTGCAGAAAGTCCAGTTGTGCTCCACCGTGTTCTCGTTGGCCCGCTCGCTCATGTGATGCACTCGCGTGTTGCGAATCGTAAAGCCTTGCTTGGTGATGTATTCCATCAGGTGGACCCGGAGAGAGACTTCCTGGTGATAGTCACAGGGTCCGAACGTGAAGGAAACCTGGCAATCTCTGGTGTCCATCATGTGCTTGTTCCACTTGGTGAAATAGTTGGAGATGCCTTCTAGCAAGGAGTGGACCTTGGTGGTGATGGTGAGCTGAGTGATGATGACGGCTACAGGGTTCGAGTACTTGGACAGCTTCCGCGTGCTCGAGAGCTCCACGACTTCTTCGAAAGTATCCATAGGATACAGGGGCTTAGGGTCATTGAGACACTGGATCAGAGGCTCAATCTGGTAAAAATCTGCTTCTTTCCTCAGCAGATCGAATTCTTTAAAATCCAGGGGCAGGGTCAACTCTGAAGTTCTCAAGAAATTGAGGACGTAGCGAAAAAGAGGTCCATCCCGATCGATGAAGTAATTGCCCTGGGGGTCTCGCGCCGTGGGGAAGTCGCCCCCAAACATAACTCCGAGCATGGAATCCGGGTATCTAGTTAACGTGGTGAGAGACGTTGTGTACAAATGTCCACCTACATTTAACGTGACTGGATCAGTCATCTGAAATTTTTTAAGAAATAAGATCAGTTATCTGAAAAATGTAAAATCCCAGCTTTAACAAATTTAGAAAATTCCTAAAGGATATAGGGAGACAGGTCGAAGACTGGAACACATACTTTACATGCAGAAGCCCCCAGTTGTGTCTCTGGCACTGCATTGCCCCCCAAAACACTGCTAGGTGTGAACCAAGAGCAAGAAGCCAATAGTTTCCATCTGGTACAGCAGGGTGGGACCGAAAAACAACATACAAACAAATGAGAGCCTGAGCAATGGCAAAGTGGGTGAGACACTTGGCTTGCACGTGGCTGGCCCAAGTTCAATCCCAGGCACCGGGAATTGTCCCCCCAAGCCCCACCGTGCAGAGCCAGGAGTAAGCCCTGATTACAGTGGGGTGTGGCACTAAATAAAATGAAAATCTATGCAGACCTTGTTTTATCATGAAAATGTTCGTGCCAATACTAAGTTAAAATATAGTTTCGGGGCCAGAGGCACAGTTCAGTAGATAAGGTGCTTGCCTTGCACAGAGTTGACATGGGTTCAGTCTCTAGCACCCCATACAGTGCTCCAAGCCTGGCAGGAGTAATCCCTGAGCACAAAGCCAGGAGCAAGCCCTAAGCACACTGCTAGGTGTGGCTCAAATATACATATATACACACATGCAGAGTTTATTTGTTTGAACACCTACTAGAGTTGCTCAAGGGACCATATGTGTTGCCAGGGATCAAATGCAGGTCAGCTGTGTTCAAGGCAAAGGCCTTCCCTGCTATTCTATCTTACTTTCTGGCCCAAAATACACAGTTTAGTCAACACAATCTCATATACCTGTGAGTCAAGAGCAGCTCGAATTTCATAATAATATAACAGTGTATTTTGTTTGAAAACATTAATGTCATGTCTGGCCTTTAAATCTGAGAAGCAAGCCTCTAAATCAGGGGTCTTTAAACTATGGCCCACAATCTCTATGTGGCCCACTGAGGACATTTATCCGGCCCTCTGGATGTTTTCACTGCCACTGCCTATCCTGCTGAGCAGCCCAGGACCGCAGTGTGCATGTGTGGGTGTCTGCCCACACGCCCTAACTCCCCTCCTTCTCTGTCTCTCAACTCCTCCTCTGAGTTTCGGGATCCTCAAACTATGGCCCGCCAAAAGCAGGCCCGTAGTTCCCATTAAAATACTGCTAAGCTTGTTAATTTAATTTTACCGTTCTTCATTTTAAATATTGTATTTGTTCCCTTTTTTTCTTACTTCAAAATAAGATATATGCAGTATACATAGGACTTTGTTCATAGTTTTTTTTAACTATAGTCCAGGACCCCCAATGGTCTGAGAGACAGTGAATTGGCCCTGTTTAAAAAGTGTGGGGACCCCTGCTCTAAATAATACATATTTTAAAATTAGTTTAAAACCTTTTTTTTAAATATATAATTAAAAAAATTTTTTTTTGTTTTTAGGCCATACCTGGCAGTGTTCAGGGATTACTCCTAGCTCTGCACTCAAGAATTGCTCCTGCAGTGCTCAGGGGACCATGTGGATATAGACCAGGTGGTTTGAGTGCAAGTCAATGCCCTACTCACTGTGTTACCGCTCCGGCCCCATAAAAAAAACAGAAGTTAAAACAATATCTGTCAGATTTTTAAAATATATAAATAGGGTACTGGAGTGACAGTACATCAGGTAAAGTACTTGCCTTGCACACCGCTGACCTGGGTTTGATCACCGGCACCACATGGATCCCCCGAGCCTGCCAGGAGTGATCCCTGAGAACAGAGCCAGGAGTAAGCCCTGAGCACTGCTGAGTGTGGCAAAAATAATAATGGTAATGATAATAATAATAAATAATCACAGAAATGGTCAGGGATCACAGCTTATGGTGGAGCATAAACTTGGCTTGTTTATATAAAGAAAGCTTAGGTTCACTCCTTAGCATGAGAAAAATAAAATCAAGACTAAGGTACCAGGCAAATAAATACATCTTATCAATGAAAAATAAAAAAAACACTTGCCAAAAAATGTACAAGCAGGAGACACAGCAGCACCTTGACCGTTTAGTTTCATGGCAACATGAAAAGCAAGGGAAAATAAAACTACTCAGAGAGGCTTTCTCTTTAAGCCTGTGTTCTCCCTCAAACACCTATCTTCCTTGCCTGTCTGTGGAGAAGCCTGTGTTCGTGTTCTCTCTCCCTCTTTCTCTCTCTCTTCACATCACCTTTCTTAACATCTTCCTAAGCAAATTTATCTTTAAGCCTGTGTTCTCTTTCAAATGCTATTTTACTTGCTTGTCTGTCTTTGCTTGCTTTTTCCAACTCTGGAGAAGCCTGTTCTTTCTTTCTTTCTCTCTCTCTCTCTTTCTCTCTCTCTCTCCCCTCTCTTTCACTTTCTCCCCCCTCTCTCCCTCTCTCTCTTCCCTCTCTCTGTCCCTCTCCTTCTCTCTTTCTCCTCTCTCCCCTCTCTCCTCTCTCCCCTCTCCCTCATTCCCTCTCTCGCTCTCTCCTCTCTCCTCTCTCTTCTCTCTCTCCTCTCTCTTCCTATTTCCCCCTCTCTCTCCCTCTTCTTCTCTCTTTCTCCTCTCTCCCCTCTCTCGCTCCTCTCTCCCCTCTCTCTCTCCTCTCTCCCCCCCTTTCTCTCTCTCTCTCTCTCCACATCTTCCTAAGCAAATTTCATTCAACAAAACTATCTTCCTTCACATACACACATAAAAAGTTACTCAAAGAGTCTACATTGAGTTTGCTTACATAAAAACACCAAACCAAACCCCAGAGAAATTATACAATAGTCAGGGCACTTGTCCTAGATGCAGCAGATGCCGGTAAAATATCTGGCACCCAATATGGTCCCGTAAACCTACCAGGAATAATCCCTGGCATAGAGCCAGGAATAAGACCTGAGCACAGCTGGTGTGGCCAAAAATAAAAACAACCAAACAAAAACCAAAAAAACCTCATCAAACCAAAGAAAAAGATCCAAAATTACATCTAAGTTGGGAGGAGAAGGGTGCTAAATTCAAATGCTTTACTTTTTTTTCTGTTGGGTCATATTCAGCAATGGTCTGAGGTTATTTCCAATGATATCAGTGTTTGGTCAGGAGACCAAGCCATGCCAGGGATCCAACCACGAGCTCCCAAAAGCAAAGAAATCTGGTCTATCTCACCAGCACCAGAATTTTCATTCTTAGAAAACTTTATGATGCGGAAGTATACAAGAGAAGGGAAAGAGACACAAAAATCACTTGCCAGTGTTCAAAATGCATCTGCCAAAAAAGCCTCTCACCATATAGCCCCAGTCTCCATTATCCATCTGCTCCAGTGCTGAGTCCCCAGGAGTCCAGGGTCCAGGGAACCTTAAAGAAGAAATAAAGACATGCAATAAGCACATGTAGCTGAACACAGAAAGGCTTAATACCCAACATAGCAAAAATCTTTGCTCAACTACAATCAGCTGCAAAGGAGTGGAGGAGAGAGAATACAGCAGGTAGGGCGCTTGCCTTGCATGTGGCCAACTCGGGTTCGAACCCTGCAACCCATATGGTCCTCTGAATAGCACTAGGAGTGATTCCTGAGTGTAGTGCCAGGAGTAACCCTGAGCATATATGGGGTGTGTCCCCCAAAAATCCCAACATTAAAAATAAAGCAATTATAGGGGGGAAAAAGTCTAAAAAAATATTTCCCTAATGGGGCCGGAGAGATAGCACAGCAGTAGGGCATTTGCCTAGCAAGCAGCCGATCCAGGATAGACAGTGGTTCGAATCCCGGCATCCCCTATTCCCCCCACCCCCACCGTGCCTGCCAGGAGTGATTTCTGAACACAGAGCCAGGAGTAACCCCTGAGTGGCACTGGATGTGATCCAAACCCCTCCAAAAAAAACTTTTCCTTAAGGCACTCTACATATATCCTCCCCTCAAAATGTTTGCAGGAAATTATCCTGCACTTAGAGAAAAGGACAATAAAAGTCATTCAAAAAGAAGGTCAATTTAATTTTAAAATTGAAAATTCAATTTTATTTTTTGTGAGGTTTTTTGGGAGGGGGAGGGGGATGTTGGGCCACAGTTGGTGGTGCTTGGGGGCTACTCCTGGCTCTGTGCTCAAAAATCGCTCCTGGCAGGCATGGGGGACGATATGGGATGCTGGGAATCAAACCCGGGTCCATCCCAGGTCAGCTGCGCTGAAGGCAAACGCCCGACTACTGTGCTATCTATCACTCTGGCCCAAAGAACAGTATCATTAATTCTATAATCTTACCCTGAACTGATCAAAGATTCTTATCAAAAAGGCTGCTGAAGCCAAGGGAAATGTACTGTGTACAGCACACGCCTGGAATGCGGGAGGTGCAAGAGTTTTTGACCCCTGGCAACAGCAGCAGCACCAACACCACCATGAAATAAGTTTGTTTCAGGGAGAAAGAGGAGAGTTTCGCCCACATCAGTTATACAAACTAAAAAAAATCTCAAAAGAGCAAGATATTAGTATCAGTTTTCAAAAGAAATACATCAGGATAGTATTTATTTTATAAGATAAGAAAAGCTATACATTCCAAAAATTATGCTTTTCTACTGTATCAAAACAAATAAAAATCAAGTTACATGTTAAACTATTAGAGCACAAGTTGAACAAAAAGAAATATAAATCTGTTTAAGTCATTTCTCTGGCATTTACAAAGAACCAGCCTTAATACAATGATAAACACCCCGATCCGAATGATACTGGTTTGAATTTATTTTTATCTGCGATTCAAAGGCACTTGGGCCGTTTCTCAGATACGGACTTGATTCGTCAGTCCTCTCACACGCATCATCCTTCGCCTCACCCCCGCAGAGCAAACTGCAGAGCAAATTTCAGAGGCTCCAATGAAAGACGGTGAGAAACTTGGAACTTAATGGTATTTGCCCAGGAAAAGCACTGCTTTATTTATGCCGTCTTTAAACACAGGCGCTTTCCCGCTTTGGGAGGAGGGATTCTGGCACTGGATCCCAGAACAGGCCCCGCCACAGAAGATCACAAAGGCTCTTTCTGCAAAGGTCACTCAGGCATGTGGAGAACATTTGCATAGCACAGCATGGGCTGAAATCAGAGCAGAGCCCGAGAAAGAAGCATCCCTGTCTCTACCTTGCAGATGCTTCAAAGCAAAGGAGATAAATCGTGGACCAGGCAACATGCAGTCAGTTTGTATTCTGCAAACTCAGCAGCCTGAGGTAGATTAGGCCTTCACATGCCGCTGGAAGGTGAGAAAAAAATAACAGTCAAATTCGGAGCTGCTGGGTACGCTTCATTCCTCTGATCTATCTCAGATCTCACGAACTATTTAAAGTCAACAGAGCCAAGAAAGGGGCTTTGCCAATTGCTATCTCAAGCATCTGCCTCTGTTGTGGACAACAGCAGATAGATCATAACTGAGTAGTTAAAAGACTGGTCATCCAAAATTCTAGCTTAATAATCTTCTGTAGTACCTCATCATCACCTGAGTTTCCAATAGCCTCAAAAATAATTCAGGGGGCCGGGCGGTGGCGCTGGAGGTAAGGTGCCTGCCTTGCCTGCGCTAGCCTAGGACGGACCGTGGTTCGATCCCCCGGCGTCCCATATGGTCCCCCAAGAAGCCAGGAGCAAGTTCTGAGCGCATAGCCAGGAGTAACCCCTGAGCGTCACAGGGTGTGGCCCAAAAACCAAAACAAAAAAAAAAAAAAAGTAATTCAGTGGGCCCGGAGAGATAGCACAGCGGAGTTTGCCTTGCAAGCAGCCGATCCAGGACCAAAGGTTGTTGGTTCAAATCCCGGTGTCCCATATGGTCCCCCGTGCCTGCCAGGAGCTATTTCTGAGCAGACAGCCAGGAGTAACCCCTGAGCACTGCCAGGTGTGGCCCAAACCCCCCCCAAAAAAATAAATAAATAAAAAATAATTCAGTGGAGGGGCTGGAGAGATAGCATAGAGGTAGGGCATTTGCCTTGCATGCAGAAGGATCATATGGTCCCGAGCCTGCCAGGTGTGATTTCTGAGTGTAGAATCAGGAGGAACCCCTGAGCGCTGCCAGTGTGACCCAAAAACCAAAAGTAATAATCATAATTCAGTGGAGCTGGAGCGATAGCACAACAGCAGAGCGTTTGCCTTGCATGAACCAGGGTTCGATCCCTGGATCCCTATGGTCCCTCAAGCCTGCCAGGAGCGATTTCTGAGCACAGAGCCAGGAGTAATCCCTGAGCACCATTGGGTGTGTCCCCCAAAACAAAAAATAATAATAATAATTCAATCAACCAATTCTGGGGAAGGGGGTGAGTATAGGGAGCCTCTGGAATCTAGGAGTAACACTTTGCTAGGTAATAGATTCAGGGAAATAATCTAAAAAAAAAAACTTATTTCCCTTTTTGAGCCACAAATGGCTGCTCTCGGGGATCATTCCTGACAGTCCTTAGGGACATACAAATACATACAATCAAGGACTGAGCCGTGGTCCACTGAGTGCAAGGCAAGAACTTTGTACTATCTCTCAATCCCCCTTTCTTTTTTCCTCTTTTGTTTTGTTTTGTTTGGGGCCATACCCAGATGTTCTTAGGACTTACTCCTGGTTTTACTCAGGGATCATTCCTTGTGGTTCTGGGGATTGAACCAAATAATATTTTTTAAAGATTGCTAAAGGTATTAAATGTTTTTCTCGGGGCCGGAGAGATAGCAGGGAGGAAAGGCATTTGCCTTTTGCAGAAGGACGGTAGTTCAAATCCCAGCATCCCATAAGGTCCCCCGAGCCTGCCAGGAGTGATTTCTGAGCATGGAGCGTGGAGGAACCCCTGAACACTGCCGGGTATGACCCAAAAAAACAAACGGAAATCACTTCTGGCAGGCTTGGGGGACCATATGGGATGCTGAGGATCAAACCTGGGTCTGTCCTGGGTCGGAGGCATGCAAGGCAAACATGTCCTACCACTGTGCTATCTCTCCAGCCCAGTTCTTTTTCTTTTTTTTTTTTTAATAGCACTTTGGAATTTTGTCCTGTACTTCAGTTGTTGCATACTGCTTTCCACCACAGACTGAAAGTTCTGAGAGGGAAAGAATCGTACCTTTCCTGGTTGTGTGTACAACTTTTTCTTGATATCTGAAACTTCTATTTACTATGATTCAGGAGATTATGTGGGAGAGCTCTGAGTAATGAAATATCAATTAATTTTAATATTACTCCTAGACTCCAGAAGGTTCTGCTCTAGTACAAGGATGTAAAGAAACCTTAAGCTTAATAATTCTGAAATGGGTTTGGACCTGAAAAATAGTACAGGAGGTAAGAAGCCGTGCACGCAGCCAAACCCTGTTTAAATCCCTAGTACCACATATGTCCCCCACACCAAGCACTACTAGAGACATTCCTGAGCACAGACCCAGGAACTAACTAGCCCCTAAGTACCAACAGGTCTGGTCAACTCCTCCAGACTTCCCCAAATTACTAGCAGTTCAGAAATACAATTATAAGAATTTATTGTCTTAAAAAACATCAAATAGCCTCTCTACACTTGTAGATATGACATATCAAAGAAAAATAAAATTACTATTTGGCACTTCCAATAATAATATTAAACTATTGGGGCTGGAGCAGTGACTCAAACAGCAGGGTGTTGGCCTTACACGCTGATGACCTAGGGTCATCCCCCGGCGTCTCATATGGTCCCCCAATCCAGGAGCAATTTCTGAATGCATAGCCAGAAGTAACCCCTGAGCATCACTGGGTGTGGCCCAAAAGGGAAAAAATATAAAAAATAACATTAAACTATTCTTTAGGGGCTGGAGAGATAGCATGGAGGTAAGGTGTTTGCCTTATATGCAGAAGGTTGGTGGTTCGAATCCCAGCATCCCATATGGTCCCCTGAGCCTGCCAGGAGCGATTTCTGAGCGTAGAGTCAGGAGTGACCTCTAAGCTGCTGGGTG
Organism: Suncus etruscus; assembly: GCF_024139225.1. Lineage (NCBI taxonomy): Eukaryota > Metazoa > Chordata > Mammalia > Eulipotyphla > Soricidae > Suncus > Suncus etruscus. The sequence continues at coordinate 131,601,914 of NC_064854.1, read as the reverse complement.
TGACCCAAAAACCCAAAAAATAAAAACTATTCTTTGAAAAAAAATCAGGACCAGGGGCCCAATCGATAGCACTGAGGGTAGGACGTTTGCCTAGCATGCAGCCAACCTGGGTTCAATAACCAGCATCCCATAAGGTCCCCACAGCACCCAGGTTACCCAGGAGTAATTCCTGAGGACAGAGCTAGAAGTAACCTCTAAGCACCCCCCCTGGATGTGGCCCCAAAACAAAACAACAACAACAAATCAAACTACTTGGGGCCAGAGTGGTGCAGCTAGAGGTAAGGCGTCAATGGGTGAGCTCCCCCACCAAAAAAAAAAAAAAAAAAAAATCAAACTACTCACTAAATAGCTGTAAGGGACAGGGCTGGAGAGAAAGTGCAGTGGGCAAGACACTTCGCTGACAGACAGAACGGATTCCAACCCCAGTACCCCACAGTCTCCCTAAGCCCTTTCAAGATAATCCCAAGGTGAGGAGGCAAGAGTAAGCCTAAAGGTTGTGGTCCCAAAACCGAATAAATTAATAAATATGAGGCCAGAGCGATAGCACGCAGCCAACCTGGGTTCAACCTCCAGCATCCCATATGGTCCTTCATGTCTGCCAGGAATCATTTCTGAGCGCAGCGCCAAAAGTAGATCCTGGGCCAGAGAGATAGTACAGTGGTAGTGCATTTGCCTTAGATGCAGAAGGACGGTGGTTCAAATCCCGGCATCCCATATGGTCCCCCAAACCTGCCAGAAGCGATTTCTGAGCCTAGAGCCAGGAGTAACCCCTGAGCGCTGCCGGGTGTGACCCAAAAACCAAAAAAAAAAAAAAAAAAAAAAGAGTAGATTCTGAGCAGCACCAGGTGTGACCCAAAAACCAAAAATAAATAAGCTCTAAGGGAGAAAAGAATAATTAAAAAAAATGAATTTAAGGCTAGATCTAAGGGGAAAGATCATAAATATTGTACTGATTTAATTTTATCCTTAGGCTGGCAAGATAGCACAGAGGTAGGGTGTCTGCCTTGCACAAAGTTGGGTAGGGTGTTTGCCTTGCACCAAGTCAACCTGAGCTTGATCTTTCCCACCCTATAATAGTTCCCTGAGCACACTAGGAGTGATCCCTGAGTGCAGAACCAGGAGTGATCCCTGAACCACCAGGCGTGGCCCAAAATTAAACAAAACAAACAAAACAGGACCCGGAGAGATAGCACAGCAGCGTTTGCCTTGCAAGCAGCCGATCCAGGACCTAAGGTGGTTGGTTCAAATCCGATCCAGGACCTAAGGTGGTTGGTTCGAATCCCGGTGTCCCATATGGTCCCCCGTGCCTGCCAGGAGCTATTTCTGAGCAGACAGCCAGGAGTAACCCTGAGCACCGCCGAGTGTGGCACAAAAACCAAAACCAAACAAACAAACAAACAAAACAAAAAACGTATTCTTAAACTTTTGTTTATTTGTTTGTTTTGGTTTTGGGGTCACACCCGGCAGCGCTCAGGGGTTACTCCTGGCTCTAGGCTCAGAAATCGCTCCTGACACGCTCAGGGGACCATATGGATGCAATGGGATTCGAACCACATTCCTTCTGCATGCAAGGCAAATGCGCTATCTTCATGCTATCTCTCTGGCCCCATCCCTAAACTTCTGTAAAAATGTTTAACTATAACAAGAAACCCAGAAAGTAGATTGCTGGTTATCCACAAGATGCTAAATAAGCTTCTGGATGGTTACTAGAAGTTTTCAAAGATAATGCAGATGAAATAAAACAGAATCCACAAAAGAACTTTCAGAATAGGCTCAATTCTCTCTCCTAAGTCACTTTGCAGAGCTGGTAACAACTAGAAAAGGATTCATTTACTTTTCATCTTCACTCCTGTCTGGCACAGATTCCAGTAGTGGGCTTAAAGAGGAGTTAAATGACCATGAGACAGGCAGCAGAAAGAAGATCTTGAAATAGGTCTCAAATTAAGGAAGACAAAGAGAAAAAACAAATATTTGAGAAAGCTTGCCGGGAAGGGAATGGAACTCGGAGAATAACAATGAGGAATGATTCCTCTAAGGTGATTTTTCTTACTAAGGGCTTAACACACTGACCAGGAAATGCCCAAAGAAGGTTCTAGTTCTGTAGAATCAGTTCACCTGAAAAGTCCCGACCTTTTGTGCAAGTAAGGGTCTTGTAGGAAACAATGGCAGACCATTTTGAGAGAATTATACAGCAAAACTGAAAATTTACCCCCGCTTCAAGTTTGAGGGCTAATTTGGACTCATGTATAAATTATAACAGTGTAATAATAGTAGTAGTTAAGAAAACACATCTTAAAGAATTCATTAAAAGCCGCAAATTGCATTTTCTAAAGCAGCAAATCTAAAAACATACGCACTTGAACAAGTTCATAACTTAATAACCCTGAGTCTCTGAAAGCCACTTGCTCTTCTTTGTTGCAGAACTACAATTACAGTCTTTATGGATAAGGTCATTTAACAGAAACATTAGGCCCATCACTTCTGCTACACAGAGCAAAACGAACCACTGTCGAGCACAAAGTTCTATCTGCCAGAACAATCTCTGGACTGCACATGACATTGAATGAAGAATAAAAACCTGTAACTACTGCCTTCCTGGTGTCACGTAGCCCTTTCTAAAGGCCTTTCCACAAAAATCTTTGGCATCCAGCAGAGATAGCTCAGTAAACTTCACCTATCCATGTCTTCTGAATTACCTCTGTACTGAAATGCTCCTTCTCCCATATGTAGGAGTTTGACAGTAAAACACTTTTTTTAGTAACTAGTTCACAGACGTCTAAAAGAGTCTAGATTAACAGACACCTACAGGCTAACACCAGTAGCCAGGCGAACGAAGGATGTGAGGGTGATGTTAGTTTAGCCTTAATTATAAGCTCTAGCTATGGATGGATTGCTTTTCTCTAAAATAAATTTCTGTCTCTCTTCTGTCTGTCTGTCTGTCTGTCTGTCTGTGTGTGTCTCTCTCTCTGCCACAATCAGTCCTGCCACAAAATCCTCAGTTTCTACAAGATAAGACCACGCCATACGTACGATGTTATTCAACCACTCTGGCACCACACAAAGGCAACAACTGACCCACAAGGAAACAGATGGGGATTAAGGACCTGTTCGGGCTTGGTTTTGGAACCGTACCCACTGGCACTCCGGGGTCATTCCTGGCAGTGCTCATGGGACCACATAGATGGTCCTGCGTGCAAAGTAAAGACTCCAGGACCAAAGGTTCTAAAGTCACTCGGGCCGAGTGGTGAAGAATGAGAACTGGCTGCCGGTGGGAATCATGCTCCAAGTACTTCTACGTTATCACATGAGTTCCCGAGTAAACCTCGAGATTCCGAGTATAAAAACGGCATGGCAACATGTGACACACGCTAGCAGCCGCGGCATACATGGATTGGGCTGCAAGCTGAGAAACGTGGAGATGAGCACACGGCAGCTTAGAGCACCTGCACGCATGGAAATGGACGCTGGAGGAGAAGCTTCTTCATGTCCAGGTCCCCTGGATCCTGCAGGGCTCGAGCTTGGTAAAGGGGAGCGCAGGGCTTGGGAGGTGACCGAGAGACACCTCTCTCTGCTCAAGCATGACGGGGCATCAGCTCCAAGATAAAGCCCGCTGCGGCTCAGGGGTCTTCCCGCGCAAAGGGCTCCGTTCCCAAACCCCAAAGCCCGGTGCAGGCGCCAGAGGAGTCGTCCGTACCCAGAGCAGGGCCACCGGCTGAGACACGACTTGTGCATGGCCAAAGGACGCACGCTCTGGGAACGGCAGGCCGGCCTTCCGACCGCTCGGCCCTTCAGACCTTCCCCGTGTGGCTTGGACAGGCGGCCCTTAAGGAGAGAAGAGGCTCTCCCCGGGACCTCCGAACCTCGGCTGAAAGACGCTCCTCGGGGCCGGCGAGAACTTTGCCTGGAACACAGCCCGTCCCGGTGGAGCCCGGTTGGGTGCCCGCGTCCCACAGGGACCCGCATGGACCCGGCCAGCAGCGACTTCTGAGCGCGGGCCTGGACGAAGCCCTGGGGCGCCGCCGGGTGGGTGGGACCCCCAAGAGAAGCCAAAGAAGAGACCCTCCGTTGGGGGCTACCCCGGTGCGCTGGGTGGAGCGCTGGCCTTGCGGGCTTCCGGCCCGGGTCTGGTCCCAAACACCCTGGCAGCTCCGCGAGCGTCGCCAGGAGCCGGGACGCCGGACACGGACCCAGAGACTCGGAGCCCGGCGTCCAGGTCGTCCCTCCGAGGGCGTCCCCCGCCCCGTCCCTGCGGTCCGCCCGCCCCGGCTTCGCGCCCGTCCTGGTGCCCAGGGCGGCGGGCTCCCTCCCAAGTGCTCCGCCGGCCGGGCCGCGCGGCTCCGAAGAGCGGGCGGGTCGCGGCCACGGGCCCGAGGCTGGGCGGCCACGACCCCGCCGAGACGCCCAGCGAGGCGCCCAGACCGTCGGCCCAGACCGGCCGCCCGGCCCGGACCCTGCCCAGGCCGAGGCCACGGGGCGGAGCGCGGCGGTTCCGGGCGCCCGGGGCGGGACGAGGCGAGGCGAGGCGAGGCGAGGCGAGGCGAGGCGCGGGACGGACGGCGGAGGGCGGAGGCAGCGGGCGGGCAAGGTCCCCGCGCCCCGCAGCCACTCACCGCGGCGGGCGGCCAGGCGGAGGGAGGGCCCGGCCCGGCCGAGGAGCCGCGAGCGACGAGCAGCTCGGCCCCGGCCCCGGCCCGGCCCGGCCCGGCCCGGCCCGGCCGCGCGGCGCCTCCGCGGACCGGCGCCCCCTCTCGGCGAGCGGCGCGGCGCGGGCGGGCGGGCGGACGGAGGAGCCGGCCGGCGGGAGAAGGGAAGGGCGCGCGCCGGCGAGCGAGCGAGCGAGCGAGCGAGCGAGCGAGCGGGTCCCGCTCCGTCAGTCACTCGGCCCGGCGAGAGTCGATCCACCCGGCCGGAACGAGCTGCGGGCGAGCGGGCGAGCGGGCGGCCCCGAGGCTCCGCCCCGCCCCGGCCCCGCCCCCGAGCCGCCGGCTCCGCCCCTAGCTCCGCCCCCGACCCCGGCGCGCCGGCTCTCGGCTCTGCCCTCCGAGACGCCGCCCCGAAGCCGCCTAAGCCGCCTAAGCCGCGCCCCGGGACTCGGCGCCGCCCCCCGGGCCCCGCCCCCGGGCTCACTTTCGCCCCCGGGACTCCGCCCCGCGCCTAGGCCCCGCCCCCAGGGACCCGCTCCGAAGCCTCGGTCCCACCCCCGGGACGCTCTTCCGCCCCCCGGGACTCCGCCCCCAGGGGCCCGCTCCGAAGCCTCGGCCCCGCCCCGGGACTCCCTTCCGCCCCCGGGACTCCGCCCCCAAGCCGCAGCTCCGCCCCATCAGACTCCGCCCCGGAGCCTCGGCCCCGCCCCCTGACCCTTCAACCCGAAGGTTCCAGGCGAGGACCCGCCCACGCAGGTCGGGCTAGCCCGGCCCCGCCCCGGCCCCGGCCCCGGCCCCGGCCCCGGCCCCGCGCCGCGTCCGTCCGAAGGTCTGGGGCCCAGACGCGCCCCGCAGCGTCTCCCTTGTCCTCCGGCACGCGGGACAGCCCCGAGGAGGAGACCCCCGGGGAAGCAGACCCGACGCCGTCCCGTGCCCAGGCCTTGCGCGAGGGCTGCGAGGAGAGGAGCGAAGGGGGGGCGGACGGAGGGACGGAGGGACGGAGGGACCGAGGGATGGGGCTGCGGCAGAGCCCCGCCTGGCCTGGCCTGGCCTCCTGCAGAAAGGCCCGGGGAAGGCCCGCTGTCACCCTCTGCTGCACAGGGAGAGAGCCAGGCGGAGAGGAAGGAAGGACCCGGGCAGAAGAGGACAGCCAGTGTCCCAGGCTGGGAGAGCGGAGCCGCGTTCCCACAGACAGAAGACAGTTCGGGGTTCTCTTCTCCTTGGACTCCGAGTCCAGACCGAGCATCCTCCCCTCTCCCGTTTCCCCGAAAGCGGCGGCAAATCCCGGAGCGAACCCGTCTCCGAGCTCAGCGTCACGCCTTCCAAGCCCGGGGTCCTTCGGGTCCGTTCCTCTCTGGGGGGGCCCGGGTGTCGGCTTCGCCGCTCCTCGCGTCTGCCTGCCGGGGTCGTGGCCGGCCGAGCCGCTCGCCTGTGGTGCCTGTGTCGGGCCTGGCTCTGGGCTTGACGTTCATCGGCACCGTCGTGACAGTCCCGTCTGATCTTACTTTTTCCTTTCTGAAAGCAAAGCGGGAGGCTAAGTAAAGGCCATGATGCTTCGGCATAGCTGAATGCTACATAACCTCATTCACACTGACTAGGTGAGTGTAGGTTCCCGTGTGTGTGTGTGTGTGTGTGTGTGTGTGTGTGTGTGTGTGTGTGTGTGTGTGTGTGTGAACAGCCTACAAAACAGTATGCGTGGCATCCTAACTGTATTTTATTTATTTTTAGTTGAAAAATGGAGTGTTCTCACCGCTGTCCTACCCCTCCCTCTGAAATTGTACTGTCTGGGGCACACACACACACACACACACACACACACACACACCAAGCTTAAATTTTGTTTTGGGTTTTTTGGGTTTTTGTTTTGTTTTGAGGTCACACCCATCAGCACCCGGGTTACTCCTGGTTCTCAGCTCAGGAATTACTCTGGCAGTACTTCGAGCAGGGGTCTCAAACTCAGAAGGCAAAGTCGGGTGAGGCAGGGCCGCAGAAGGGATTTCGCTCACCGAATATTCGCAATAAAAAAAAATCGCATTCAACATTTGCATACCCCGAACGGAACTGCTGGGGTATGCGAATGTTGAATGCGATTTTTTTCTTACGAATGCTATTTTTATTGCGATTATTCGGTAAGCGAATAATCGCGAATACTGCGCTATTTGAAGCCGGCCGCGGGCCACAAAATGGTGTACGGAGGGCCGCGAGTTGGAGACCCCCGACTTAGAGGAACATAGGTAGAACAGGGATCACACCCAGGTCCTCTACATGCAACACAAATGTCCTAACCCCTGGGCTATCGTTCTGGTCCAGAATTTAACTATTTTATTAAACTGCTGCTGTGGCCTGGGTCCAGTGGAGCCTGAAGGTGCTGAATTGGTGGGGTTGTCACCAGAGCTATCTGATTGCGCTGGGGTCACACTCATGCTCCTCCTCACTCATGCTAGGCTTGTTCTCTATCCGTGAGCTATTTTTCTGACCCATCTCAGAGGTTACTCCTGGTTCTGCACTCAGAAATCGCTCCGGGAAGGCTCAGGGGACCATATAGGACGCCGGGAATCGAACCCAGGTCCATCCTGGGTCAGCAGCGTGCAAGGCAAACGCCCTACCGCTGTGCTATTGCAATTTCCCTGAAATTGTCATACTCTCGATTTTATTACTCAATGTTTATTACTCAATGTACTCAATTACTCAATGTTATACTCTCAATTCCTCCAAGATCTAGTTACCCTGCCGGTTGTTTGGACTTCCCGGATCCTTTATCTGCCCACTTTGGGAGAAGCTTGAGGAGTCACTTCCTGTCCAGGTGACTTCCCTCAACCCATCAGACTCTAGGTTTGGGTCTGCTACCCCTTTTTCTCTCTTGGAACCCTGCCTCCCAGCAGCAGCAGATAAACAACCTCAGGATTCCAGGTTGATAGAACTGTTTGTGGGGGGGCCTTCCCAGTGCTCAAGCCTGGGCGTGTGGGTCTGGTGGATCATTTTTGGGGCCCAGAGAGGCAGGACTCTCAGACCCGTGGGTATAGGGGTCCCATGACTGAGGAAACTTGCTGGTACCTGGGGCCACCAGCATTACACTTGCCAGTGATGGGGTGGGGGGTAAGAGGGAGACAATTCCTGGGTTCAAATTCTGGCCCTCCCACATTCAAGGCATTAGTTCGAATCCCCTGAGCTGTCTCCCTAGCCCTGCAACTAAATTTTAAACTCTCCTTTATCTCCACGTCCCCTGAAACCCAGACTCTCATCCTGCATTTTCTCTGTCCTTTTTTCTTTAGCTCTGTCCCCATGTCTCCCCTAATCCCCAAACCTATAGCATTTACAGTCTCCTCAGGGCCTGCTCCATACGTAGCTCTTGTGGGACCACCAGAACTCACTCATTGTCATACTCAATAGAATATACTTAACACCCCTCCTGCAGTGATACAGCTGCTTATACCTCCTCAAAACAAGAATGATGGGGCTGCTGTCATAGCACAGTGGGTAGAGTGCACGCCTTGCACACAGCTGAACTAGGTTTAATCCCCAGCATTCCATATAGTCCCCTGAATACTCCAGGAGTCATTCATGAATGTAGAGCCAGGAGTAACTCCTGAGCATCACTAGGTATGACAATAAATAAATAAATAAATAAATAAATAAATAAATAAATAAATAAAAATATGGGAGGGTGGGCCAGAGAGATAGCACAGCAGTAGGGCATTTGCCTTGCATGGGGCTGACCCAGGATGAATGGTGGTTCAATTCCCAGCATCCCGAATGGTTCCCTGAGCCTGCCAGGAGTGACCCCTGAAGAAAAAGGAAAAAAAGGAAAATGAGAGGGTAGTAAAAATGAAAATAATTAAAGAATAAAGATGCCATGTTCAAAGCTTCTTCCTCTGTATCTCTTGCCTTTCATAGGGGAAGGGCATGTGGGGGAAGGGTTGGTCCACACTCACGGTGTTCACAGCCTATTCCTAGATTTTTATTTAAGGATCACTCCTGGGGAGGCTTGGGGGACCTTATTGGATGCTGGGGATTGAATCCAGGTTGGTTTTGTTCAAGGTAAGCACCTTATCTACCACGCTGTCTCTCAAACCCCTTGCCTCATAAGCCTAAGGTTTCTGGCCAAGGCCATCCTCTCCATCTCCACCCGCCCTGAACTGACTCAACCATCTCCACCATTACTGTCCCAAAGGTCCCACATCTAGGCTTTGCAGATTAGAATGGAGCACATGCGTTCCCTTCTGGGGAGCCTGGATTCAATCCCCACCAACACATGCTACCCTAATACAGCCAGAAGTAGCCCCAGACACTGAGCCAGGACCCATCTTCACACTCATACCCCAAAAAAATAATCCCCAGATCCACATGTCCACCCCAGGCCTCTTCCTCAAACAATAAACCTGCTGATGCTGAGGATCCTATAGCTTCAACGTATGCCAGCCACCCTGCTGAGTGTGTTCAGTTCCCTATTATTACACAGTGATAAATTCCAAAATTTAGGGGATTAGAACAGCAAACCCTATCAGTTTTTGTGGGTCACAAATTTGAAGCAGATTAGTTAAAGCCGTCATCTCAAGGCTGGGCGAAAATTCCTTTCACACTCACTCATGCCACTTTCAGCAGGAAGCAAATGTTCTTCATCTTCTGAGTCTCCCGACCACATATCATCTGCTATCTCGCAGAACAAGTGAGAGGAAAGAGCAAGAAAGGAGTCACCAAGTCTTTTATTAGCCCGGCTTTGAAAATGACATATCTGGGCTGGAGCAATTGTACAGTTGGTAAAGGCGCGCGCCTTGCACATGGCTACCCAGGTTCAATCCCTGGGACCCTGTGTGGTCCCCTGAGCATTGCCAGGACTTCTGGAATGTTCAGAGCCAGGGTTACGTCTATTACTGGGTGTGGCCCAAAACAAACAAACAAAAAAAAGTTTTTAAGTGGCGTATCTAAAGATTGGAAAGACAGTCCATTACCTTACATTGCAATTCCCTTCACATATATAGTCCCCCAAGCACTGCCAAGCGTCACTTCTGACCACCACTAGGTGTGACCCAATCCCACCCCAAAAGCAGCCTACTCATGTTCTCTCAGTTTCCCAGACCAACCTCCAGAGACGGGGAAGGGCAGCACACAGGACACAAACCCCAACAAGGGGGTGTTAGGGCTGATTTTCCCTCATCACCCTCCCAACAACTCCACAGTGGGTTCTCAAACCATCTCATGGTGCAGGTCCCAAGATATAGAAAAGAAAAGGGAGCAAAGTCATTGATGAAGCCTTTATACCCTGAACTATATAGCCCAATAGCCAGAGAGGTGCCCTGCACATCTGAGTCTCTTGTCCAAAACCCAGCTCCGGCCCAACCAAAGAAAGCAAAGAGGTCACTTATTGCGGGGTGGGGAGCAGAGGGGAGTCTGAAGTCAGCAGTGCCAGGGATTTTCTTTCTTTATCTTCCACTGCTCACTTTTGGGGTGTGCAAACCTGAGCCCTCTCATCACACACATCCTCATCCCCAAACCTCCAGCATCCCCAGCACGGCTCAACAAATGATGCCACCAGCTCCATCTGTCCAAGCCAGAAGCTTTGAGTCATGTCTGCTTCTGCCACCCCCTCACTTCCCAGTACCAGATAACCAACCAGCCCTGCCAAGTCTTCCGCCTCACGGCCGCCTGGCTCCATCTCCCTTCCTCTCTCTCTGCTTCTACCGCCATGGCACGGGGCCAGACCACTAGCACGTCCATCTTGGACATCTGCAATAGCCACCCCACTGGTCTCCCTCACTCTCACCCCCACACGGCACACGTGCCATCCTCTCTTGTCATGAGTCAACTCTGAGAGCACAAAGCTACCTGCTTGGGAATCCTTCAGCGGCTCCCACTGCTGGTCCAGGTTCCCCTGAGGGTCACGTAGCCCTGTACCCCACTTTGGCTTTCAGGACCCACGGTACATGGTCTTCACTTTCACTAAATCTATTCCACTATTCCTCATGCTGTTCCCAGCAACTAGAAGTTTTTCCCAAAGTGGATGATACCACCCCAGGCAGGTGGGGAGCACCGGAGCAATAAAGGGGGGCCGTAGTAGCGTTGGGTGAAATTAGGAGGAACTTTCTGTTTGTTCACTTGAAAAAGAGAGATTTCCCGGTGGAGAGTGATAATTGTTTTCTTTTTTCTTTTTTGAACATAAATTGGCCCATTTATTATAGGCTAACAATGTTTCAGATGGGAGATCTGATCTTTCAGTTCCTTCAGATTTTGACTGTGGCAGCAGAAATGGGATTGTAGGCCCAGGGGCCACCTGCGATGGTTTTCATACAGGAACCACAGTGCCAGATGCCCACAGCCCGTCTCTTCATCTTGGTCTTGCTGAAGAAAGAGCACGTGTACTTGGCATGCTGACTGATCTCAATCTTCTTCACCATCTTCTGGAGGGAGATGCTATAATGCCTCCCATATTTACCCATGATCCCCATCTTCTTCCCCAAACAGCACAGGATGCAGAGAGCTAAAAAGGGGGCGGGGACCGGAGAGTTAGCACAGTGGTAGGGCGTTTGCCTTGCATGTGGCTGACCTAGGATGGACATGGTTTCGATCCCCACATGGTCCTCTGAGCCTGCCAGGTGCAATTTCTGAAGGCAGAACCAGGAGTAACCCCTGAGTGCTGCCAGGTGTGGTCCAAAAATATAAATAAATAAGTAAATAAATATAAAAAGAGAGTGGTAGTAGGCCCTGTAAGTTTAGATTTTTTTCTGGTTTTTGGCCACACCTAGCAATACTCAGGAACTATTCCTGACTCTAAACTCAGGCATCACTCCTGGCAGGTTCAAGGGACCATATGGGGTGCCAGAGATCAAACCCAGGAAAGCCAGGTGCAAATGCCTTATTCACTGCACTATCTCTCAAGTGCTCAGGTTAGGAATCTTTGAGCTAGAACGTTCTTTGCCAGCTTTCGCCATGCCTGTCTCCTCCTTCAGCACAGTGTCTCTTCAGAGACTGGTCTAGTAGGACCTGGTCCCCAGATTAAACCAACCTGGCACCTCCCGACCTCACTGCTTTGAGCTGGACTGTGGGCTGTCTGAGCGTGAAGGATAGGTTTGGTTCCCATCAGCACCCCAGACCCCACAACACAGCTGGCACTTACCTCTCTCAGTGACTGTGGAAAGGTTTGATGACATTCTCAGCATGTTGCTTTCCCCCAGCACTCCGCGCTCCAGGTACAAGTTAGTGCTTATTTTCATGAATGAATCTAGGCCTTGCTCACCACACGGACCTTCCACAAGCACCTCACTCCTCTTGCCAGTGGTCTTTTCCTCTTGGCCACATTTTTTTTTCCAGTTCTTGGGTCATACCCGGTGGCACTCAGGGGTTAGTTACTCCTGGCTCTGCGCTCAGAAGTTGCTCCTGATCTTGGTCACATATTACTCCCCTAACAACTGTTTATTCTTCAGGAATGTGGTGAATACACAACTTTCATTTGGCAAATGAAACTACAGTATGCTTTGTCGAATTTAAATTGCTGATAAACAACCAGTCAAGTTTTTAGTTTGTGTTCCAAATGTTGCGTTAAACATAAGCCTCCTGTATTTGATCTGGCAAGGCCAGCAGCAACTGGCACAAGATTCCCCTTTTACCTCTACCCTCTTAAGTCTATTTACCACCAGCTACCTCCCATCCCAGTATAAACAAACATCCTTTAATTTTTGGGGGGAGGGGGAAAACTGCTTGTTTTTTTTTATCTTTAATGAGCCCTTACTGGCAGAGAGGAATGTGTCTTGTTTTTTCTTCGGTTTCTCTCTTTAGCTGGGCCAAACCTGGCCACAGGAAAGGTTGGAAAGCTTTCATGAAAGAGTCAAGAGAAAACACAGTGAAGAAAGCAGGGAAAAAACTCAGTTCCCAAGGCAGGAAGACCATTCTGGGGAGTCTCCTCCTTACTTCCTCTCCCCATGCCTAGCAATGTCACTTAGTTTTGCTGTGTGTGTGTGTGTGTGTGTGTGTGTGTGTGTGTGTGTGTGTGTGTGTGTGTGTGTGTGTGTGTGTGTGTGGTTTTTGGGTCACACCCGGCAGTGCTCGGGGGAAACTCCTGGCTCCATGCTCAGAAATTGCTCCTGGCAGGCACGGGGGACCATATGGGAAGCCGGATTCGAACTGATGACCTTCTGCATGAAAGGCAAACACCTTACCTCCATGCTATCTCTCCGGCCCTGGCAATGTCACTTAGGAAGAGCCTGTCTTCTTAAAATTTACCTGGAAATGCCTCATTAAAAGAGGAGTTTGAGGGGCCGGGAAGGTGGCGCTACAGGTTAGGTGTCTGCCTTGCAAGCGGATGGACCGCGGTTCGATCCCCCGGTGTCCCATATGGTCCTCCCAAGCCAGGGGTGATTTCTGAGCACATAGCCAGGAGTAACCCCTGAGCGTCAAACGGGTGTGGCCCAAAAACCAAAAAAAAAAAAAAAAAAGAGGAGTTTGAGGAAAATGTGACAACAGTACAAGGTTTCTAAGCATAAGCACACACCCAACAAAAGTGAGTTCAAAGTCATACAGCCAGAGCAATAGAAAAGCAGGTAAAGAACTTGCCTTGCACACAGCTGACCTGGGTTCACTCCCTAGTATATCATAGATCAACCAGCACAACAAGGAGTGATTCCTGAGTGAAGAGCCAAAAGTAAGCCCTAGCACCACTGGATGTGGCCCAAAAATTCTAGGAAATAATATAAATATAAGTGAATTCAAAGTCAACCACATGGGAGGGAGGAGGATGAATACTCTTGTGAAGGGTGTGTATGTTGGAACAATGCTTGCATGCAACTCCATCAACAGTTTTGTAAATTATAATGCCTCAAATGAAAAAATAAATAAAGGATAAAATAATGTCAAATAGAGGAATCGGGGCCCGGAGAGATAGCACAGCGGTGTTTGCCTTGCAAGCAGCCAATCCAGGACCAAAGGTGGTTGGTTCGAATCCCGGTGTCCCATAGGGTCCCCCGTGCCTGCCAGGAGCTATTTCTGAGCAGACAGCCAGGAGTAACCCCTGAGCAACGCCGGGTGTGGCCCAAAAACCAAAAAAAAAAATAAAAAATAGAGGAATCGGAGAATTAAGACAGGGGTTAAGAAGCCCGCCTTGCAAGCAGCCTACCCTAGTTTTAGTCCCAGCACTGCCTATGGTCTCCTGGGATCACTAGGAGTGAATGACCCCATGGCCCAAAAACCTCCCCAAACATATCAAATTGTATTTCTCACTCTTTTTTATTTGTTTATACATGAGGGATGGATTATTTTCTTAATCATACCAGCAGCAAAATAAAATGCTATTTTTAAATATTAAATTAAAGAAATCAACCATAACACGAATCCAGTGTGTTTCCAGCTGTGCTGGGATAAAGGGAGTCCAGAGTGGAAAAAGTTGAAAACTCCCTGACTTAGAATGACCCCAGCACACCACAACCCCAGCTCAGGGAGCCCAGGCCTAGTGGCACAGGAAGACATTGAGTAGTCTCTGAGGGGGGTTCTGGCACCTCCTGAGATCTGAGAGCAAGCCCAGAGGAAAGTAGGAGGTGCTAACCGTCAGCTATGGGAGAAGAGGAGTTGGAAGGTGCCCCCCCTTCACAGCTGAAAGGGTTCCCCCAGAGGGCTGAGGAGTTGCTATAGGAAAGTGGGGGACAGATAAATGCTGAGTGAACAACAATCCAGAACACAGGAGGATGGGGTGGATCATCCCTTCTCACCACCTCTGGAAAGCTGAAGATACTCCTTGGGACCCTAGAAAGCCAAGACCCTGGGCCACTGTTTGGCTGTGTGTGTGTGTGTGTGTGTGTGTGTGTGTGTGTGTGTGTGTGTGTGTGTGTGTGTGTGTTGGGGCGGGACTGTCTCTTTGGGATGATTCTCTCTTTCTTTCCCACCCAACCCCTTGGGTGCATGGGCAGGATTGTACTCCTGAAGTGCCTCTGGGGCAGAAACTGGGGCCTTCCTTAACTTTTTACTCATTGGTTGGGCAATACTGACTGGGAAATCAATTTACTAACAGCCTCTGGGTTCCGTCCCTGCTGGACTCAGCAACTCCGCACTGGGGCAGCCTGAAGAGCCCCCTCAGGCACAGAAGCCCACAGTTTCCGATGCCTCCCCCACTTCCAGCCATGGAGACGCTTAGTGAGTTTGACTAAAGCATTTCTCCTTTTTTATAGGGTTTCTAATGACCTGTTATTTCGTTTTCTCTTTCATCAGCTTCCAGACCCAGCCGGAAGAATCTGGTTCTCACCAGTGTGGAGAGCCCTGCTGCTTGGCCTTGGGTGCCACCAACCGCCTCATGGGGTGGCACTGTCATTACAGACCAGATCTTACCTCAGACAGAGCAGAGGTGCTGCAATGTTAGAGCATGGCAGTTGAGACGTCCAGGGGCCTGGAGCACCTCCTGAGTCGTACAAAACCAAATAAAACTTTTGGTCGGTTCTGGGGTTAAACCCAGCTTTGCTCAGGTCTTACACCTGGCTGGGCTCAGGTGACCATATGGAGTGCTGAGAAACAAACCTGGGTGATCTGTTTGCAAGGCAAATGCTCTATCCACGGTCTCTCCTGTCCCATTTTGGCAGAATGTATACTGCCTGACCATTATTCCAGGACCAGCTGGTGTGCCAGAAGCAGACACATGCAGGCTGAAGCTTCTGACTGCTCGGTGCTCCCAAATGTTTGTTGGCTACACACTCAGTTCTCCTTGGGCCCCACTCTCAGTCCCAATCACTCTGCCGTGTTTAGCTGGGTAAGCAATAGCTGGAGCCACTTTCAATACACAGCTCTATCATCCTCTTCTGTTCAGACTTTCCCAGGCTGGGTCTCTGCTGGTTCCAAGGTCTCTTCCTACCATATCCAAGGCCTTTCTTTCTTTTTTTTTTTTTTTTTTTTTTTTTGGTTTTTGGGCCACACCCAGTAACGCTCAGGGGTTACTCCTGGCTATGTGCTCAGAAGTCGCTCCTGGCTTGGGGGGACCATATGGGACGCCGGGGGATCGAACCGCGGTCCGTCCGAGGCTAGCGTAGGCAAGGCAGGCACCTTACCTTTAGCGCCACCGCCCGGCAAGGCCTTTCTTTCAAAACAGCTTCCTGCCTTGGCACACATGTGGCCTGCAGCCCAGTAGGCTGCACTCATGCATCTCACCCACCATCCAATTGCATTGCTTCTGGGGCCAGGGGACAAAATGTGCTGAAGTTGATGCTTGGTTGAACATGCTTTAGTCACCAGCACTGCATATGAGCACTGCCAGGAAGGACCCCCAAATAGTGAGTCAGGAGTAGCTCTAAGTATCGGCTGGTATGACCCCAAAGCAAAATACAAATAATTATCCCCCCAAAATCATTGCTTTTGAGGAAGCAGGCAAGTTAAGAGAGAGATGGGTAACATCTGGCAGTGTTCAAGAGGTGGGTGCTTGGGGGTTACTCCACAGTGGTCCCCAGGGGACCATGCGATGTCAAAATCAACTTGGGCTTCTGGCTTACAAAGAATGCACCCTGCCCTGGCCCTCTACAAATGCTTCGCTTTTATCAGCTTTGTGGTATTCTATCTGGAATAAGGTTGCATTTCTTATCTGGAACACCTAAGTTTTATACAAGGCGAAAATAATATTTGCCAAGCAGACAAAGTATATAGGATCTATTCCGGTTCCAGGAGCTTCTGAAATAAGAGATATGATTAAAAGGCAGAAACACCATTTGAAACCTATTAAAATGTCCCTTGGGTTTCTGGATGATGGTTAAGGTTCAACACTTCGGTGGCTAAGAGTAGCTCCATTGTTATCTCAGCAAAAACAGGGAGCATCATGGAGAGAAGTAACTATAGTAACGGCAGGAGGAACCCCGTTTGGGATTCAGGATTCTGCTCCTCATGTCAGTTATTTCCCGTTACTGGCATCACATCCCAAGAGGAGAAAGAGTGCCCTGGCAGGGGACTCCCAGCTCCCTCCTTGTCTCAGTCCCTCGCCAACAACTTGGGTCTGGACCTTCAGGGGAGCCCTGCTCCCTCAGTTTCCTCTGCTGTAAAATGGAAAGAAACAACTTCTTTGCGGGTCATTGTGACAATCAGATGATAATGCAGCACCCAGCATGGAGCCTGCACACAATAAATTGGTAGTTCTTATTATAATATCTAATTGCTGTAACACTGATGAAGAAAGATAAATATAGAATTGAAACTGGCAGGAGACTGGAGAATGGGCTGAGAAAAAAAAAAGGACTTTTGATTTGATTGTTCCTCCAAGGCCTCTTGAACATCCATTTATTCTGCATGCACGTTGAATATTGTCCACCTTAGTAATTGCTGAGGATAATTAAGGAACAATGACTCCCTCTGAAGTGCTTGTAGCAGTTGTGTGATTAGTTAATAAAGTCTCTTATAATCCTATTTGTATTAAGACGCACAAAATTTAAACTAACATTGTGAAGTTACATGGACAGAGTGAAGACATTATACATATAAGACAAAAAAAATAATGTTTATTACCTGAAAAGAAATGTTTCATTTGAGGGGGCCAGAGAGATAGCATGGAGATAGGGCATTTGCCTTGCATGCAGAAGGATGGTGGTTCGAATCCCGGTATCCCATATGGTCCTCCAAGCCCGCCAGGAGCGATTTCTGAGCAACCCCCGAGTCACCCCTGAGTGCTCCTATGTATGACCCCCCCCAAAAAAAGGAAATGTTTTATTTTAGACCAGAATGATAGCACAGTGGTAGGGCATTTGCCTTGCACATGGCCAACCCAGGTTTGATTTCCCGTATTCCATATGGTCTCCCAAGAACTGCCAGAAATAATCCCCAAGTGCACAGCCAAGAGTAATTCCAGGCGTAGACCAAAAACAAACAAACAAACAAACAAAGTACCCTTCTTGACTGATCTTTTGAAGAAAATGTTATTACTGGGGAATAGTGTTCATAGAGAAATGAGCTCCAAGCATAAGTAAACTTAGGTTGGTGAGTTTTCACAAAGTGAAAAGTTATCCTTCTAACATCCGGATCAGGGAAAAGCATCAACAGGATTTCAGAAACACCCTTGTGATCCCTCCTAGATGACCACTTCATCCCTTTTCTCTCTTTCTCCTCATATTTGAGTTACAATTTTTCTCTTCCTTCTCCAAACTTCAGTCATAATTTAGAGATAATGAAATGTATACATTTTAAGTATAGTTTGATATTTCTCCCTCTAAATGTAAACCATCATCACTATTCAATTTAAAAATGTCTTCATTACCCCAAAAAGATCCTTGGTGGGCTGGAAGGAATAACCTAGTGGCTTGGAATACTTACCTGCCTTCTGGACGAAAGGTTATGAGTTCAATCCCCAGTGCAGGGCCAGAGAGATAGCACAGCTGGTACCGCATACACCTTGCATGGGGCCAACTTGGTCTTGAGTCCTTGCACCATGAATGATCTCCCAAGCACCACTAGGCGTGATCCTTGAGTGCAGAGCCAGGAATAAGCCCTGAGCTTGCTAGGTATAGCCCCCAAAACATTCTCAAAACCCCCATAAAACAATTTGTGGTGCTGCCATGTGTCAAGTAATCCTGGCACTTCTACTGTTTGGGCTGACAGCTCTGTTAGTTGAAATTCCTCCGTACCACAAATTATTTCTGGCAGCACCATAAACTGGTGTAAGCCCCACAAAACAATGCAAACCCTGGAAAGCATTAAAACAGTGTTCAGGAACTACAGCCGGAAGTTCAACCAGTTGTGAGCACGTTTCTGATACTAAAGGGATGCAAACCCCAGGAAACATCAAAGCTCTGAGTGTGAACGCCCAGCTTGATGCGTGGCTTGGCCATCACTGAGCACCACACACTGGTTGTCTGCACGCCTGTCATCACAACATTAACCATGAAGAAGGGATGGGGCATGATGAAGGGAAAAATGAAGTTTCCTGGTGCTTGTTCTAGGTCAACTTTTACTTCCATCTCTAGCCCCAGGGAACTGCTGATCTACCTTTGATCGCTAGTTTTGCCTGTGGAAGCATTCATAGTAGACACTGTGTTATGACAAAAATACAGAGATATAAATATGGTCAGATTCAAGGTGTTTTTTTTTTATTTGCTTTTGTTTTTGGGTCACACTCGGCAGCGCTCAGGGGTTCCTCCTGGCTCTACGCTCAGATATCACTCCTGGCAGGCTCAGGGGGCCATATGGGATGCCGGAATTTGAAACACTGTCATTCTACATACAAGGCAAACGCCCTACCTCCATGCCATCTCTCCGGTTCAAATTCAAGATTTCTGAGTGTGCATGCATACACTTTAGGTTATAATATCTTAGGCACACAGATAGTTGTTTGATGTCTTTCTGCCTCCCCTGAGCTGGGAATCAAAGGCAGACCTGATAAATGCAAGGCACTGAGTCACATCCCCGGCCCTTGATGCCTTAAGCATGTACTTCAGAGATACACAGTGGGCTGAGCACATGCTTTTCATGCAGGCGGCCTAGGTTCAATCTCTGGAACCTCATGATGTTCCCCCTACCCCTTTCAGCACCAGCAGGTATGGCCACCCAGCCAGACTAGCCCCTGAGTGTTGCTGGATGTGACCCCCAAACAAAACAGAAAATATACTTTTTCTTTATTTAGGGTGACATGCTTGTCTCTATGCTCAGAGACCACTCCTGGGAGGACTCAAGGAGTCAGTGATTTAAAATGGGATCAGAATGCAAGGCAATGCACGTGGCTGACCCAGGACGGACCCAGGTTCAATTCCCAGCATCTCATATGGTCCCCCTGAGCACCACTGAATGTGGCCCAAAACAACAACGACAACAACAAAAATTGTCTTTGGAGCCTCAGAGTTTGATAAGGAACTGGCTTGCCCCCCTGAGAGAACAGGAGGGAGACATGCACATATCAGCACACAGGAACATGAGGGCAAAAGGGACAGGAAGGAGTCAAGAAAGGACAGGACCGCCCAACCCTTCACAGAGTTAATGAGGAGGTCGATGAGTAAAGATATGTAAGAGAGTAAAGGACAATAAAAGTGAAAGAATCATTCCCTAGATGACAGCAACACAGAAGAGTGTTTCGGGTATTTTACCATATGGGTCTGGGCTGACAAGAACCAAAGCACAAGGAAGGGAGAAAAGCTGTGTTTGAGTGATGAGAGATTTTTTTCAAGGAAAGGTAGAAGTTAAGCAGACAGAGAAGGGAGGATGGTTCCAACAAAGAGCAGAAGCAGGGGCTGAAGAGATAGTACAGCAGTCAGAGTGCTTGCCTTGCATGCAACATACTTGTTTGGTCTCCCCGAGCCCCACCAGGTGTGACCCCTGAACACAGAGCCAGGAGTAAACCCTACACACTGTCAGATGTAGTTCCCAAACTCAACACCTCCCCACAAAAAAGCAAAAAAGAAAATACGTATTGTAGAGCCTGCTAGCTAATCCAGAGTTGAGTATGAAGAGCTGCTGACAGACCTAGAAGGGCTGATCCAAATGTTGATCATGCATAACTGAGTCGAATACCATGAAGAACTATAAAAATTAATAACTGGGGCTAGAGAGATAGCATGGAGGTAGGGCATTTGCCTTGCATGCAGAAGGTCAGTGATTCAAATCCCGGCATTCCATATGGTCCCTTGAGACTGCCAGGAGTGATTTCTGAGCATAGAGCCAGGAGTAACCCCTGAGTGCTGCCAGGTGTGATCCAAAAACTAAAAGCCAAAAAAAAAAAAAAGAAATAACTGTAAGAAAAAAATCTATAAGCTTTGATACTTCAATAAAAGCTAAAAGGAAGGAAGGGAGGGAGGGAGGGAGGGAGGGAGGGAGGGAGGGAGGGAGGGAGGGAGGGAAGGAGGAAGGAAGAGAAGGAGGGAAGGAGGGAAGGAGGGAGGGAGGGATAGCAGGTAGGGCCCCCATGTGGTTCCCTGAGCACTACCAGGAGTTAAGCTCTGAACACTGATAGATGTGACTCAAAAACAAAAACAAAAAGATGCTTATAATTAAAAACTTGGACTCTAGTGTCAGGAAGACTGAGATTCAAATTCCATCTCACCCACCGCTTGCTGTGTGACCCTAGACACAGTTTTCTGACCTGTGAAATAAAAGTATGAATAGCACCTAGTTCAAAGGGCAATTGTGTTGATTAAATCAGACAATCCCGGTTCCATTTAAAATCAAGATAAAATAGACAAGATCGCTTTAATAAAAAGATCATTTTATGATTGCTTTTGAAAACGTGCTGCCTGGGCCCCCCACATCGAGACACAGTGGGAGTCTGGAGAGAGCTGACTGCCAGCCGGCTGTGCTGGGAGGTGTTGGTCCACACAGCCGGTTCTTCCTGTGTTTTCCTTTCTCCCTTTCTCTGGGTCCAGAGGGGGCTGCTAATTCTGAGAGTTCTGTCTGGAGTCTGGAAGGGGGTGCCACTTGCCATGGGAACAAGCTCAGCATGATTCAGGGCACCAAGATGGTCTGAGAGCAGCAGAAAGACTTGGGGTTAAGGGGTCCCATGGGCAGGGTTACCAGATTCCTTAAACCACCGTGGGGACTGATGACCCGAAGCCCGGGCCCTGCTCCTCCTGCTTCGCTCACTCAACAGCACTGTGCGATGCAGTATTACCAGAGGTGGCAAAAAAAAATTCAGAGTTGCTTTACTTGCTGGAGACCCCAGTGAATGTCAAGTCGCTGGGATGCCAACAATGTGTAGGAAGGGGCCCTGTCTCTCCCACAGGCAGGCCACCTGGAGGAGAACTTGCTGGTGGCAATGTCCAGAGGCGTTGGGTCTGGGCTTAGCACACATAGGGAAGCAAACATGGAAGCGGGTGAACAGAGAAACACACCTGGCAGGAAACGGCCCCAGCCTTTCACACCCCATTCTTATTCAATTTAGAGCTTTGGGTTTGCAGCTAAGCTTTCGCAATTAAAACTGGGATGTTGTGACATCCTTTGGGGGACTGGGGGTGGAGGATATTTAACACAGGGGGGAGCAGACAGCTTGTGAATCTGTCTTTGCCACCCCACCAATGCCTTATGTGCCAACATCTGACTCTGGGCCCCTCCAGGAGGGAAGAAGCCAGCTCAGGTTTCAGGTCTAAGCCCCCACCCTGCTGGGACTGGCAGTCGTTCCCAGACATAAATCTCCCCCAAATCGCTTTCAGCGGCGCTGACAGCCTCAACCTGAGTTTCTGAAGCCTCAGCCCACAGGGTGGCTGTTGCTCTGGGCTAAGGCTTTGCCACAGGCCCAGAACAGCTCTGACGCAAATGACCCAGAGCCTGGATTTCACTATTTTCATCACCTTAACATTTACATTCTGAGAGTCGAGGGAAACGGATCTTGGAGGCGCAGAACATTAACCTTTGCTAAGGCCAAGTCTGAGCTGGCTTCACGCACCTTCGCCAAAAATAAGAAAAGTCGCCCTCAGCTCCACTCCTGCCCGCCAGGGACTGCAAAGGTCAAACTGGAATGGGAGGGCTGCAGGAGACCAGCCTGGGAAGGTAGGTCCGAGGTGGCAGCAGACTTCAAGGATAGCAGGCCGGGTTCCATCGCGACACCCAACAAACAAGCAAACAAAGCCTACCCGTGGGAGAACTCATGGGGACAACAGGGGACGCTTAGGAAATCTTGGAGGTTGTAGGGACTGGAGGGATCACCCAAGGGCCTGCTGGCATTTGATGCACCGGTAGACTCAGGCTGCCGAGGGATTAGGGAATTTTTGCAAAGGCACGTTGGTGGGCGGTCAATGAGCTGTGACTGGAGCCCAGGATACCTGCCTCTGTCTATTCATTCACTAAAGTGAATGTGACTGCATAAGTTTGGAGGGGTGTGTGTGTGTGTGTGTGTGTGTGTGTGTGTGTGTGTGTGTGTGTATCATACTGGGAATAGTCAGCCTACCCATGGTTGCCACGTTGCTCTGCCTTAGAAAGACTCTGGCCAGACCTATAGATCCTAATGACGCATTTAATCTGGCGACCCCATCCCCATTCACCAATTTATAGGACAAAAGTTCTAATATGCATCATTGGGCCGTTATACTCTCTTTTTTGGACTGCCTTTTGGGCATTTTTTTTTTCCTCCGGAGAGACCACAACCTACAGCATTGGGGTTGGGGTACTCAAGCATGAGTTGGTCGGACCAGGGTTGCCCAGGGGCCAGACCCAGCAGTGCTGAGGGAGGGGCTAGAGAGCAGACGCAGAGCTTCATACATGCTAGGTGTGTGGTCTACTGCTTGAATTCTCTCCCTAGGCCTTTATGGTTTTATTTTCTTTTTTGAGTGTGGGCGAGGGGCATATCTGCAGTGCTCAAGTATCACTGCTGGTGGGGCTGAGGGCTACATGGGGTGCCAGGTGTCAAAAATGGGTCAGCCATATGCAAGGCAAGTGTCTTTCCTGGTATAGTATCTCTCCAACTTCATTTTTTGTTCTGTTTTTAATTGTTTTTGACCCACAGCCAGCAGCGTGCAGGGGTTATGCCCAGTTTAGTGCTGGAGGCTGCTTCCAGCAATGCTCAAAACACATGTGGTGTGAGAGGTTGAATCCAGGCCTCCCGCATGCAGGGAATATGCTCAGCCCTTTGATCTGGCACCCTTTTGGCATTTTAAACGAATTCATTTTCTCTAAGGTCTTCCTTCCCTGCAAAGTATTTCTGATTAAATTTTAGAGATATTTCACCTTTTATATGCATTGACATTGTTCCTCAGCTTCTTTTGAGAATATAAGAACTTGAAAACGGGGCCGGCGAGGTGGCGCTAGAGGTAAGGTGTCTGCCTTGCAAGCGCTAGCCAAGGAAAGATCGCGACCGCAGTTCGATCCCCCGGCGTCACATATGGTTTCCCCAAGCCAGGGGCAATTTCTGAGCGCTTAGCAATGAGTAATCCCTGAGCATCAAACGGGTGTGGCCTGAAAAACAAAAACAAAAAAAGAACTTGAAAACATAGAAGAGACTGGAGGGTCTCTACCTAGTGGGTAGGGCACTAGTCTTGCATGAATGTTGACCCAGGTCCCATTCCTGGCACCCCATATGTTCCTCCAACTACCTCTACGAGTAATTCCTGAGTGCAAAGCCAGGAGTAACCCCTGAGCATCACCAGGTGTGGTTCCAAAACAAAACTGAATAAAACATCCACAACAGAAATAGCCACCCAAAAAAACCATAAAAGAGATTTGTTTGTGAAAGTTTGCTTAGACTCGTCTTCCTTCAGAACTAGAGAAATAGTATAGGAGTTAAAGCTTTTGCCTTGCAAGCACATAGCTAAGCCCAGTTAGATTTCTTGTGCTACATATGGTTCCCTGAGCACTGCCAGAGCAACCCTTGAGCAGAGTCAAGAGCAGGCCATGAACACCACAAGGTGTGGCCCAAAACACCACTTAAACAAAAGACTTCCTTCAAAACTGTGTCTTCATAGAGAGGATCTTTTTGTTTGTTTGCCTGTTTGGATTTGTTTGTTTGTTTGTTTTGGGGTCATACCTGGCAAAGCTCAGAGATTACTCCAGACTCTGGTCTCAGGAATCACACTCTTAGCAGTGCTCTGGGGACCACAAATGGATGCTGGAGACCAAACCTTGGTCGGCCATGTGCAAGGCAAATGCCATACCCATTGTATTATCACTCCAGCTCCATAGCAAGAGATCTTCCTGAAACTGGTACTTAAGATATTAAATTCAAGAAACTGGGGAATTAACTCAGGGGTAAGGATACTCTCTTAGCAAGTGAAAGGTCAGAGTTTGATCCCTAGCACTAAGGGGGGAAAAATTGCAAAACTTAGTCCTAGAATTTAGCCATAAAATGAATGCCCTTGGTCAGCATCTGATGTGATACTAGGAATAAGACCGGCTCCGTGAGTAGGTTCAGAGCTCCCAAAATGACTCTCTAAAAGTCTCTACACAATTCTGAGTTATTGGGGTTAGAACTTTCCAGAAGCATCGCAAGCTTATTCAAGGAATTTTGAGACAAAAAAAATGCAGGGTCAGAGGTCAGGAATAGACCCTGGTGGCCTGTGTAAGGTGTTGAGGCACATGACCAAAAGCTTGTGGGGAGGAAAGAATCATTCTGAGCATCTGAGATCCACTTGGGAACTTGTGTGTGAGTCAAGAGTTTTCTGATGCCTTTCACCCTACCCCTCTTCCCACCCCTAAGTTGTTGCTGTGGAAATGACCAGGGTCACACACAGTGTTGGGTGCCTGGGTCACACTCAGACTGGGGGTGATTGTGGGTTAAATTAAACTCAGGTTTCTTGCCTGCAAGGCAGGTGAGCTACCACATTTTCCTCCCCCCCCCTTCATCTAGCACATGCTAAATTGTTTTCTTTAGAAAACAGGAGCGTTTCAGATTCTCATGGGCCTCGGGCCCAATGCCATGGTGTGCACAGTCGTCAGTAACATTATGTAGAAAAAGAAAACTGAGGTTGGAAATGTAAAACGGTACCACACTCTGGAATAATTTGACAGTTTCTTAGAAAAAGCTAAACCTACATTTATCCTACAACCCGGCACTGCAGTCCTGGGCATTCATCCCAGAGAAATGAAAACTTATGTTCATATAAAAAACCTGGGCATGATTGTTCATAGCAGCTTTCCTGGCAATGACTATCAACTGGAAACTACCAAACAGCCATACAGCAGGTGAATGATTAATATATGTGTGTTCATACCACAGAATATTATTCAGCAATTTAAAAAAAGCCTGCTAATGTGGGAAACAACTTGGATGACTCTCAAGGGCATTATGCTAAATGGAAAAAACCGAACCTCACACTGTTTGATTCCATTTATACACTATTCTCGAAAGGACAACACGACAGAGGCAGGGAGCTGGTTAGTGGTATCCAGGCAGGGGTGGAAAGGAAAGATATCCATGACCTTAGCCATCCCAGGGAGTTCTAGAACTTGATGGGGGAAGCGTTAGTTACTCAATCACCATGAGCAATAAAACAGCATCCAATGTACTTCTCTGAATTTCCTGGTTTGTTCTTCCGGTTTTGTGGTCTGTTAGTTTGCTTTTTATCTGGGGCCACACCCAGCAGTGCTCAGGGTTTATTCCTGGCTCTGCATTCAGGGATTAATCCTAGCGGTGCTAGGGAACTAGGTGGGTTGCAAGGCGAGAGCTCTGTCTGCTGTACTATCTCTCCAGTCACTTACACATTATTTGAAGCTGTGGTACTCGCTGCGGATCACATTGGGCTGTGATGCCTGCACACTTAGCTGCGGTGCTCACTGAGATTTACACTCCTCCAGCTGTGCTTTCACAGGCAGTCTACAGGGCTCATACTGGAGGGATGCAGTCATGTTGTAATGCTCATCAGGTGTGGCTCTCTGCACGTCTCTCTTTTTATTTGCAGTTCTTGCTTGGGATTACATTCCCTTTTTCTGGTGCCCATACATATCTAACTGCATTGTGGACAGAAATTGCTTGTAGCATCAGTATTGATTAAAATATAAAGTATAAAATCCACGTGTTGGGTGAAGCCACCCCTGGCACTGAACGGCGCCTCTGAAGATGCAGGATAATGGTGGAGAAATAATTCACAAGCAGTCAGTTAAAGTCTCTCAGAGTCAGCTGGATTTATTCTTTGGCTTTTCTCTGCCATGAGTCTTTCTCTTTCTGCTTTCTGTCTGCTTTCTCTTCCCAGCAGCTTCTTTTTCTGCTTCTCCTCTGGCTCTCTTTGCTGTTCCCTTGCTGTCTTCTTTCACCTCCCCGCATCCAGCACCTTTATTCTTTATTCAAAATTGTCTGCCCATCCAGGTAGGATTAACACCTCAAAAGGAAGAGGTTAGGGAACCAGGAAGTTGGAGACAGGGATGCCTTACACACCAGGAATCACTGGTAGCAGAACTGCCAGGATGATGCATGCTATATGTGGGACATTGAGATCATGGGAACTCATGATCATATACTTGTAAGGTAGGTGCTTTCAAAGAGCCTCATTTCTGAAAATAAATATTGATATACACTTTCCCACCTTTTCTGTTCTCATTGTTATTGTTGTCGCTAAGATCATGGGAAGGCTGCGTACACTTGAGTTGTGGTGCTTACCTGAGTTACAGACTTGGCTGTGCTGCTGACAGACTTTGGTTGTGGTGCACCAAAGATCACACACTTTTTATTGTCATAGGAGGGATCACAAATGGTGTAACTAATTGCTCTGGGGTTAACCTTGGCATATGAGGGGATGCAGGGGATGAAATTCTAGGCCACAGGTCTGTAAAGGAGGTGCTTTATCTCTGAACCATATCCCTAGGTCTTCTACACCTTGTAGATGCAAAAATAAGTGAGTCTAATCTTCAAGGAGTAAAACCCACTGACTAAGCAAATAAAAGCAAAGATAAACAAATGGGACTCTATTAAATTAAGAAGCTTCTGCACCTTTAGGAAATGTGGTCCAGGATCTAAAGATCACCCACAACATGAACTATTCACCCAATAACTGATAAGGGATTAATATCCAATATATATGAAGCACTGGCAGAGATTAACATCAAAAAATGGGGAGAAGAGATGAACAGAAACTACCTCAAAGAATTAATACAGATGGTCAAAACACACATGAAAAAATGCTCTACTACATCATTATCGGGAAGATGCAAATCAAAATAGAAATAATATATCACCTCCCAGAGAATGGCATACGTCAAAAAGAACAAGAACAATCAGTGCTGGTGTGGATGCAGTGAGAAAGGGAATCGATCTCATTCATTGCTGGTGGGGACATCAATTAGTTCAGCCTTTCTTGAAAACAATATGGACATTCTTCAAAAAACTAGAAATTGAACTTCCATACAACCCATAAATACTCCTGGGAATGTACACCCTAGAGACCTAAAAAAACACAAAGCAGAAAAGGCATCTGCACTCCCATGCTCGTTGTAGCACTATTTACAATAGCCAGAATCTAAAAACAACCCAAGTGCCTTGGAAGAGATGAGTGAGGGGCCAGCGAGGTGGCGCTAGAGGGAAAGTGTCTGCCTTGTAAGAGCTAGCCCAGGAAGGACCATGGTTAGATCCCCCGGCATCCCATATGGTCCCCCCAAGCCAGGGGTAATTTCTGAGCACTTAGCCAGGAGTAACCCCTGAGCATCAAACGGGTGTGGCCCGAAAAAAAAAGAAAGAGATGAGTGAATAAAAACTATGGTACATCTATGCAATGGAATACTATGCAGCCATAGGAAAAATGAAGTCATGAAATTCGCTTATACATGGGTGAACATGTGTGCCCATCCTGTCTGTCAGCAAGGGTCAACTTCCTCCTCTAGTTGCTAGGGGACTGAGGACATCCGCTGCCCCCAATAATGACCAGCAAGAACAGGTCCCATGATGATGAACAGAGACCCTTTATTATCTACAACAGCACTTATATAGGACCAAAGGAGGACCTGGTATATCGGAAGGATAACAAAACATAGTCCAGAGGCTAGGTGAGGTGCTAGGGAAATGTTGGCATGAACAATGGGGCTTAGGAAAGTACTGGAGCAAGGCAGTAGTGAAAGGTATCATAGCTAGAGCTCTCTGAGAGGGAAGGAGGAAAGGCCCAACCCAGGTCAACTCAGTTAGGAATATTAACAGGGGAGGAGGATGTCATCCTTCTCGGTGCTGTCCTTCCCCCATCTCTGGTGCAGTGGTGTCTCTGAAGCTTTCAGCTTCAAGGAGAATCCTTGGAACAATTGCTCTACAGAGGCCCCTGGAACAAATAGCTCCACAGGGGTTCTGTCTGCCAGGCAGTTTGGGACAATGACATGGAGGGATCCAACAGACATGGAGAGTATCTTGCTGAGTGAAATGAGTCACATAGAGAGTATCTTGCTGAGTGAAATGAGTCAGAGGGAGAGAAACAAATACAGAATAATTGTACTCATTTGTAGGACATTAAAAAAAAAGTATGAGAATAATACCCAAAGAACTAGAAACAAGGCTCAGGAGGTCTGGCCCATCATAAGAAGCTTGCCACAAAGGGGGACGGATGGAATGCAATTAGGACAGAGAAGGGACCACAATACCAAACTAGAACTGGGTACTGAAAGGAGGTAAAGTGATATGCATGATAGCCCTTCAGCAAAAATATTGTAAACCGAAGTGCCTAAGGAAAAAGAAAAGGGGGGAGAGAAAGAGAGAAGGGAAAAGTGTCTGCTATAGAGGTATGTTGGGGGACAGGGTTGGAGGAAACTGGGGACATTCGTGGCAGGAAATGTGCACTGGTGAAAGAACTAGTGTTGGGACATTTTCTCACTGAAACTTGAACCTCAACAATGGACATTTTTTTTTTTTTAGTTTTTGGGTCACACCTGGCAGTGCTCAGGGGTTACTCCTGGCTCTATGCTCAGAAATCGCTCCCTGACAGGCTCGGGGGACCATATGGATGTCAGGATTCAAACCATCGACCTTCTGCATGCGAGGCATGCTATCTCTCCATCCCCTACCATGGACATTTTTGTATCTGTCTATCTCTCCATGATTCAATTAAAATTAATTAGCCCACAATGGGGGCCAGACACAAGTTTCTATATTGCTGTACACATTAATAAGTTAATTAAAATATTTTATTTGGGACCTGGAGAGATAGCACAGCGGCGTTTGCCTTGCAAGCAGCAGATCCAGGACCAAAGGTGGTTGGTTCAAATCCCGGTGTCCCATATGGTCCCCCGTGCCTGCCAGGAGCTATTTCTGAGCAGACAGCCAGAAGTAACCCCTGAGCACTGCCGGGTGTGACCCAAAAACAAAAACAAAAACAAAAATATTTCATTTGAAAATTGTGTTAGTCATTTTGCTAATGTGTTGGTTTAAAATTTTTTTTAAGTTATCTACTATTTTACAGTTCAGGGCCAGGGAGATAGCTCAAAATGCTGGAACTCAGACCTTTTATACATAATCCTCAAGTTCCACCCCTTACCACAGGGTCCCGCAAGCACAGCCAAGAGAATTCCCAGTACTGAAATAGAAAAACACCAAAACCACACCAAGCCAAACTTCAGACCTAGTTCATTTGTACACAGATTCAGAGATATTGTGGTGAAATCTTGTCTCCCTAACTATGACAACTGCACAGCTATGAGACTAAGATTGGGTTTATTAACTGAGACATACTCCGTTTTTAATAAATGGTCTCTCAATATCCAATCAGATAGCTTTCCTTTAGTTAAGCATTCAAAGTTTAATCTAGCCAAGTGATCAGCTTCAAAATGTTTGGGATAACATGAAGTGTCTCCTGCACCCAGAGAAGGGACATGTTAGCCATCTTTTTCAAAGTTCACCACACAGTGTGTGGGTGAAATTTTCTGGGCAACCTTTCCTCTTCTTTCAGCCTTCGCTGCTCAGAAGCCAAAATGTGGGCTCTGAGTCTGAGTTTTGCAACCCACAAAAAATGTGGCTAAGGCCAAAGAACAGAAGTATTTACACTTCTGAAGGTCCCACTTTTTAAGTCACGTGGCAGCAATCCTGTCACAGAGGTTTCTGCAGTCGAGCGAAGGGCGCCCTCCGGTGACAAGACGAGGGAGAAGACCGAATTCCTGGGAAAGGGACTGTGGAGGTTCACCTTTACTGATCAGCTGGTGCTAACGTTTTCAAAACACACATTCTGACCATGTGGCACCTGAAATAATCTAATGAACCTATGTGCTCATCAGAATAACTTCATAAGACATATATAGACCATGAGCTGGAGTGATAGCATAGCTGTAGGGTGTTTGCCTTGCATGTTGTCGACCCAGGAACAACCCAGGTTCGAACCCCAGCATCCCATGTGTTCTCTTGAGACTGCCAAGAATGATTTCTGAGCACAGAGCCAGGAATAACCCCCGAGTTTTTTATGTGGACCAACAACAAACAAACAAAAACAAAAAAGACATATCTAGACCAGAGGGGGACTACTGTCCCTACCCTTTTATTATGAATTTTTTTCATTCACAAAGTTGAAAAGGTGCAATGAATTCCCACATCCTCACCCCTTAGATTTTATGACTGTTACCACTTGCTACCTTTGCTTTAGCTCACATTAACTTTCCTGAATTAGACTTACATTTCAAAGTAAAATATCTTTCACTTTGAATTTTGTACTGTGTATCTATCCAAAGGAGCACATTTATTATTATTAATAATAATAATAATAATAACCACCCCTGAGAGGAAGTGTGAGGAAAGAATGCATTAAGGAAGGGCATGCGCATAAATCTAGCACTGTTCCAAACACAGAGCACCTGCTCCAGAAATGCTGACTGCTGTCCGCTCAGATTTCTCTTTATTTGCTTTTACAGGCAAACTCATTGCATTCCATCAGGCTTTGAAAGCGATCTTGGTTTTGTGCCTGGGATCCTTCTTCACAGCACTGCAGTATCAGGGGGAACTTGGGACTTGAACAGGGACTTGAACCCGGCCTCTCTCATGCAAAGTATATACTCCAGTTCATAGAGCTTGCTCTTGAGGCCTTCAGGTTAGGAATGTTTGGGGAGAAATGAATAGGGATCCCCAAAAACTCCATGACACTCAATCAAGTGCTTCATGAGGAAGTAGAAAGAAGCTTGTATGTGCTCCAGAAAGCAGATTCTTGCTTCCCAGGCATTAAGTATGCTTGATCTTGGAACTTAAGTCTCCAGAATTTGAGTAATTAGTGTCTGGTGTTTATTTACGTTTTTACATTTTAATTTTGTGGTTTAAGGGTCATACCCAGAAGTACTTAGGAGTTACATCTGGCTCTGAACTCACAAATCACTACTGATGGTGCTTGGGGAGCCATATGGATTGCTAGGGATCAAATCTGAGTCAGCCACGTGCAAGGCAAGTGCTCTACCCACTGTACATCAGTTTGGCCCCAGTGGCTGGCGATTAGAAGCTACCAGTCTGTGGTGCATAGCAGGATGTGGCCACTCCAAAACAAAATAAATATATAAAATGCACATGATTACTATGACTTTGACACTCCAACTTGAGATTATTTACAGATGCATTTGTATGAGTAAGATTAAAGAAATATGGGCAAGACATTTTATTAACCACTTATGTAATATGAGAAATACCTTAGTTTTACCTAAAAGACTAGTAGGTTGAAAATAAGACATCATTTAAATAAATTATACACTCAGATATATTATATAACTGGGTATATATATATATATTTATATATATATATGAGGTAAATCTATCTGTATTTATATGCAAAGTCTTCTAAGACATATACATATATATTATTTTTTGGTTTGAAAGCCAAATCCAGTACTGCTCAGGGATTCTACTGGCTATCCACTGCTTGGGGATATGGGATGGCAAGAATTGCATCTGGATCAGCCTTATAGAAGGCAAGTGCCCTACCCACTGTGCTATCTCTCTCGCTCCTCCATATATATATTTAAGTATGTTGACACAGTCCCAAGAAACTGAGGCAGACGGACAGAGTGGCAGTGGGGTCCCTTTGTGACGCATATATGCCATTTTCACACCAAGGTCAGTGCACCCCAAGAAGAGCAAGGTCACTCTGCATTGTTCTGCAGCCACACGTTTCTTCCAATCAGTAAACCACATCACAACACACAATAAATACCACCAGACTGAAAAGGTTACAATAGGAAAGCAAGGCAGAACCACAATACTTAGTGAGCAAAGATGGTATTTCTGAAGACCCAACCAGTCTCAGTCAGCTATATAGTCTCACTGATAAGGATATTAATAAGGAAATATTGAGGATGGTCAAGGAACTCAAAGAAACCATGAGACTGACAGTGAGTAAGACTCAAGAGGATATTAGAACAGAAATTAGGTGCAGGAGTGATAGCACAGTGGTAGGGCATTTGCCTTGTATGCGGCCAACCCCAGACTGACCCTAGTTCAATTCCCAGTATCCCATATGGTCCCCAAGCCTGCCAGGAGCAATTTCTGAGTGTAGAGCCAGGAGTTACCCCTGAGTGTTACTGGGTGTGACCCAAAAACCCACCCACCCCCCAAAAAAAAGCAGAAATAAGAAAACTTCAAACATAAAAGACAGGACTGAAAAACTTGATAGGTAAAATAAAACTCTGGAAGGCCTCATTATCAGATTAACACTGCTGGGGGCCGGGCGGTGGCGCTAGAGGTTTGTTTGTTTGTTTTTGGGTCACACCCGGCGGTGCTCAGGGGTTACTCCTGGCTCAGAAATAGCTCCTGGCAGGCACGGGGGACCATATGGGACACCGGGATTCGAACCAACCACCTTAGGTCCTGGATCGGCTGCTTGCAAGGCAAACACCGCTGTGCTATCTCTCCGGGCCCGGCGCTAGAGGTAAGGTGTCTGCCTTGCCAGCGCTAGCCTAGGACGGACCGCGGTTCGATCCCCCGGTGTCCCATATGGTCCCCCAAGCCAGGAGCGACTTCTGAGCGCATAGCCAGGAGTAACCCCTGAGCGTCAACGGGTGTGGCCCAAAAACCAAAAAAAAAAAAAAAAAAAAAGATTAACACTGTTAAGGACAGAATCAGTGAGCTCAAGGATGAGCTGCATAACATCTCCAGACAAAAACAGAAGATGGGAACAAATCTTAAAATAAATGAACAGCTGACAAGGCCTTTGAAATGAATTGAAGAGGAACAACATAATAATAATTGGTGTCTCACAGGGCCAAGAAGACAACACCTATAAAGAAGCAATAGCCAAAGATATCACTGCTGAAAAACTCCCAGAGCTGGAGAGCACCTCTATCTGTATCCTGGATGCCCCCAAAGGATGTCAGCTAAAAAAGATCAAAATAGGGCCGGCGAGGTGGCGCTAGAGGCAAAGTGTCTGCCTTGCTAGCGCTAGCCAAGGAAGGACCGCGGTTCCATCCCCGGCGTCCCATAGGGTCCCCCCAATCCAGGGGCAATTTCTGAGCGCTTAGCCAGGAGTAACAACCCCTGAGCATCAAAAGGGTGTGGCCTGAAAAACCAAATAAATAAATAAATAAATAAATAAATAAAGATCAAAATAAAAATTACTCCAAGACACATTCTAATCAGAAAGATAAAAAACACAGATAGAGATAAAATACTAAGAGCAGCAAGATCAGAAAAGAAAATCACACACGAAGGAGTGTCATTAAGATTTACAGCAGGGGATTCAGCTCCTTAGGGAGGGTCTGGGTGGGGCTCTGAACTTCTGACCTCCCAGCTTCTTGAAGGATCTCTCCTTTCTTGGAGCAGGGAGTCTAGCAGGAGGAGGTTTGGCAGGCCCCCGCCCTGCCGGAGGCCTGCTTGACCAGGTCTAGTGCGGGTGTGGGACTTGGGTAACCCCAGCACCCCTCTACTGCCTTGCTCCAGATCTCCAGGGCTTTCCCAGGCCACGTGCCTGGGCAAGCCGGTGAGTTGGGTCCCTTGGTGGAGCTTGAAGGTACCCTAGGCCTTCCCCCATCATCCATTCAGCTCCTTAGGGAGGATCTGGGTGGGGCTCTGAACTTCTGGCCTCCCAGCTTCTTGAAGGATCTCTCCTTTCTTGGAGCTGAGAGTCTAGCAGGAGGAGGTTTGGCAGGCCCCCGCCATGCCGGAGGTCTGCTTGACCAGGCCTAGTGGGGGTGCGGGACTTGGGTAACCCCAGCACCCCTCTACCGCCTTGCTCCAGATCTCCAGGGCTTTCCCGGGCCACATGCCTGGGCAAGTCGGTGAGTTGGGTCCCTTGGTGGAGCTTGAAGGTACCCTAGGCCATCCCCCATTATCCATTCAGCTCCTTAGGGAGGATCTGGGTGAGGCTCTGAACTTCTGGCCTCCCAGTTTCTTGAAGTCACTGGTAATCTCTGTCCAGTCTATATTTTCAGAATCGCGCGGGGGCACAAGAAACATTAATAGTACTCATACAAGAAACATTAATAGTACTCACTATCATTGAATTATGTTTTTATGTATGCAGAATGTCCATTTTTGTACTCTGCCCTTTTGCATACCCCTTCATAAGTTCATATTTCTCTTTAACTTTTTTAATTCCTATCATCATTACTCCTCATTTACCCTTTCTAACTTAAGTACTGTAGAGTCCTAAGTCACAGACCAAAGTGGTGCCCTGGAGTTAACACCCACCCAACTATTTTAAAAGGCATAAAAAAGATACTTATATGTTTTCAACATTTTATGGGTGTTTTCTTTGACGTCTATAAACTTTTGCTGAATATTTTCTTATACAGTGACGATCCCTCCCCCCCATGTTTTTTATTTTCTCTTTGTGAACTGCTCAATATGGAATTTGGTGTGAAAGAATCCCTCAGTTTAATTCTTATGTTTGAACCAAGTCATGGGTCTTGTTGGAAATATTCTTACGCCCCCATATATATCTGATAGCACCACGTGGCTTTATTTCTTGTTTGCTTAGGCACACTAAAATGGGAAAATACTATACATACCAATAGGTTCTTATCTAATAGAGATGGGAACACACAAATCTTGTAGTGCAATGAGACCTTACACCCTGAACATTGACATAAAGACCAGGCACAGGCCTCAGAAGAATGGGCATTCTCCATTCACCCCTTGATCTGCAGAAGACATTTACAAAACATCCAAGGTTGTATATAACATCACCTGGTGGCATTCCGGTACCAGGGAAGACCCTACAGCTGCTCTGACATCTATCTACTCAAAAGTAACACCCCTTAACACTGAGAAGACAACAAGAACAATGACCTGCTTACTGGATAGAGCTTGCTGTATTGCCCCTTAATTGTGAGGTTTGTCTATAACATCACCTGGAAGCAATCCTCTACCACGGAAGACCCTACCACTGCTCAGACATTGTCCTGCTCAAAAGAGACTTCCCTTAACACTGAGAAGACTTAACAACAACAACCTGCTTACAGGAAAGGGCTTCCTGCATTGCCCTTTCATGGTGAGGTGAAACGAGAAGACACTCCACATCATGACTTCAATGTAGGACATACAGATTCCAGAATCTTTAATACAGAAACATGATGCCAACAACAGAGACTGTGTGATAAGTGTGTTGGCGCTACGGACAATGTCTTGGATTGGACGATAACTTGCCTGAAGCCTAGAGCTGGTCTTATGCCAGGAAACTTCAGGGGTAGGATCTCTTTGTATTTAGGCCAAGGTTATTCCTTTCCATGCCTCTCATATTTTGGTGGGCCTATGCAAACAACAATTGCCACTCTAACACCGTTTTTACTGTGCTCCTTTGACTCTAATCCTTAAAACGCACCCACTTAAAATTTGAGGTTAACTTAAGCTAATATGCATGTACATGGAAATGTAAAAAATACTATGCCTCTAATGTTTAAGGAGTTACGTAAGTTTGATGGCTTTAGATTGCCTTGTGTGCTGTTAAGAAATATTATAATGTGCTACAATCTGGGGACTCGAGGGACAAAATAATCGCACATGGATTCTGTTTTATTTTATCTTAACGTTCTTTGGCTGAAAGTTTAAAGTTGGGGCCGGGCGGTGGCGCTAGAGGTAAGGTGCCTGCCTTGCCTGCGCTAGCCTAGGACGGACCGCGGTTCGATCCCCCGGCATCCCATATGGTCCCCCAAGCCAGGAGCGACTTCTGAGCACATAGCCAGGAGTAACCCCTGAGTGTCACCGGGTGTGGCCCAAAAAAAAAAAAAAAAAAAAAAAAAAGAAAGTTCAAAGTTAAGATATCAGCAAGGGGACTTCTTCTGAGAATTATGTTATGGGTGATTGTCCTTCCACTGTAACTTTACCTTGTCCTCTTTCTTTGCATCTTTTGTTCTCATAATTCAAAATAAAAAAATTAAAAAAAAAAGATTTACAGCAGGGAGTCAGAGTGATAGCACAGTGGTAGGGTATTTGCCTTGCAAGCAGATGACCTAAATGGACCTGGGTTCAATTCCCGGCATCCCATATGATCCCCCAAGCATTCTAGGAGCAATTTTTGAGCACAGAGCCAGGAGTGATCCCTGAGTGACACTGGGTGTGGTCCAAAAAAAATAAAAGATTTACAGCAGATTTACTAAAGGAAACACTCCAGGCAACACTCCACTCAAAGGCAATGTCACACATGCAACATGGATGTCTCCATTATTAAGGGAAGCACACAACAGATGTGTCTATTGGCTTTCCTGGTGCAGTGCCTGAAATTCCAGCCAAGAAATATATCAGCCAGAAGGTCTGTTGGAGAAGTCAATCATAGTCCCTGCATGGATTACTGGCTATGACATGCGGTGACATTATATATCTCTTTTATTTGACTTTGTCTCCCTTGCAAAACTACAGAAATTTGGCCTCAGTCATTGTGCAGTCAAAAGAAATTTTAGTACCAAAGACCGCAAAGTTCCCCACTGGCTAAGTATATTTGCAACTCAAAGTCCAGCCAGCTACCTGTCTTTCTGTCAGCCTATTTACTTCCTAAGGCCAAGTCAAAACATAGCATCTTCAAGACAATGTCTTCTCTCCTTGTATTTGAGCACCACAGCAGGATGACTTTGCCTCAGGGACTTTCCCTGTCACCTTGAATACCTGCTAACAAACAGGTTTGGCTAGTGCAGAATTAGGCTATTTACTAGGTATATATACCCTTTCATATAAGCTTTATCTCTTTCCATAACCAGACCATAGGAAGTGGGTCTTAGCCCCTAGCTAGAAAACTATCCCCAGCCCAGAGAGATAGCACAGGGGGTTTGCCTTGCAAGCAGCCGATCCAGGACCAAAGGTGGTTGGTTCAAATCCCGGTGTCCCATATGGTCCCCAGTGCCTGCCAGGAGCTATTTCTGAGCAGACAACCAGGAGTAACCCCTGAGCACCGCTGGGTGTGGCCCAAAGACCCCCCAAAAAAAAAAGAAAAAAAAAAAGAAAAAAAAAGAAAAGAAAAGAAAAGAAAAGAAAAAGAAAAAGAAAACTATCCCCTCAGGTTAAGGATATTTGTTATTAGAAAGAAAACCAGGATGCCTGCTATCCCTTAATTTACATCAGTAATAACACCTAGGGCCAGGAACTACTTTGATATGTAAGAAATTAGCCTTCCTTTTATCCTCTGACTCCTAACTGAAACCTATTCTATTCTAAGATTACAAACCACTTAAAAAGCCATGTGTATTTGTTTTAAAATCAAACAATGTACATTCCTTTCATGATATGACTGCCTCTTTTTCCCTTTATATACTCCCAGCCTGGAGATTAAACTTGTCTCTCATCTCTCTCACATTAGATGTGAGTCCCCATACAATGTATTTTGTGTGGTCTCATTATTTCATATTTTCATATTCGTCCGCTCGTGTTTCCCGTTTTCCTTCGTGAAGAATTTTCGTCCCCACCAGAGATGCTGAGACGCAAGACACCTGCAGCAAGGCAATGATGAAATATAGTAAAAACAAAACAAAACAAAACTTCTTCTGTTTATGACTGAAACCCAACTACAATCATGCTTATAATCATGGTGCTTAAATAAAGATTTTATATATATTAAAAACAACTTAAAAAACCCTCAATGAATGGCTCATCAAGAATACTTTACTCTGGGCCAAAGAGATAGCATGGAGGTAAGGCATTTGCCTTGCATGTAGAAGGATGGTGGTTCAAAATCCCAGCATCCCATATGGTCCCCCACGCCTGCCAGGAGAAATTTCTGAGCATAGAGCCGGATGTGACCAAAAAAAAAAAAAAAGAATACTCAGCCAGACTCTAATTCAAATCTGAAGAAACAATACACAGCTTCATGGATAAACAACAGCTCAGGAATTTTATAGACTCAAAAGCAAATTTAATAAAACTGAAGGAGGCACTGTAAAATAAGACAAACCTCACAAACACACCAAACTACAGGAGGATGGCACAAAATTCCATAACAACAATCTCTTTCAATGTCAATGGACTAAATGCACCAATTAAGAGATATAGAGTGGCAAAATAGCTTAGAAAATTGAATGTAATATTCTTCTGACTTCAAGAAACATATTTGAGGGGGCGGAGAGATAGCAAGGAGGTAAGGCATTTGCCTTGCATGCAGAAGGATGGTGGTTCGAATCCCAGCATCACATATGGTCCCCCGAGCCTGCCAGGAGCGATTTCTGAGCATAGAGCCAGGAGTAACCCTTAAGCACTGCTGGGTGTGACCCAAAAACAAAAAAACAAACAAAAGAAACATATTTGAATGGTCAGAGAAAACACAGACTTAAGCTCAAAGGTTGAAAGACTATCCTTCAAGCAATCAACTCCCTCAAAAAGGCTGGGGTGGCCATACTAATATCAGATGGCCTAGACTTCAGGGTCAAAATGGTTACAAGATACAGAGGGTCATTTCTTTTTTCTTTCTTTCTTTCTTTCTTTTTTTTTTTTTTTTGTTTGTTTTGTTTTTGGGTCACACCCAGCAGCACTCAGGAGTCACTCCTGGCTCCACACTCAGAAATCCTCCTGGCAGGCATGGGGGACCATAATGGAATGCTGGGATTCAAACCACCATCCTTTTGCATGAAAGGCAAACACCTTACCTCCATGCTCTCTCTCCAGCCCTGAGAGGGTCATTTCTTAAAAATCAGGGAACATGTACATCAGGAAGAAATCACATTCCTAAACATATATGCACCCAATGAGGGATCAGAAAAAAATACTTCAAACAACTGCTAATAGAGCTGAAGAAAGACATCAATATCAACACAATAATAGTTGCAGACTTCAACACCACTCAATCACCTCTTTATAGATCAACCGGGTTAAAACTCAGCAAGAAAATACTGGCTTTGAAGAAAGAACAGAGGAAAGGGGTTAATAGATACTCATAGGGATTTTCATCCCCCCCAAACTGAAACACATTCTTCTTCAATACACATTGGCCATTCTCCAAGATAGATTACATACCCTCAACAAAATGCTAGCAAATAGAGTCCAAAAGTGCATCAAAATGGTTGATCTAATATGATTCATCCAGAATGCGAGAATGGTTTAACATACACAAATCAATTAACATAATATACCATATCAAAAGAAAACTAAAATTCATATGATCATATCAATAGATACAGAAAAAGCATTTGACAATTTCAGCACTCATTCATGATAAAAACTCTCAACATAAAGGGAATTAAAGGAACTTTCCTCAATAGAGTCCAAGTCATTTACCACAATTCCACAGCAAACATAACTCAAAGCCTTTCAGCAAAGATCTGACACAAGACCATGTTGTGCCCTCTTATCACTTCTGTTCAATATAATACTCAAAGTACTTGCCACAGCAATGAGTCAAGAAAAATATATCAAGGGCATCCAGATAGAAAAGGAAGAAGTCAAGCTCTCACTATTTATGAATTATATGAAACTATGTTTACAAAATCCTAAAGATTCTATGAAAATAGCTTCTAAAACAATACATTTATATAGTAAAGTGGCAGGCTAAAAAATTAATATGCAGGGGCCAGAGCAATAGCACAGAGGTAGGGCATTTGCCTTGCATGCGACTAAACCAGGATGGACATGGATTCAATTCCTGGCATCTTATATGGTCCCCCAAGCCAGCAGTGATTTCTGAGTGCAAGGCCAGGAGTAACCCCTGAGTGTCACAGGGTGTGCCCCCAAAATAAAAATAATTAATATGCAAAAATGCATCTGGGGGGACACACCTGTTGGCGCTCAGTGGTTACTCCTGACTCTGTGCTCAGAAATTGTTTCTTGGGGCCGGGCGGTGGCGCTGGAGGTAAGGTGCCTGCCTTGCCTGCGCTAACCTAGGACGGACTGCGGTTCGATCCCCCGGTGCCCCATATGGTCCCCCAAGAAGCCAGGAGCAACTTCTGAGCGCATAGCCAGGAGTAACCCCTGAGCGTCACAGGGTGTGGCCCAAAAACCAAAAAAAAAAAAAAAAAAGAAAGAAATTGTTTCTGGCAGACTCATGGGATCATATGGATTCCTGAAGATCAAATCCAGGCCAGCTGCATGCAAGACAAACACCCTACCCACTGTGTTATCACTTTGGCCCCTGCATGGCTTTTCTATATACAAATAATAAAAAAAGAAAGATATATTAAAAGTACCCAAAGACAATAAAGATGAGGGCCATAAAGACTGGTCCATGATAGGAAGCTTGCCACAAAGAGTGGGGAATGCAGTTAGGGCAAAGAAGTGATCACTATGACAAAGATCGTTGGTATGGGTATTGGATATAGTGACTGAAACTCTATCGTGAACAACTTTGTAACTCTGTATCTCATGGTGATTTAACTAAAAAAATTATCAAAAAATTGAATTTTGGAGCTGGAGTGATAGCACAGTGTAGGACATTTGCCTTGCAGCTGCTGACCTGGGACAGGCCCAGGTTCAATGCCCAACATTTCATATGGTCCCCCACGCCTGCCAGGAGAGACTGCTGAGAGCAGAGCCAGGAGTAACCCCTGAGCATAGTCAGGTGTGGCCCAAAAACAAACCAAACATTTTTAATTTTGTCCTACAAACTCAGTTGACATGTATACACCTGGCCCGCTCCATAGGCTCACTCTGTCCTCGAAAGAGATGTAAACCAAGCAGTGAAAATTATGGTACACTCCCACACAGCTGAAAATTAGCAATCTCTGGAGGGGAGGCCAAGTCCCTGCACTGCTGAAGCCATGCCTGCCACATCCATCACCCACGTCTACCCACTTCACCACTCCTTTATGATTCTGTAGACACCAATCTGACCAAAACTTCAGGAATGCCAGTTTTAAGATTGATATCATCAGGACTTTTGGGGAGTGAGTAAGAGCAACCTCCCACCTTCTTGTACTTCCAGTAGGCCTGACAGTTGAAAATGCAGTCTCAAAAATAGTGCCTGGAATTCCTGCAGCTGCACAACTCCATTTTCCTTTAACACTGTCATACTCTTAGGAACACACCAATTTAGATACCAATGGGTAGCTGAAGTCATGTAATGTTCAGAACAAGTGAAGTGACAGAATGGTCAGCAAGCAACAAGAGCTCCCGAAACCTTCTGGCAATGTCTTAATGACCTTATTGGAGACACAATAATTTTCACAAATTTGCTTGTTGCTGTACTTCTTTTTTTTTTTTTTTTGGTTTTTGGGTCACACCTGGCAGTGCTCAGGGGTTATTCCTGGCTCCAGGCTCAGAAATTGCTCCTGGCAGGCACAGGGGACCATATGGGGCGCCGGGATTCGAACCGATGA
Organism: Suncus etruscus; assembly: GCF_024139225.1. NCBI lineage: Eukaryota > Metazoa > Chordata > Mammalia > Eulipotyphla > Soricidae > Suncus > Suncus etruscus. The sequence continues at coordinate 131,560,332 of NC_064854.1, read as the reverse complement.
CCTCCTGCATGAAAGGCAAACGCCTTACCTCCATGCTATCTCTCCGGCCCCTTGTTGCTGTACTTCTTATTTCTTTCTCTTCTCATCCTTTTTTTTCTGCTTTTCTTTATTTTTTATTTTATTTTATTTTATTATTATTATTATTTTTGTTTTGTTTTGTTTTTTGTTTTT